>NW_024581096.1:16440500-16821583 GCF_017639235.1 Corvus kubaryi | reverse complement strand
GGAAGGAAGGAATTCAGAAGGAAGGAATTCGGAAGGAAGGAAGGAAGGAAGGAAGGAAGGAAGGAAGGAAGGAAGGAAGGAAGGAAGGAAGGAAGGAAGGAAGGAAGGAAGGAAGGAAGGAAGGAAGGAAGGAAGGAAGGAAAAGAAAGAAAGAAGAAGTGTGCATGGGGCGTGTGGGGACAGGGAGAGGTGACGGGGTTAGGTGGAAGCAAATCACCCATCTGAGGGTCCCGACGTCTTGTTTCTCCCCTCCATCTGGTCTGCTGGTGGTGAGGGTCCCCTGTCACCGCCATGACCACCACCACATACCACGCCACGCCACCACGCACCACCACGCGCCACCACACCACACACCGAAGAGTGCAGAATCCCATGGATTAATAGACACTTTGGGCCAGGTGGGAACGCCCACGTGCCTCCCCTTGCAGGGGCTTGCTTGACACTGTCCCTTGCAACTCTCAGGGTCTGCTGCCTCATCTCTGATGAAGGGTCTGGGGACCCCTTTTGGGGGCCCCTATGATGGGCCATGTCACCCCTTCTGCTGTGGATAAGCTTCCCTCTCCTGGTGAGGACCCCTCAGCTGGGCTCCTCTGCACAGTGGAGGATGGGCAGTCACTGCGCCTCTGACCAGAGGCTTTTCCAAGATACCCAAAGACTCTCCTCCCTCCCGCCCTTTGGTTTGAGGGTCTGTGCGAGCCTGGCAGCTGATAGCCCTGGGGCTGTGGTCCTCATTTTGGAGGTGTCAAGCCTGTGCTCAGTGAATGTCCCCAGCCCTGAGTTGTTACTTTATCTTACCTTCATCAGCAAGCTGTGTAAGGCCTCGGTCAGGGCCCCATCCAGGGTGTGGTAGTCTTCTCTACAGCTTTTGTAATACAGTTTTAAAAGTCCTTCAAGAAAATGTTTAAGTCATAGACTATAATATTTCAGTCTCTGACTCACAATTTCTTGGTTTTGAGAGGGTGTAGTTTTGATTTCTGTCCTGGTGACTTGGCCTGTGGAAATTCTCTGCCAGAAACTCTAATGTCATGGTAAAGCATTTAAAACTCAGTTAGTCCGGTTGGCTTGTTAAGCAATGATGAGAACAGGACAAAAGTACTCTGAAAGAATGTTTTGCTACCTTTTTCTTCTGTTTGGTTTTGGTTTTTTTGTAGTTTTTGTATGTTCGTTTGGATGGTTGGTTTGGTTTTTGTTTGGGTTTTTTTTTCTCTGAATTGAATGCTTTTCAGTTCTTCTGATTAAAAACTTGTAATTTGTCTCCAGGCTTTTTGGCTGCTTTGTACCTCCACTTCTGGATGAACTGAGGTTCCTAGAGCTGGTAGAATCTTCTCTGAATTTGTTTTTCTTCAACATTTGTGTGAGGGTCTCAGCAGAAAGCTGAGATATGAGCAAGGGTGGAAGCTGTTTCTCTCCTGGGACCCGGCACTTGGAATGTCCATCCATGTTAGATCCTTCCCTCAACCAAGTGGGAAACCCAACCAGGCTGCCTAAGCCCTTTCTGCTCCAGAAGAGTGAACAGGCCACCTTTAATGGCTGTAAGTCGTATGGAGAAGGGAACCCATGCGGTTTTTAGGTTCATAACCCCCTCCTTCCTCTTCCTTCTCTTCCCATGTCAGTGTTTTGTTGCCATGGAGACAGTGATTACTCCAGGAGATTTCTAGACTCTACTGAAGCTCCCATCAGTCTCACCTCCCACCTGGGGAGTTTCTGACATTGAGTTAAAGGTCAAGTCCTCATGTAAATGTTTTCCTTTCCAAAATGAAATATTTTACCTATTTTGGGTGACTGTGGCAGCAGCACAGAAAACAGTTTGTCAAATCACTTACAAAGCCAGAGCTGGGACACTTAAATTCTATTCCCATCAGGTACATGGGAGTATGGGTGGAAATCAACAGCCTCATAATTCATATTTTGGTCCAAGTTGAATGCTTGATTTTTCCTTACCTAATATTGCACATGTGCTTTGCCATTCCCTTCCATCCCCCTCCTTCCAGCTTTTCTGAGCTTCTTGTTCTCATTAATTTGTTGTTTGCTCTCCTGCCTACACGTAAAAGCTGGGATGAAATCATTTTTATTGACGTTAGTCATAAGCTGACACAGTCCTAGAAAGGATCCCCTGGGTCACTGAGTCTGCCCCCCTGCTATTGCAGCAGGCAACCACATAATTTAATTCCTTTCATAAACTACCTGTTAAAAGCCAGAATAATCCCTTTTTAAGTGACTGTGAGGGAGGTGGGGGAGGGAAAAAAACCCTCATCCCCTGATGTTTCTTGCATAGAGGGCAAAGAAATGGAGACGTGTTGTTAGAGCACTTAGAATAAGAAGCAGGAAGATGTGGCTCTCTTGGTTTCTTTTCCCCAATTAACCCATGCAGTCATCTGCTTGGAGGTGTTACCCATGTGTGTCAGACCAGGCAGGATCAGTGAAACGATGGTGCTGATACACTAGTCCTCTCTGAAGAGAAGGACAGTGTAGCAGTTTCAGATGCTGCACTGAGATTCATGTGACTGAGTTCTGCTTCTGTCTTTGTCCTGGAGTCTTCCTAAGCAACCCCAGACAAACAATTTCCTTTACAAGGTCTTCACTGTCGGTCCATCCATGCTGCAGATCACTTGCAGCTTTCCAGAGAGGCCAAGGCAGGAAGAAGAGTGTTTGTGATGGCTCCTCCAGAAGGAGTAGCTCTGCTGTGCAGTCCTCCATCCAAGCTGTGCCTGTGCTCTGCGCTGCTGGCACGAGTGACACGGAGGTCAACTGTGCTCTTGTCAGAGGCAGACTGGAAAGCAGCAAGTGTAATTTATGGAGGCTTGGCATGCAGTTAAGTGTAAAGTGATGGAAAGTGTGGTGGATCACTGCACTGGTGCACTTGACTTGTGCATCAGGCACATATCTATGCAAGTTCACGTTCAGTTCAAAGACAGTCCCAAAAGCATAAAAAATGGCAGCACTCCCAGCTACAGCATTGTCAGTGTCAGAGGATGCCATGGGGTTTTGCTCTTGATACCTTTCTGAGCTTCTCAGCAAAGCACACAACTGTAATTAGTTGACAAGCTGGCTGTGAGGAAACTCTGGGCTTTTATAATATCCTTGTGTTTCACTGACACCTTTGATCCTGAAGTGCTTTGCAAAACTCTGCATGCATGCAGAGGAGACCTTTAGCTTTGGCACTGACAATCAGCCACTGCTGGGGTGATTTGCAGCAGGTGGGTAAACAAACAGCAGCTGCAGCTGCAGTGGGTGCTGGAGAAAGAAGGAGTAATGCACTGAAGTGGTTGAGGAGTTTTGGGTAGGCAACTTGGGTGAGGTTGAGAACAGGCCTCAGTGAATGCCATTAGCTCAGAAAAAAAAACTGAAGGAGCTTTCAAAGTATGTTAGTGCATTGTTTCTAAACCAATGTGTTGAGCTAGGAAGCTTGCAATGGGGGAAATTAATTCTGGAGGATCAAGTGTACTTGGCAATTTTCTTTGAGAGAGGGACTCAAAGAACGGAGGGCTTTTTTTAACAGCTAAAACTCAGGATACAGGCTAAGCTCAGCCAGTGAAGTTGAACTGATGGAGAAAACAACATCCTGCAAGCAGATCAAAGCTGGACTGTATAGACAGCAACTTTAGCATTGGTTGAGTATAAAATGTACAGGACTGGACCCCCAAAAGGATATCTGTTTAAGTAGACTGGTTTTTACAGTGAGACAAGTGCCAGATTTGCTGTCTCTTTTAGCTTCCTCATTGTGGGACTGTTTGCCCTGGAACACAGGGACTTTCAGAATGGTTGTGAGCAGGTCATACCCCTGTCCGCATCTGCAAAGCCACACGTTGTATCTATATGTTCTGCTCACAAGCAGATGGTGCAATACAGTGTGAAAGAGAATGCAAATGTCTGTCTTAAAGTGATAATGTAGTCTGGCCTACTGGTAACCTGCTATTAAGTTTTGTTGCCTAAGGTCAGAGCTTGCTAGTCCAGTCAAATAGGTGTCATGCTTAGCAGTCAGGGACAAATGCTGACCTCGAGCTGTCTGTCTTTCTCCCTGGCTTTTGAAGACCTTTGATCTGTCAAGGTAGGACATGGGTGCACTAACTGTTGATTCATATGCCCACAACCTCAACCACTTGTGTGATTTTCAATGAGTTTTCCAGTCACCACCGTACCTCGGTTTCCCCATTTAGCAAGTGAAATGTTTCTAGCAGCAAGCACAGAGCACCAGCATGCTCTGAGGAGAGGAAGAGGACCTTAGATATGTTTCCATTGACTTGTGTTATTGATGGAGAGTATTCTTTAGTTCAGATGGGGAGGCAGGAAGATGAATTTAACCCCTGGAGTTTTAGCCACAGCATTAGTTAAAAGCCTGAGCAGTGCTGCTGAGGAGTAATGTTGCATCTTGGTGTGTGACTATAACTTAGGGGCAGTGGGCATTGAGGTAGATTGCAACTTGCCCAGATTTAGAGGATGTAATCAGCAGCATTTCCAGCTTGGAGATTTTGGGTTCCCAGAGCTGCACTCTGAAACCTTGGTCTCTCCCAAACCACAGTGTAAAGTCATTGGACTGGACACAATATTAAACTTTCCTGCTTCACAAACCGTGATCTTCTCTGTGGTGTGTAGTCACAGTGCAGCACAGCAGCAGGCTGCTGTGTAGTAAATTCATTGTGTATTGTGCAAGGGACCATTAGTTAGCTTATTATTAATACATGTGTGGGCTTTAATATACTGGTACTGTATCTGTCAGCATCTCTACCAGGTTTGCTTTTGTCCTTTGTGTTTTCCCAAAACAAGCTTATACAATTAGTTTCTTCTTGTTTCCTAAATTATTTTTGCTGTTCCTAATTATTTCACACTCCATATAAAAGAATTATTGGGGTGGGTAATGGGAGGCAAGGGATCACCTCACCATTGCACTGCAGGCAATGTGACGTTAAGGCAATTTGGATTTGTTTTTGTACTTGTTTATGTTTGGCTGCTTAAGAAATAGGGGGTATTTGGGATCTGACTTTGGAGGTTAGGGTGCGACTTTCCAGTAGAGGAAAAGTGGTCTATCAGGTTGGCCTTTATGCCCAAGTAGAATGTTTGCTGAAATAGACTAAATCACTGTCAATTCATTCAGAGAATAGTGTTCTTGCCTGAACATGTGGAGTTATTGGTTATTTCCCTGATTTCTATTCCTTTATAGACAATCCTTCTTTCTTCCCATCCTTAGATACATTTAAGTAGCATCTCCAAACATCCATAACTATTTACATCAAGGGCAGAAGACAGGATTCTGTTGAAGATTGTCTTCTCAGTTTCATGCAGATAGTGGAGAAGAAATGGGTGAGAAGGGTGTGAGTAGAATGAAGTTTACAGCTGGGCAGTTAAAACACATTTACATTTCTGATTGCTGAGAAAGCAGCCAGCTCCTTAAATACTGGTTGACTGAGTGTGTACAGGCCAAATACCACTTATTTCTTAAATATCAATTAAACAGCTATCTCAGTTAGGATTAGAATGTAGACCAGCAATGGAGAGAGCCTGAAGAGATTGTGTACAGAGTGTGCTGCTGACTTGGAGACAGTGCCTCTTCCCTGTCCAGGATAGTGATCCATGTCCCTCACAAAGCATACCTGTGTTTGAAAATTTCAACCAGAACTGGAGTAGCAGCTGCGCTGTCCAAAGCTCTAGGGTAAACAGGGCCTCGAGTATGCTCACTGCCAAGTCATGCTTGGATTGCGGTGGTTAAATGCTCAAACACCATCTGCTTATATACTTTTGCTGCCTTCCACAGAGCAACACCCCTGCTAACGTTTGCTTTCTGGTAGAGATGAAGCATGTTTGCCTGTTCTTCCCAGGTTGAACAAGAGCAAACACATCCATTTATTTTCCAACACAAAGTTCCCTGCTTAAAATTTGAGGGGTTCTTTCCTCAAAGGACCCTTCCCTTCCAGTTATCACATCCTGCCTTCCTCCAGCCTAATCTAATGCAGCAAGACCTTTGAAAAAATGTAGTTAAATGGGAGGTGTGTTCTGAACTGGGGCTCATGAAGAGATGGGGATGAAACTAAACAGCAGGAAACACTGTGGGGAATATTATAGAGGTCAGGGAGAACATACTAATCAAATCTGATAAATATGTTTCTCATGGGGAAAAAAAAAGCATGGCAGTTTGTTGGTTGGGGATTTTTTGTTACTGTTGTTGGTTGGTTTTTGTTTATTTGTTGTTGGGGTTTTCTTTGTTTGTTGGCTTGGTTTGGTTTTTTTCTTTTTGTATGGTGAGTGGGGAGGTCTTGAAAATGGGAAGCATCATTTACCTAATTACTTATTCCACAACTGAAGGCTATGGACAACAGTTGTCCATTAGCAGAGAGTGGTCTGGGCTAGGTGGCAGGGCCCTTCCACTGCAAATATCACTAAAATTTTCATATCCTCAATGTGAATGAGTCCTTGTTATGGGGGAAGGGAATGCCACTGGAAAAACAAGGGTGTAAGCAGCCAAAACCTCTCTAAATGGAATATTTGTTAGCTTTCCATGAGACACTAGTGGGTTTTTAAGCTCTTCCAAGCTTTGAACAAATTAAGACTGAGTGTAAAGTGTAGATATATTTATATTTGTTCCATCTCTTTTGGGTAAGTTGAGGATCTAGAGGAAGACTCATCAATTCAATGCATGTTCCATTAGAAACTTCTTGGGATTAGATCAGGTTAATTAAAGGAATAAATAGGGCTTTGACATGTTGTTTGGTTTTACAGGACTGTATTGTTTTATGATGTTTTATGAGAAGCACTTATACTACTCTTCAGGAGAGAGATTATTGCACCTTTTATAAAAAGTAAAAGAAAACCCACTTCTCTTTCTTTTTCTCTCTGTTGCTAAGTAGATGCTATGTTTGTTTGTAGTCGTCATTTCCCAGCAGAAATGCTGTGTTCTGGAGCACTGCCTAGAAATGGCTTCAGAGCACAGATTTCACAAGCAAAAGTGGTGGTGCGGTGGTAGGTTCCCAAATCATGAACACCCAAAAAAATCTTGGAGTAAGCAAGTTGTCTTGAAGAGAAGATGAATGAGCACAGTCCCAGATGAGTACACCCAAAGTCCACAAAAGCCCACTTGGGCTCCATTCTGAAATATTGGTCTTGTAACATTTTTTTTAGAATGTTTCTTTAGAAGTCTAATATCTCAACAAACAATTGAAAACATTATTTTGACACCAAACCTCTGGCTGTGCAGAGAACATCTGAGGTGATGTCAGTGTTCAATTTGAATAGGTTAAGCTCAAGCTCTGAAAGTTTATAACGCCTACATTCAGAGCTGGTCCTTTAGTCTTTCAGCATCCTGGTTAAAATGGGACAGTTGATCTTTTGATTTGCTTTAAGGGTTTGGAGATTGTCATGCCAAATCATCAGGGAGTACTTGTTAAGCTGCTTTGTCTCTGACTTCACACTATTCTGTTAGGGTTTTAATCTTTTCTGTAGGATTTTAAACAAAAACAGTAAAAGTGTAAAACTGCATCCTAAGCTCCATCCTCTCTTGCTGCTTTAGTCTCCAGCTCAGCTGCTACATCCCAGTTTTCATATAGAGTGACATCATTATTCTAGATAGCGCCAATTCCACTTTTAATATCCTCTCCCTTCCCCTATGATGACAATCCCTAAGCACTTGGTTTAACTTTCTAACTCTTCCAGCACTATGGAGATGCACAGCAGTTACTATCCCCTTGCAGATGGGAGGCAGAGCTAAAGAAACAAAGCAGTGTGCTCAGATCCACACACAGCTTGGGGGATGCACAGACTTGAACAGGGTCCTCTTGTAACCTTGGCTTTGTAGGAGGCTCTAGGTTGTACTTGCAGACCATCACTGGCTTTGTGATATGGACAAATGTCTGTTAGACCAGCGTGATCCACTTATGCATGTAACCTAATGAAGCTTTGAGTACAGACCTTTCCTCAGAGGCATAAGGCCAATGCACTCACCTATGAAGTCTCTTCTCATTCACCTTTAATATTTTGGTGTTAATGGATCATGCTAAAAAGGATTAGGCATTTCAATTTACATTCTGCTGCTTTCTGCATTTAACATTCTAGCTGTAAGTGATGAATTATTGACTATTTAAATGTGACTACAAAGAGTCTGAAAGAGAAGGTTTGCTTTACCATTTGTAATGCTGAATTCATATGGCACAGGTGAAGGTGTTCCTTCCTCTTTTTAGTTACCCATCAGTGGCCTGCCTTCCTGGCTTTCACCTGCTGTCCCGGTAGCCCGTGCTGGTGTACTGTCTGGTGTTTAACAGCCCAAGAAGAGGCCCCAGGGTTAAATATTGTTAAGCATGTGAAATTTAACCTATATTATTGATATTGGGTTCAGACCAAAGTGTCTGCAAAGTGGCTTAAAAGGAAGAGTTCATTATAGAATAAAGCACTTTGGCAGAAGACCAAATCCACACGCCCTTAAAACTCTTGATTCCCCCCTTCATATTTAAATGTACATAATTACAGAATCGGCCACTGTTCAGAAACCAAGATCTATCCTTTGAAAATAAGTCAGAAGAGATCTAGAAGCAAGGTGGGGTAGCATTACTTAAGACTTGAAGCACAGTCTCCTGAACAGCCGTAGCAATGCAGTGAGGCTGAGGGATCAGTGTTTTTCTGGGCCTGAAATATTTTTATTATGGCACAGAGTATACCTATGAAAGCAACAGTGAGTGCAGAGGCTTCAGGAAACAGTTTTTACAGACTGCAGTGAGGTTTCAGATTTCCCCATGAGAAATGAAAGATTCATCCTTACCTTGCTCCCTGCAAATCTCCTGCATGTCAACTGTCTCTTGCAAGTCAGCTGTCCTTGGCCACCTCAGAGCTTAGAAGTGAATCATGCAGCTCCAAGGTGGAAACAAGATACTTGTTTCTACCCTTGTATGTTGGATTTCTTTGGGGTGGGAAGGGATTCAAGAGACTCAGCACTGGTTTCTAGGTTATTCATTCCAGGGAAAAGTAGAACTTCTTGATAAATGTCCAGTTCTTACTTGTAGATGATAATGGTGGAGGAACTTGGAAGTCTTCTCTTGTTGTGGATATGTATTGCGTCTAACATGTGATAGATATGATAGTTTTTGTAACTTTGACATGAGTAGTAGGTCTGTGGCAAATTTCTTCAGCTGGAGATGGGTAGAGAAGAGGGACAACCTCTCAAGCAATCAGATTGAGAAAGCTCTAAACTCTTTTCTATCAAGACACTTTAATTTTTTTTCCGTTTCTCAGTTCTACTTCCACAATTGCTCTGTAGGCTCTGCACCATGAAGGACTGTCCATATCTGGAAAGCAGCCCCCAAGGGGAAACCAACAAAAGTCCAATTCACATGTGAAAACAGAATTGCTTCTATAAACTAGGCTGTAGAAACCTCCAGATAAAAGTGAGAGACAGGCATGTATTGGTGGTGCAGGCAAGATTTTACCCTTGAATGTATCTAGCCACTTGAAAATAAAACAACTTTCCCAGAGCAGTTAGTCAGAAGAGTACGAAATGGGTAGGTATTTGGTGAACTCTAAACAGACTCAGCCTTGTCTGATCTCTTTTTCACATGTGTGCGTGAGAAACACAAACTCCCGGTTAGAGGAGAAGGTGGAGTCAACTCAACCGTACCTCATCAGATGGCTCAGTATGACCTAGCAGCTGGCACCGAGCATGGAACTTCTGGCTCCTCTTTCTGTCATAATTATGATCCGAATCTTCCATCAGCTATGGGAAGTTTTTAATTTTTTTTTAATTATTATTAAAAGGCACTACTTTAGTTCTAAGTATTACTATTTTGGTACAATATTGCGTATCCTTGTTTCTCCATGAATTTCTATGCCTGGAGTGTCTTGCATATAAATCCACAGGCACACAATATTACACGGTACTGTCAATAATATTTATGCAGATTTGTTCAGGGCCTTTAGTAAAGGAGAACAATACACTTAGAGCTTCTCTCATGTGCTTTGAAACAACCATCTCTGGCAAGGTTTCTTTTAAGTTAAAGGAATCATCTCCAGTGAAGGCTAATAATGTTTCTTGAAACTCACTGCAATCAGGTGTTCTATACACAACAATCTATAGTGGAGTATTTGAGAAAATGCACTTTTATATTCAGATTTCATTAACATTTTAACCTACCATTTTGAAGTGGTGGAGGACCACCTGAAATCAGTGGACATATTGTACTAATTACTAAACAAAATGAATTCTGAAATATTGGTAAACGGAAGAGACAGTGAAGAACTAGTCAGAGACATTGCTCAAAGTGTAAAGTGATGTGAGAGTACTTATTGAAACAGATAAATAGCAAAAACTGCTCCCATTGCTGCATGTTTGAGTTTAGTCCCAACTGTAACAAGCAGCAGTTAAAAATGAAGGTGAGAATTATCTACATGAATGCACTTTTTTCCAAGAAGAGGAATTGGATCTTCTGGAGGAGGAACATTATTAATTTCAAGAGACATTCTGAAAGAAATTACTCAGTTGTGCAAATTTGCCTTTATTTTCTTGTTTTCAGTTTGTTTGTTTGTTTGTTTGTTTTTAATAATATATGTTCTTTTGGTAATCAAGGTCTTACTTAAAGAATTTTTACAGCTGTGAGAAAGGAGAAATGACAGACCTTCAAATCGTTTTGGGCCTTTCAGACTATGAAGTGTGATGTCTTAGCATATGGCTAGAGGAAGAGGGTCTGAATGTGCTCTGGAAAATAATTTTCCACAAGCAATTTCCAACTCTGCAAAAGAATTTCCTGAACAGAGACTGAAAAGACGCTTCTGATTCCACTCAGGGTGTTCTCTTTAATGGAAATGTCTAACTTGCTGCAGTAAACCTTGAAGTCCCCATGAAAAATTCATGGAGGAGAGAAAAAAAGCTGAAGGACTTGCATAGTGCTGCAGGAAGAGGCTGGCACTGAGGCTAGGTGACATGAGAAGTCCTGCGGCTCTGCCAGGTGGTGCCCTGGAAATAGCGAGGAGTCCAACTCCCGTCATGCTCATGAGCACCGCTGAGCTGGGAGAGAAGTACTGCAGATGAACCCAACCACACCTTGTAATTTAACTGCCTTCCCTCTCTTTTAGCCTTGATTTCTGTCTTGGGGAAGTCCAGCCATGAGTAGAACTCTGGCAGTGGATGTGAATAGCTTCTTCTCCCTTTGGAAGGAATATGTACCAAAGTAGTTCCTAGCCTCCAAGCACACACAGTCCTTGTGCCTGGGAAAGAAAACTGTCTTGCTTCTCTTCTGGGCAAAATCTCTGTTCTGGATTCAGTTCAGTTCATTCAGTGTGAACTTAGTGAATTGAAATCCATTCATTCAGTGTGAATCCAATTCAGATGATTTCACTCTTGGTGTAAGTGAATGGAAGACCTTTATAGTATGGAATATGACAGGCAGTCGTTGAATTTGGCCGTCCTTGTCCTTATGAGGAATGACTATAACTTGTTCTTTTCCTGAGAGATGGAGACTTCAAAGCAAACTAATGATGCTTCAAGGCCCACTGAGTAACGGCAGGCAAATGGCAATAAGGCAGTAAAATTGCTGTAGTAGCAATTTGAGCAGTATGACCCTTGTCATAGAGAATTTGCCTACAAAATTAAATCTAAATAAAATAAACATAATTGTCAGAGGTGTGGAGTGAGATTTGAAAATAAGTTTAAAATAAGTAAAATATTTGCATTCCATCTTCATTTATAGGCAGTTGTGGGGCCCGTGTGGGGCTTGTTTGACAACAACATGTTTGGTGTGGACAATGACATCCAGAACAGGAGAAAAGTTTTCTATGTGGCGTTATGGCACATAAGAAGTTAAGAATATCCCAGAGGTCCAGTGATTGACATCATCAAATGCACTTACTGTTCCAAAGCTCTTGTCTGTCTCAGGCCTATTTGGCATCAGAGGCAAAGGTCAGAGAGAAATTAATCTGCTGTAAATGAAACTAAATGGATTTCAGGGTGCTGTTTGTGACAAGAGTAAGTGGTGGAAGACTTCAGCATCCAAAAGGCTGCAATTTAGACCTTGCTGGTGAACTGGGTCATTCATCTTTCCCATGCAAAATGAGGTGAACCTAATCTTTCCAACAAAATAAGGATAACAAGCAAGACGGGTGTTTTTAGCAGTTTAACCCCAGGGCAGCTACTATCTAAATAACTAACTATTAATGTGCCTCTCCTGCCCCCTATCAAAAGGAATAAAAAGAATAATGCTCATATGAAAACAGAAAATAGTTAATTGTAGTCATGCTAGGTATCTCAGCTCTAACTGAACCCCTGGTAATATGTTCCTTGTTCTCTAAAATTACTGATGCTTGAGTGGCAATTATATCTGATGGGTACTCTGGACCAGTTCTGGGTGACAAAAAAATTCTGATCCTGCTCCCAGATGGGTGATTTTGGGTGAGGAAATGTTTCTGTCATAGCATTATGGGACTTGGTGCAGGGATCCCTCAACTCTTTGGCCATTGACTGAGGTCATACCCTTGATTCATTCCTTCTGGAGTTCTGAGTGCTTCTTATTCACTCTCTCCCTCTTCAGTATTTTATTTAGTCCTCTGAATAGCAATCAAGACACATTGATTTAAGAAAAAGATTTGTGTTCAACCTATCTGAATGTGGTCCCAGGTATGCGTGTGCCTCTTAACACAAAGGAAGTACTGATTCTGGTTGAGATTTCTAGGTATTAGAAGGTATAAATAATCTCCTCTTGAAATGAAGTGAAATAAATGGGTGTACTTGTAGGGGAGCTAGCTTTCTATTGAGAAATGTATAATGATCCCAGCTTCTGAGGCATCTGAGCCAAAACGTGTGTGTATATAAATGAATGTATATCTCAGTGCTTAGGTCCTCGAGTGATGGATGCTTCGGGAGAGGATAAAGTAGCCAGAGAGGTATGAATAAATGTCTCACCAGTGCCTATCAATAGGCAGCAACTGCTGCTGACATGCTGTGTCTCAGTGGGCAAACTGTAAGGGCTTTAAGTAAAAACAATTATTGAATGTATGATGTCTAAGTCTATTAGTTGCATACTATTATTGACTGATGTTAGATTAAAAAGCATGTCCTTATTACTCCCTCCTGTCATTAACTTGCCAGAAAAGGTCAGTCAAGAAGTGTATTATTACTAAATTGTAGACTCACACATTTGTAGCTGCAGCAGGAATAAAGCCATGGAGGACTAGAGCCAAACTTTGGTCAGTCCCAGAGCCTAGTTTTGTTCTCACTCCCCACACTCTATAACAGGGCCAACTGCTCCCCATCCAGATAATCTGTCGCTTTGTCTATATTCTGTGCTGAAAACAAGTGGATTTTTCTCACTGTAGCTTTTCCCCAAATGCCTCAGGGTACCTCTGCACTGTGTAAGGAACCTGGATCTAAGCCTGCATTCGAGTTCCAACCTGCTGGCCATCAATGCAAGGCATGTGCAATCCCATGGTGTGCTTGATTTAAGGGACAGAGGGAAAAGAGAGGGAAAAAAGGGTTTTTGCTCAAAGTGTGTATTTATGAGTGTCATGGACAGACCAGTCTGCTGTGTTCATGCTCTCTTTCTGTTATTTAATGTTTCTTGCAGCCATGGTGGTAGATCCACACCAAATAGTGGAGAAGATGCTGCCAAATCCTTCTTGAAAGAGCCCGACATCTGCTGCTGCAAAGCAGATGGGATCTGTAAGCAACCTGTCCTAAATCAACTCTCTGTCAGTAGACATCAGGAATCAAAGCCTCAAGCCAGAACATGGAAGGGTGGATAGTGGGCAGAAAAGGAATTGCCCGTCAACCTTTTTGCTGACCTAAGCATCATAAGAGCAAGTACATAGTTTCAGTGGCAGAGCATCCTTGCATCTCCACTAATTTCAGCAGTAGTTAGTCTGAAATGCCTGAACTTAAGTGCATGAACTCCTTTCTCAGAAATAGTATTGAGCTAAGTAGAATGCCGCTTTGCAGTGACTTCCATATTTTGTAAGTCTTTACTTGGTGTTTAATGTCATTGACATAAAATTGCAAGATTGGGGGTGGATTGGACTCCACTTATTCCTTTTCCAGAGATTTCTTAGAATTGTCCTTCAGCTGCTCAAAACTTAACACTAAGATTTCAGAACAAATCAAGTTCAGAGGTGAAAATAGAAATTATTCTTTGTCTACAATGTGAATTTACAGATGAAGCAGTAGGTTACTGACACAGACAGAGAAACAACTTGCACAAAAATGAAGCTTTGTTTTGAGATTTTTTGGTCCCTTTGCCTCCTTCCTTGGACAGAAAGATTCATCACAGTCTTTTGATTTAGAACAAAGCTCCTTACAAACACCAAATTTGTGACTTTTCTTTCAGGAATAATGCCACTGTTTTGGCCTTGCACCTTCTTCCCTCTCTTTCCCTATTCCCAAGTAACCTCCTTGAAATCATCTGGGTTAGTGTATGTTTTTATTCTTGGACTCTTGCATGCCTAAGGGAATTGAGTCACAAATGGCTTGTGTTCACAAAATTGGTGGAATAAAGCCCAAGCTTTAAAGATGCAGCTTGGCAGCTTTTAAAAGGGCATAAGTAAAGGCATAAAACATTGGGTGAAGTTTCCAGAGTGATTTGAGAAAGCGATTCCTAAGTGAGTTTGAGAATTTAAAGAAGACTCTGACATTCATTTTTTGTCTCATAAAGATACAGAATGATGAGCCATTACACATACATTTAAACATCTTTAAGTGTGCTTCAGAATATATGTTATTCTGTTCCTGCAAGAATGGGGAGGGTGTGTGTGTGATTCCAGAACAGGCTCATCTTTAAAGTAAAACTCGGGAATGTCATGTGGCAGAAGTAAGAGGGAGTTAGGAAAAGAGTTGACATTGTAGTGGGAGGGAAGGAAGGAGCTGTTTGCTCTTTGTGGAGGAGTTCAAAGGTTCAAGAACTGTTTAGGCATTTGAAAATATCAGTCCTGTTCAACAGACCAAAATCAGGGAGATGTGGTTAATCTGTCGACTGAGAGCTGGTCGTGCATACTGGAAGTGAGCTGGAGGACAGGTTTTACAGAGGAACACATTTCTATTTCTTAACATGTAAAACCAAAGCAGGAGGGACAAGGTGTGCAGACATTAATGTTTGCTGCAGGATCATCCTGACTCCTTTACATCCATCGTACTCTCTGCACTTCTCTCCAACATATCTGTATCCCTTTAGGTCTCAAATCTTCTCTTCCAGGCAACTTCAGAAAAAGTTAAGTTTTTGAAGCTAATCTTAAGGATTTTTATCTCTTTTAAATATCCTATCTCTAGTCTGCTGTGTTTCAGAAGTGTCACACCAAATCCTGAAGCGAAGAGTGAGAACACCAAGCTCTGCATAATGCAGGTGCCCAGGAGAGCAGTAGGCAGGCTGGTTGCTATAACAGCTTGTAGCTGTAGAACATCTTCCATTTCAGAAAAAATCCCAAATCTCTTTATGGACTCAGTTGAGAGAAGGTAAAATGCACTATGGACAAGTTGGGAAAAGCTGAAAGAGGCAAAATACTGGATTTAACTTGGTATCTAGGATAAACAGTCCTGACCTACTAAGTACTCTGTATGTATAGATGAGAAAGGTAGTCAGAGTTCTGCTTTTTTCCAGACATTCTTCCAACGTCTATGAAATAGGGATAACAATTTCTCTCTTTTCAGTGGCACTGATACAGAAGAGGAATCATGCAACATGGCTAGAAAACCTTACATCTTAGGAAGTTTAATACACTGTACTCATCAGCTATTGTGCTTCTGTATATCGTACAGTTTCATTAGGTGAAGGCTGAGATGAGATCTAACACCCTGGACTGTATCTGTGCAGCCTGTTTTTCTTTTAGAAATGGTAGACATAGGGAGGTTTTTCCCTATGGCTTTAACAGCCATGGTCGAAGTGATCTGATTTGAGAAACATGGATGGGAAACACTGTTGGAGTGGGCAGCCATAAACCCACTGTGAACTGTGTGGTGAGTCTATGACACCCTTAAGATCTCTCAAGACCCTAGCGGTACTTGCTCTATATTCTTATCAGAAAATAATTTCCTTTGCAGTGTGAAACTGCTTTGCATATCAAGACTGATCTTTCCTGGGAACTTTATCAGTTATCTTAAGGAAAAAATAATGGCTAATATCAGGACTGCTGTTGGGGTAATCCTGGGACAGCTTTAACTTTGCAGAAATGTAGCATAAGGCTTCTTTATTGAAAAAGGAGGAGTAGTTATATTCTAAATCTTCTTCACCTGCCACCCTAATATTTAATAGGATTCAGACTGAGGCAATTTATATTGCACTATGATTCCAAAATGTAGATTCTTTTTTTTTTCTGGAGGTTTCTAGGAAAGGATTGGACAAAAAATGTTAAATGCTTTACGTATGCCATGCATTTTGGTAGCTGGTTGGATGAGCTGACCTCACAGGTTCCATTTCATAGTAATTGGTGTGAATTGACAGTTCTGTGATTCACCTGAAACTGCTAGGTAGCCAAGAGCGCTGCTCTCACTATTCAGAGTTGAATAGAAAATATGGTTTGCATGACTAATATTCTTATCTAGACCTTTTGCAACAAAACTTCCAAATGCATGGACTGATTTTTATTAAATATCAAAATGGTTTCCTGTGTATATGTTTATTTATCAAAGTAATGGAGTACTTTGCCCAAGTTTCCAATAGAAACAATCTTTCCTTTCTTCCCCCCACCTTTATTTCAATTACAAATGTCTAAGTTCCTCATTTCCCACCATCTATAAAGATTTCTAGGGGCTTTTTCCTGTTCTTTTTTTTTCTCTCTTTTTTTCTTGCATTTCCAGTCGTAGATGTTCCCTTTCAATGTAAGTTGAAATGTATGATCTTTGGAAAAAAGGATGCCAGTCCTGTTTTAGAATCAGGTGGTCTCTGAGATGGCTGGTAAATCACTGCACTGCAGAGGAGGATTTAGGTTGACAGGATGCAGCCTGGAACACAGGACTGGGGGGAAATCCTGGCTCATCAGGATCTGTTCCCTACTACTGCAGACAACCACATCACATAATCCCTTTCATAAGTTTATCGAGCCTCATCTTTAAACTAATTAGGTCGTTTGCTCTCTCTATCCTTGTTGGAAAGCAGTTCCAGAGCATCGCTCCTCTGATGGTTAGAAACCTTTTTCTAATTCCCAGATCAAATTTATTCATGGTCAATTTATACTTATTTGTCCTTGTGCAACATTGTCCTTTATTTTAAATGCTACTTTTCTCCTTGATATTTACTGTGGGGATGTAGCTAGCAATCCTATCTATGTGGAGTTTTTTTCCATTTTTCCATCCAGACAGAGCAAGCTCTTATTTCCTGCATAATACAGGAATTTGGTAACATCTCTGGCTCCAGGTTTTGTATTCCACCTCTTGAAATACATGTGTAGGGAATGGTACACCCCACTTCATGCTGAGCCTTCCCAACAGCCCTTTTTCCTGATTTTTGAACACCCTTCTTGACACATGCCTTGTTTCTTACTACTGGAAACAGCATTAGAGAAACACACTGAGATTAAGACACTCTCCTTTCCTTTTCGCACCTGAAGAAAGGGACGTAATAATACCCAAGCAAACAGTTTGGAACACAGACACCCCCAGATATGCATTTCAAAGTGTCACAACCTCCCGTCACACGAGGCTTGCCTCCTCCACCACCTTTCCAAGCGCTCTCCAAATTTGCAAAGACCTGCACATGAATCTTGAATGCTGACCAAAACCAGGACAAACAGTAGCTGCAAGCAGCTCTGTCTTTGCCCTTCCATTCACGAAGCAGTACACAGTACAAAACCATGTGTAAGGAGAAAGACCAGTGTCATGTAGTCCTTCCTGGTGTGGGATGTGAGCTGCAAGTAAAGCCTTCACAAGTGGAGTTCTTCTGGGGACACAAAGTTCCATGAGTTTGCAGGAATCATAGCCAAAGGGGCAGTGATATGGCTGCAGGGCATCCGCTCAAAAACTGTGAAAGTCTTAGACATGGAAATGCAGAGCGGATGAAAGACTTTGTGGATACCTGGCTGTACTCCACAGAGGGCAAAGACAAGAGGTAAGGTAACACAGCCATTAGCTAGTCCAGCGTGTCAGCGGGTTGTCGCTAAGGAGGGTTCTTCTGTCGGACGGACCTGACCATGAGTCATCAAAGGTTGTGTTAACACACTGCGACGTTAAATCGCGTGAGCGGTTGATGCTACATTTTATCTGTTTAACTCTTAAGCTTAGTAAGGCAACTTCAAGCTGCAGCATGCATCCACAAAACATGTCCTCATCATCTTTGGTGCTGAAATTCTTGCAGCATGAATCCTGGTGAGAAGCAATTCTGAAATCTTTTTGTAGAGAGATGAGAAGGAAAAAAGTACTGAACAATTAGAGTCTGAGTGGTGTGAGGAAGGGTTGTATGCCTGTCAGGGGTTGGGAGGAAGATGTGTGCCTCTCAGAGCCATCCAGCACCTGGGCTACCTAATAATAAATAGCTGGATAAAAAATTTCTGGTTTTGCCGCTTTTGTCCCTTTCCCAAGGTAAGAATTCCTGCTGCCTTAGCTGTAACATAACATTCTGCATATCCTGATAAACCTAATCTGTTGCAATTAAATCATATGGTGATGGTATCACACATTTCAATTCAGATGGAGAATTACTCCAGTTATATTGAAGAAAGTGCATGCATGGATTTATTTTGATGAGGATGCTGATCTGTTGGGATCTGTTCAAGAGCGGGACAAAGACAGTCCGGTGAGAGAAGCTAAAGGAAAGGAAAAATAGAGTGCAATCATATAACTGACATCTTCTATAAAGCATACATCTATTAATATAGTTTTGCTATAGACACGATTTAAATTCTGCTGTTTCCTGGCTTCTAATTTCCATTTATAAAAAATTACCTCAAAATCTTGTATTTTGAAAATGTAAGAACCTTACAGTGATTTTATAGTCCTTGGCCAGGGGAGGCTGGGATGAGGTGAAAGGAGTGTATGTAAGCTTTCTTTTTTTCTGGGGTCAGAGAAATTCGAATAGCATTCCTGTGGGTATTATCCCATTATCATGCAGAATGTATTATCATGAGAAATTTGGTTTATCAGCAGAGGTAGATTAGAGAAGAAATTCTGTGATAAATTAGTTCCCTATTGAGCAATGTTGTTTTACAGGAACCAAAATATTTGAGAAATGCTTCACTTCAAAGTTTCTGCCAGCTGATGTGCTTGGATCTTGAATACTTGGGTCTGTAAATGGGTTGGTAAGATACTGGGGACCCTGTAGGACAATTCTAAGTCTATAACTTCTTGATTCACCTTTTGGACTGCTCAATAAAATCAGATTATTGGTGGAAGTAGGATTTTATAATGAATGTTTTTAAGATGGAAGGTTACTAGGCAGGAGTCTACTACTTTTCCTGGAAAACTTACGCATTATAAATGATAAGAAAACCTGCAAAACAAACAAGCAAGCACCCTTAAATCTGTTTACAAGGAAAAAGAAAAACAAAACAAAACAAAAAAAAACAACACAAATGGAAATACTAAAGCACAGCAAAAGGCTGTGGAAAATGAGAGATTCGGTTTCATCAAGTGATTACTGAATATGCAGAGATCACATTTGGACCAGAAGTCCCTGAGCCACAAGGCTGAAATCTGAGAATACCCAGAGGAAGCATGATGCACATCCTCTGCCTATAATCTTTTCAGGGTATCTGCTTCTGGCCACCATTGGAGAGGGGATATTGACTGAGGTGGACTTTGTCTGATCTAGTACCATCATCCTTATATAATGTTCTAGTCCACTACTTTTGAAGGCAAAAGTAGTTGTTTGGGATTTTTAAACTCATTAAACTCTACTCTCCTACTTTCTGACATCAGCAGGGATTCTCCAGTGAGTTTTAGCCTCCCAGAGATGCTCAGCAGCTGGCTCACTATTTTTAGCTTTCCTGATGGAAAAAAAATAGTAAAATGTAACCATGTCTTTGATGTGTGTCTGCTTTCAGGCATCCGCTATCCACTGATTCATTGACTGGTAACAGGGAAAGTTTTGGTAGGTCACTGTATTCATGAGGTAGCCTAGAAAGTTTCTTTCATCCGTCTTTTAATGTCTTGGTCAAAATGGCTTCCAACAGTCTCTTTTGAGGAGACTGCTCTGCAGTCTGAATAATTCCCCACTGTGAACTATTTGCTGGTACTGTGTTGGTACAGACATGCCTTTCTGTTCATTTCTGCCTTCGAACTTCTCAATCTATATTAAATCGGTGGCTAAATAAATACCAAGAAAGATGTCATATTAAACTTTTATTTAAAAACAATATCTAGTAAAATTATAAAAGATTGTGTGTGTGTGTGTGTGTGTGAGAGAGAGAGAGATTTATTCTCAGTTTTTTCCCCTCATTATACCACTCAGAAAAACTTGGTGACTGGCTGGCTGCTCAGCTCTGTCCAACCCGTTGAAAATTACTTGCAATTGCCCAGCTGACCATGGATGGAATTGTGTTTTAATGCAAATTTTATCACAGTCAGTTCACATTCTTTTTTGTTTTTACCAAGAAAGGCTATTGAAACTGTTTTCTTAAAAAATGGGCTTTTTCTTGGGTTAGAAAATATGTTAAACTTTTGGATATAATCATTAAAGTTAGAAATAGGGAGAAGGGGGGAAATCGAGGCTCTCTGAATGCATTTGCTCTTGGATCAGTATTAGCTTTTGTTTATGATTTCAAGTCACTTAAGTAATAAAAGTTCCATGAAGGACTGATTTGCTCTAATGGCTGGGAGAGACAGTTAGTAATGTTTACTTTTACCTTCTGTAGGGTCATAAACTTCCATCTTATAGCTTGCAATTGTCCTAAATGGCATAAGAATCTGTGGTTGTGATTCTGTTCCAGGGATGCAAGAATTTCTCTCTCCTTATGCCTCTTAGCAGATTAAGGAGACAAAAACCTTACAGAACAGTCAGATGGAACAGTGACAAAGAACGGTGTTGGAAAATTACTGAGTTAAAAGTTTGCATTGAGAAGCACCCTCTGCCCTTCCATGTTTATTTAACACTTCTGCTTTTTGCCTCCCTGCTTTTTCTCCATCTCCACCTCCAACACACACAGACATAGACACTTTTCAATCAGATTTAAGAGATTATTCCACTATTTCCCTTGAACTTGTATGATCTGGAAAACCCTAGGTTATGTGGTCATGCACTAAACTCATGCAAATAAATGCCAATAAAAATTAAATTAAGTATATTTCCAACTAGCAAATTGTTTATATGCAAAAGCCACTCTGAGGCTGTGCAGGAGGAACAAACAATTAGGAAACATTCCTAAAGCTCAGGCTAAATGTTCTGGTGTTGAATTTCCTGTTGTTACTACCAGTTATTGCTCCCTGGTATCACCACGAACAACTTTTCTCCAATCTTTGTGCTTATACCTTCAAAACTTGCAGCCAGTTATCACATATCCCCCTGAGTCATCATTTACCCAAATTATACACATTTAGTTAATCTTCTCTCCTAAGTCAGTCCTCCCAGTCCATTACAAATTTCTATAACTCACCTCTGAAATTCATCTTTTCTTTTCTGGGTTTTTTTTTTTCCTTCCATGTGTTTCTGAACAGTTTTAGGTGATTAGAGCTGACAGGATCATTTTAGATGTGGGTTTTCTACTGACACCAAAGGAAGGAGGTGTCTTTGATCTGGAGGAGGAATACACACTATTATATGTGATATTGTCCACTGTCATCTGAAAATGTCTTTTGACAGCACTGCCTTTCAGCTTCATTTTCCTCTTGAGCACTTGCCTCTGTGGCTATTCGTTACCTGCATTTCCAGAGCTGAACCATGCAAGGTTCTAGGCATGGCTAATCCTGTCCAGCAGGGATTCAGATGACCAACCACGGTATTAAGGGGCTCAGCACCCTCTAGGATCTGTTGCAACTTATTCCCCATTCTTCTTGATGTGTGAAGTCTTCTTCGCTGTGCTGTTTAAATTTAATATCAGAATTCCTGCTTTCTTAGATAGTTCTTCTACAACTGACATCATGCACGTTCCTCCTGGCAGCCCTCAGTGTTTTGTGGTCTACACTGTTCATCATGTAATAGGAGTTCAGTTCTCAAAGCAAAAAAATTTCTGCTATAAGCTGTTTCAAATGTTTGACTGAAACAATTTACTATATATTCAGCGTTCACTAATTTTTAAGTTGATCAACAAAAAATGTGATCAAAATATGTCTCTGGTGGTTGATTACTACACACTTTTCCTTCTGTTCTCTACAGAAATTGTACCTGTCAGGAAATTGTACCTCCTTTACTTCAGCCTGACAAGAACCGTTTTAAAACCCAGTGCACTGAAGCTTTGTAAATTGCACAGATCTTGTTTTAATTAAATTCACTGTTTCTTTTTCAGTTCAAAGATTACATCCTTATACCTTTTGTAAAAATCTGAAGTTTTAGGCTTAAATTCACTCAGTTTGTTTTAAACTTGTTACCCAGGAACTTAGTCCCACAGTAGCAGATGGGAAAATACACCTGGATACAAGGGACAGTAAGGTTTTCCCAGTTTGCTGTTTTGAGATAATGTACTGGGAATGTAATGTATTTGTGAGTCTGCATAGGAATGTGTCCATTCTCAAGACAAACAGACTGATAGGCCTTCATAGCTCTAGGTGGAGTCTTGGGAGATTTTTGGGTTCAAGTTTGACTTTTACTACAAACTCTTTGTGTGGCTTTGAACAGGTGGTTAAATCTTCTTTCAGTCTCTGCTTGCCTTGTCTAGTTCCTAAGTACCTTATGCATGAGCCAGGCTCTTAAAGGAAGATTGTACCATGCAGTGACGACTTATCTTAGAAGTTTTTACCAGAGAGGCAGTGGAGGCCCTTGCCCTTGGCACAAACCTTGCTTCCTTTATGTTATAATTGATTGATAGGGCCTTTAAGAAGCCCTTTCCATCTTTCTCCTGCCATGCTCCCAGAGCACCTCATTTCACCTTGCTTTCTCTCTCATGCACACACACGGACTATGCCTCGTGGTTCTCAGCCCTGAGTAGATAGAGGTCTGTTGATTAAGAAGATTACTTCATCACTGGCATCTTGCAGAATAACTTGATCCTACTCCATACCATTCCATTACCTATACTTAAAGAACAAGTTAAATTGATAAAGAAGAATAAGGAGAAAGATATAGGTGATAAGAGACAACACTTATTTGCTCCCAACATCTCTTAGAGGATAGAAGAAGCTATTCAAAGTCAAAACATATGGAAAACAGCATCTGGTTATGGGAGCTTGGATGTTAATTGTTCTGACAGCTGAAATTTGTCTCCAGAAATCTCACGAAGCCAGCTGGTATTGTAGAGTTTTCTCTGGCTCATATTGTGACTCTTACAAGTTTCTGGAGACTTCTAGTCTCAGGGTGATCATCTTGTAGGAGCAGCTACTGCCTAAAGATTTTCATTTCTATATCAGCTGGAATCAGGAAATACATTCTTTGTGGTTTGGATTTGCTTTTGTAACATAAAAAACCTAAGGTGGCTTTGGATGCTCTTCCCTGAATTCCAACTCAACAAAACCTTGTGGAACTTAGTAAAGAGGTTCTAATGTTGTCCTGTTTATAGTTCTTGTGTACATGGTGTGGAGAAAAATTTGGTAACTATGAGTAGTAAGGTTGCTTTTGAGAGGTGTTCTGAGGTTCCATTTTGAATCTGAATTTCCTTAATCAGAAAAATGTGGGCTGGAAAAGTCAGTAAAAGCAATAACTCTAGAGAGATAATTGCAAGAGTTTGTTTCTGAATGGGCGAGGAATTATCTAATAATAGCTCTTTTCTGCAGTTGTTTTAGTGCCTTTTGCTTTCAACCTTGAGCTGGAAATGTCAGAAATCTATATTGACACTTGTGCCCTGTCAGAGAGAATAAAGAATATGAGGTTGTTTAGAGAGCTTACGAGTCTGTATTTAGAACAAGCTACTTACATGTTTCTGAGACAAAAGCATAAATAACTAATCATTTGATGATGCTATCAACAAGATGTTTTCTGCATGGCCCTGACATTTTTTTAAGGGTGAAAATACCAACTTTTCTTATGCAAAAGTACAAACACATTTCCCGCACATAGACTTGATGTTATTTTCCAAGAAATGTCTGTTCCTAGCCCTTGTGAAATATAATGAGCAGTAAAAGAAAAAAAAAGAAAAGAAGAAAACAACCCAAACTCACTGTATATAGATGTAGAAAAGAAAGGCTTGGACAAAGCTGTAAGTAGCAGAGCAGTCTAATTAGTTTAGAGATGGTTTTGCTTTAGATTTATTTTGCTAAGATTCAAGGTATTCAAAGTGATTGTTGTTTAACAGTAGCATAACCTCTGGAGACTAGTTGAGCATTCTTGAAGAAGTCTCCCCAAAAGAAGTGAATCCAAAAATCAAAACAAAATGAAAAAGAGGAAAAGTTTCTGAAATAGGGAATGTTTTAGAAAATCCACTGAGTTATTCATATGCTGCTAACAATAGAAAGAACTCAAAAGGCAGGACCCAGAACAGCAGGTACAGAGTCTAATTAATGCACGTACTCTAAGGAGGTTTAACCCATAATATTCTGAATGTAAGTGGTACTGTTTCAACAGCAGGATTGTTTCCAGCTATATACCTGACTTTCACTAGCGTATCACAAGATACAAAAAAATCCCAACTTCTATATTTTTTCTTGCAAACAAGAAATCTTGAAGATTTCAAGCTTTTTTTTTTCCTGAGGCTGCAAAGTAAAATGGGTAACATAATTATGTTGGATTTTTCTTTGAAGTAATAGGTAGGTTGAAGTGAGTCAAGCTTAGAGATTATCAGGATTTTAACTCAAACTTGATGTATCCTTATGGAGTAGAAGCTGGAACCTACTTATTCTCATTCTCACTTGAGTGATCTCTAGAGTTTGTTCATGGTTTTCTCATCAGTGACAGAGTTCTGAAACACTGGGAATACTTGCTTGGTCCAGAAAACCACCTGATTATTATTTTCACTTTAATGTTTTTCTTTTTATATTTTAAAATCAAAAGTGTGCCTTAATTGTTTGATGAATATGGCCTGAAGGCATACACCTCTCCTTACAACATGAAGTCCAAAGGTATTAGGCAACAAATGAGAAATTGAAGGGAGGCTGGTCTGTTTAAATGTAAGTTTTCTACTGTAACTCAAAGCATTAAATATTTGCAGGCTTTATTACGCACACCAGCACTTTCTGTGGTAGACAACTATCTTAACCAGTAATCTAAATTCTGATTTCTTTAATGGGGAGTCTATTCATTGGCCATTTCTTGTGTGTATGGAAATTAGACACCTGTTCTGGGGAGAAAATGCTCTGGATAGTTAGAATTGCAGAAACTTGAGCAGTGAGTCTTCTGTTGACTTGGACTGGGATGATCAAAATTATCTCAGAAGTTTCAGGATGAAATTTAAAGCTGGAACATTGGCAGTTGTGAGAGAACAAGACCTGGTACATGGTATGTCGAATCAATGGTTCATTCTGCACCTTGAGTGTACCAGTCAGCAAAGGATTGTTCAAAGAAACTTTGCAAGGAACTTTCAGGACCCCAGGAAAAAAAAACATCTATGTGTGAATCAGAGCCAGAAACTGTTCCTCCATCCTGGGGAAGAAAGTTTGACAGATCAAAAGCTTTCCAGTTTTGCAGTGGTGTGGAGCGAGGTAACTGTGGTGTTACTCAAAAAATAGGCATGAAGCCTTGGGGGTCTGCCAGTGACAATGTGCTCTCCTGTGTCAAATCTCTGCACTCAAGACCCTGTTTGCCTGATCCAGATTACAGTCCAGACTACTAGCAGTTCTGGAATAAATTACTCTTGCTGTAGGCTCTTGTCAGAAATGGTATCATGGGGCTGGGAAACTTGGTGAACTACTTCATTAAAAATTTCTATGAGAAATTCTGACTTTTAAAAACTGATGCCCTCATTAAAAAACTACTAGTTATCAAAAATCAGGATGAAACCATTGCCTGTGTTGTTGAAATGCTTACATATGCCAACAGATGCTCAAGTCTCTGCTGTCTGCCTGGACACTGCTAAATATAATTAAACACTGACGAGGACTGACTCTGATTTGGACTGTGAATATCAATGTCTCATTTTGAGCTATCATAAATGCATTTTAAGCAAGCTAATATTCTGTAAATATGGTTAACTTCTGCATTTGCATATTTGGCCTCTTAATTTATTTTTTACTATTGGTTCATGGGTGTCTATGAGTGGGTCTTCTGTATGCTTTTAACACACAGAACCTTATCAAGTTATCTATAGCAGGAATATTACAGCATCATAATAGTTAATGGAAAATAGCATAAGAGGAGAAAGAAAATTAGCATTCCACACAGCAGGGCATTTCGGATGTTAATCTGCCTTGCAATATAATTGACAGGGAAGCTGATATCTGGGAAGATTTTTATTCCTATCTTTTTCTCTAAACAGTTAGTGTTCAGTTGTTGTGCAGCAGGGGAGATGGAGAAAAAGAAAGTTCTAGCCAAGTGAATGTTCTTTACCAGCAAAGATGTTAACTTTTGTCAGAAGGTAGTTAATCACTGAGAGAGAAACAGATGAAGAAATTGGATAAAACATTTCCAGTTCCAAAAGTCTTTATTGATTGTGTCTCCCTCAAGAAAATTCAGCTCAATCTTTGAAACCCTCAAGTGATTAAACCTTGGGCAGTCCACTGTAGACAGAGCAAATGAGAATTGTTTCAAAACCAGACATGTAGAGCTAAGATACTTAAAGCGAAAAAAGATTTCTTTTTCACTTTGAAATCGTAGCTGGGAGACGTAACCTGAGACGTTGATTTTAAGGCAAGAGTTTTCTTAAGAACCATGATCTTTCTCTATATAACAGATCTCAGAATTTTGAAGCAATGAACTTTTTTATTTCCAGAGAAGGAGCTCTCTTAAAACACAAACCAGGAGACTGGAAAATGGGGCACAGATCTCTGGTCCACCACAGACAGCTCATATATCTTGGTCTAATTTTTTCAAAGATAATTAGGGCACAGAGAAACTGAGGCATCACTAAATGTGATGCTTAGACCTGTGACCAGTTGAGAGCTCCTATTTTTTTAGCAGTGATGTGAGCTTTTTGCTGTCAAACCAGCTCCTCTAGAAGACTGTGGATCTTCTTAAGTTGGAGCATGACCACTAGCCTGTGACCCAAGGTATGCAGCATTACTAGAGCCTCCTCCATTTTCAGTATACAGCCTGAAGCTCTTGTAGAGCTGGGCTTGGATTGCAGCTTGCTTGCTGAAAGCCCATAGTGGTCTGTTGGAGTAAAGCGCTTGATTTCTCTGCTTTGGGGTTTTAGGGTGTGAGGTACTCTAAAGATGATAGTGGAAAAGGTCCCACAGTAGTAGACACTATGAGCTGATCCATGTTCTTTCTTCTGTTACAGAAGACCATCTTGTTCACTAGTTCATGTGCTGTGCAGAATTCTAACATAAAACAGCACAGGAAGGCTAGTTAAGGAAATCCTTACTGCTAGCTAATATATTTGTAACCAAAAGCAAGAACATATTTGACTCCAAGAAGAAAAACCAACAAAAACCTGACAGCCTTGTGAAAGTTTTATCTTTTTTTGGGCAATGATTCTGATTTTAGTTACACTCACAAGTATTGGAAGGGCTGTAGTTTCAGAAGTTATCACCTGTCAGCCGAGCTGTGATAACTCGTTGAGCGCATACGCTACAGTCACAAAAGTTTGTGAATCAAAAATTGGCTTAGATCACTCGAGCCAGCCTTCTCAATGCCTAGGGTTATCCCAAGTGTTCTGGAATATTGTGGCTGAGATGAGCAACTGAGCCAAGGATTCTTCCAAGAGAGGCAATGGATTATGATTCAAATCATCAGTGTAATTTCACCACTTTGTTCCAACCCCCCTGCCATGGACAGGGTCTGTCAGACCAAGGTGCCAAGCCTCGTCCAACCTGGCCTTGAACGTTTCCAAACATAAGGCATCGACAACTTCTTTGGGCAACCTGTTACAGTG
Source organism: Corvus kubaryi (assembly GCF_017639235.1). Taxonomy (NCBI): domain Eukaryota; kingdom Metazoa; phylum Chordata; class Aves; order Passeriformes; family Corvidae; genus Corvus; species Corvus kubaryi. The sequence continues at coordinate 16,793,659 of NW_024581096.1, read as the reverse complement.
CCTCATCATCTTCACACTAAAAAATTTATTCCTAATATCTGATCCAAGTCTACCCTCTTCAAGTTTTAAGCCATCTTCCCCCTTGTTCTATAATTTCATGGCCATGTAAAAAGTTCCTCTCCAATCTTCTTGCAGCTCCTTAGGTTAGATGTCCCCAGAGCTATCTTTTCTCCAAGATGAACGAGCTCAACTCTCTCAACTTGTCTCCACAAGAGAGGTGCCCCAAGCCCTCTAATCATCTTTATGTTCTCCTCTGGACTCTCTCCAACAGCTCCCTATCCTTCTTAGTTTCATGACTCCAGAGAAGAAAGCAGTACTCCAAGTGGGCTCTCGCAAGAGTGATCTAGAGGGGAAAATCACCTCCCTCAACCTGCTGACCACAGTCCTTTTTCTGCAGCCCAGGACACAGCTGGCTTTCTGGGCTGTCAGTGTGCATTGCTGACATCAAACAACATTTCCAAGTCCTTCTCGGCAGGGCTTCTCTCAGTGCATTCTCTGCCCAGTCTGTATTTGTGCTTAGGTTAGTCCCAAAATGGATAAAAGACTTTGTACTTGGTCTGGTTGGACTTCACAAGTTTTGCACAGGGCCACCTCTCAGCCTGTCAAGATTCCCCTGGATGTAATCTCTTCCCTCCAGAGTGTCAACTGTACCACAAACCAAGTTTCTTGTTGGTAAACCTGTTGAAGGTGCACTCAAACCCAGTATCCATGTTGCCAGCAAAGACGTTTAGCAGCAACAGTCCAAATACCAGACCCTGGGGAACAGGAACACCACTTGTCATTGTTCTCCACTTGGACATTGAGCCATTGGCAGCAACCCTTTGAGTGTGGCCCTCCAGCCAATTCCACTGACCCATCCCTGAAATCCATTTTAGAGAAAAGGATGTTGTGTGAGGCAGTGCTTTGCACAAATCCGGGTAGATGGTGTCAGTTGCTTTTTCCTTTTCCACCAGTGCTGCAACCCTGTTGTAGAAGACCACAAGTTTGTCAGGCACCATTTGCCATTTTTGAAGCTGTGTTGACTGTCACCCAGCATATCCTGATTTTCCAGGTAGCATGTTGTCCAGGAGGGTCTGCTCCATGATCTTGCCCAACATGGCCTGCAGTTCCCTGAGGCTTTCTGTTTTTAAAATAGGGATTTTTTCCTCTTTTCCAGACAGTAGGTACTTTGCCAGCCTGTCAATCCCAAATATGAAGGACAGTGGCTTAACCACTTCACCTGCCCGTTCCCTCTGGACCCATGGATTCATCTCATCAGGTTCCATGGACTTGTGCATCTTCAGGTTCCTTAGATGGTCTCAAACCTGATCTTCTGCTAAAGTGGGTTGTTCTTCATTCTGCCAGTCCCTGCCTTTGCCTTCTTCAACTCAGGCTGTGTGACTGGCTCTGAGTTTTCAGAACTATTGTGTTCAGTTCACAGTGTATCTCCTGATAGTTTTGCCTCCTAGACTTGTGCAAAATCTTCTGGAGACTTACTGTGGAGTTGAAGTTGCCGTAACCACAATCATTATCCATCTGTATCTCATACAATTATTATTTACACTATTGAATTCTCTGGAGATAAAATTAAAATAGATCTTTTGTAATTTTTTTTCCATCTCAAACTTTTGTTTTTGTTTTCCGCCATCTCTTTTAACAATCCTGTTTCCCAGGAGACAACTTGATATGTCCTCATGCTTCCAAGAGACTGTAGTTCAATAGGTTAGAGTTAATTGGCAGGTGGGAGTTTCCAGATGTTTACGTGCTTGCCCAAAAAGCTGTCCACTGGTAGTAAGTGAACAGCTGGAAAGAAGCAATCCAAACAAAGCATCTTTAAGTTGATTGACATATGTCTGGAATGCATAGCATGTTTGAGAGAAATGGAATTGAAATTAGGAACAGTTTGGAGCGAGTCCTTCATTATCAATAATTAGTCAATTAGAATTTTTGTTCCAATTCAGATAAAATTCACAAGCACTGTACTGACTCAGTCAGTACCACCCGTAGAAGTGGAGGACAGAAATAATGCATTGCCCTCACACTATCTTTACTTAAGAGATGTGTTGAGAAATGTTCATTATACTGCTGAGATTGGGCAATTAAAAGGGAGGGATGGTGCAAATGATTTGTAATGGAATATGAAGCCTTTCACCCAGAAATCCTGCTCACATCTGGAGCAAACAGTTGATGGCAAGTGAGCAGTTAAGCGGAGCTACTTAAGAGTTTGCTATGAAAAACTTCTGGTTTTTTCCCAGTGAAATAAGTGGTTCTGTACACAATCATAAGGTTCAGCAGGGAAAATTGATTGTTCTGAAATTGAGTTCCATCTGGCAAATCGAAATGAAAAAAAAAAAAAAAAAACCCAAGCAAACCAAAACACAATTTTTTTTGCCATTTTCTTTTCTCTACAAAAAAACCAACATAGCTAATCATATGACATTATTTCAAGATTCAGTGGCTTAGAGTGCTGTACTCCACAGTGTTAACCTGAGTGTTCAATGCTGTGTTCTCCAGGAAGGAAGAGACCTTTGGAGGGGTCATAGGGAGGCACATGGAAAGAGGTAGCCTTGGAAAAGTAACACCTGAAAGAGGTTTTACAGTTTTCCTCCATTAAACACCATAGTACAAAGTAGAGATCAATTTTGATGTTTCAGGGAGGCAGGAGGGGTGGTGCAAGAAAGAGCACTGCCTTTTATCCTAATGCACAAGGAGATGAAATATAGAAATTCTTGCAGGATGGAATAATGGATACGTATCATCTTATAAGAGGCCACATGTTTTTGAAAAATACTATTTTAGCTGACGGCTAATGCTGCATATGTGCCTTACAGAGCAATCTTGTGGTAAGGAAAGGGAACACAAAAAACCCTGAACTGTCCTTTTCAAGTTCAGGTTTGAGGCCTGCTATGAACAGGAATCTATTTCATTTGGCCGCTGCTGGGATGGAACTTCTTAGTGTCTCTAAGCAACTAAGTCTTACTTAAAATAAATGAGATTTTTTTTTCATAAAGATATTACTTTTTGCCCAACACATGTGGGCTAGATTGTAATTCGTGTGCAAGATATATGAATGAAAAGGGAAAAAGAAACACTTCCACAGAGCATTTTTTTTGTCCCTGGAAAACAGGAGGGGTTTTTTTGTCTGATCATATGAGAGAGTAGTTTTATTTTCCACTTCAAAATCTTTTTGTCCGTAACACTGTGTTTGGTATGTCAGTGATAATTCGATTCATTCTAAGTACCGTTTTGGGGAGTTTGGCACTTCTACCACTTTTTACAACAGGTTTGGAGAGGACTTAATGGAGGTTTCTCCCTGGTGAGAACTTGCCTCCACACACACATTTACTGTGGATCTTGGATGGAAAATTTGCACCTTCAGAGAAGAGTCGTCTTCTGCCTACTCTGTCTGAATTACAGTCATAGTACAGTAGGAGCTGCAGGACATTGTTACCCTGAACTGTCATCATGGCAATCACAATGAGGAGAAAGATATAGCTATCATTATGAGAGCTTTACACTGCATAGTTTATCTCTATAACAGTGTGCTATGATGTGCCTAATTAGACTGTATCAGCTGCTCCATGTCTGCTACTAAAGGAAGACTTTCTTATTGTGTCTAGTAAACAGAGAGCTCTCAGCCTGTGATTTAGCACTGAAATTAAATTTAAGCATAGTTTCCCATTTGATTATCAGGCTATGGGTGACTTTTAAGGATCCTTTTCAATCCATTACTTCTGCTAGCTGTAAACTCTCTGCCACGATTTCTTCCTCTTCTTTGGTAGATACAGACTAACTGAAACTCATCCATTTAAAGTTAGAGGGGAACAAATCAAAATAATTCCAAGTACGCAAACTTTTGATGATGTTCAGTCTCCTTTTTTGACTGTCACCTTCTGCTTCTGAGTCTCAATTATGGAGACATAATAAATTGGCTTGAATAAACTGAAAGTAATAAGACCTCCAGAAAGTAACATAGGATAAGAGATAGTGAAAAAAATTGCTCTTTTTCTTCTTTTTCATGCCATATCATAGTTTCATTGTGAGAGGAGTAAGGTGACTTTCACAAGACAATCCTTGAGAAAAAAATGCATATTTATAGAAAAAAAAAATCTATTTTATTGTATATATTAATCTATTAAAAGCATGTAAAAATAAAAGTGTGTATTTCTTCAGTAATATTATCTAAGGAAATAATTTGGAAAAAACAGTGAACGTTGCATGGACAAAATGCTCACAGTGGCAATCAAAGTTGAAAAAAGTTTACAGCCTACTGTTTACTCACCTGTTACGTACTTTATATATGCTTGGGGAGAGGGCGGGTGGGTCAAGATGAGGTCATGGAACATGTTTGTTTCTTTGGTAGTCTCTCTGCACTTGTGCTGCTCTTGAAAGACTCTCTCAGTTTGAGGCACATGCTGCCTGAACCTTGAAATCTATGATACCTCCATTTCAAGGAGCTGGAGACATTCTGTAGTAATTTCAGAGGAAATGTCTTCTGCATAACAAGCACCTTTTTTTTTGCTGCAGGAACTGGCAGGTTTTCAGTATACTGCAGTAAGAAGAAATAATTTGATCACATCAGACACATAACTGATATTGCAACATCAACCAGTTTTACCAGAAGGGAAGCATGGAGGTGGGGAAAGAAAGAAAAGCAGGGCTCTACCTTGACAGGGCTTTAGCCTTTGTAGTGGATAAGACAACTTTTTGAAAGAATCAAAGATATAACCCATTGGTGTATCCCTGAAGTTCAAATGATTTGTGGGTCAGGGATGTTTTGGAGTGATTGTTTGGGCTTTGGCATGATTGCGTGTGGCATGATATATGACTGGAAGCCTGTGAGTCCTTGCAGCAGCTGGTGCAGGGTGGTGCCTTTCTGGTGTGATGCAAAAAGAGCAGCGAGTTTTTGGTGCAGGTCAGGCTAAACAATAGAAATATTCCTCTGCAGTAGGAAGTTCCAAGTCCTTGTATGCCCTTTTCTTAAAGTACTTGGTACAAAAGAAAGACATGAGACCTTTCAGCATATGGCAGCACTTGTTCCCAGTGCTGCTGCTGGAGCAGGACTGGGATCTCATGCCCCACCTTGCCACCATGTGGAACCTTTCAGATCCTTAATCCTGTGCAGCCTTCTGTATCTGACACTTAAGCATGTGTTGAAGGAAAAATAAGCACTCACAGGTACACTATTGCTCACTTTCCACCAGGGCTCAGAGGAAGCTATGATAGCTTCATTTCTCGACTCTTTACTAGTGACATACTGAGGAGAGGATTTTATGATTGATTTACTGGGAACGGGATGATGACAGGAAAGTGGTTTGCTCTATATATCAATTTCAGGAGGATCTTCTCTGAAGTACCACTGTTACTGAGGTTTTTCTTTTTCTTTGCAGGCTGTGCCTTCCTAACATACTGCGAAAGGGAGTCTGCTCTAAAGGCCCAGAGCGCACTGCATGAACAGAAGACACTGCCAGGGGTGAGTCCAGACTGATAACTTTTTGTTTTTCCTTTTAAATCCGAAATGGGTTACATATGGTGCTCTCATCTCAGATTTGGAAGTATAAAGTCTCCGTTTGTTTGGATGATTCACTATTTGCATTGTGCTAATAAAATCAAGACACCACCAACCCACCCAAATGGTTTCCATGCACAAAACTAAAAGCTTTTTACCCTTGTGGGAAGTCAGGAAAACAGTAATCAGCTGTTTGTGGACTGGGTTCTACCAGTCTTACCTAGCTGAGGATGTGCTTTAGGATTCTGACCACAACAACGAAATGTTAGAAGTCCTCACCATGTGCTTCCTCTCACTGTTTTTCTTCTCTGAAGCAAGTTTTGGCAGCAAGAAATCAAGAAACAGATCACATTATTGAGTTATCACAGAATGAAAACATATTCCTGATGACAAAGTGGTTTGACTCAGTTACTTTAGTATTCAAGCAGCTGTAGCAGATTGGAAAGGCGGTGAGACAAGGAGAAAAGAGAGAGAGGTAAGATGCACACGAGATAATGAGGAAAATTATTCACATGAGCAAGATCTAAGGTTCAGACAACACAAGCAGAACTAAAAATAGAATCAGCATTATGTGGGGAAGACCTGCCCTGCTGGATGGGTTTCTAGTTAAGCCGTTACCCAGAGGAGGGGGAGACACTATTTAGATTCAGCCAGAGTAAGGTGGATTGGGAACAGCGAAGTGCTCCTGTAGCTGGAATGGGGCTAGTTTTACAATGACCAGGAGTCAGTGATCACTTAACTAAGACCGGGCTTCTGAGGGTTCCAGGTTGCATCGAAACTGAGAGGAAATCTATCTAAAAATGTGTCTTTATTAGCTGGTGTTGGGTGATTGATTCCTGTGTTGCTTAACCTACCTTTCCACAAATCTAAGACACATCCCTTGCTCTGTGTTCTGAGGAGAGTGTTGATTCTGCTCTGCCTGTTTCCATCATCCTGGGTCTATTTACCTATCTCTAAGCCACCTTGCCAGTATGGAGATGCCCACGCACTTGCTCATCTACATCTATCTTTGCTTAAAAGGCCATACCTTATGCAAATATATACATACTTCATTCCCTAAAAATATTTCTGTCAGCTGACAACTCCCTCTGAATTATTTTTTTTTTCTAGAAACTCCTTAGCAGCAGATTGAAAGTAACTTCAGTCTTGTGGGGCGTTTAAGTTTTTCTGCCCCCTCCCCCTTCCAGTGTTTTCTTTTTGCTTTTCTCTTTCCTGAATGATAAAACTGGATGTAAAAAGAATGAGGATATGTTGAATAAGGGTGTTTCAGGTAACATTTTAACTTATTTTTTTCTGAAATATGCTAGAAATAAAACATCTGTTTATCAAAACTAGAGATGTGATGAATAGGGTGTTTTGTATTTAAAAAAGACTAATTGAAATTCCGGATTTTCCACTCAGACTGTTTGCTCTTCTCTTTGCGAGCCAGACCATTCACTTGCGCACGGAATTCTATCTTCTCTATGAGGTTAAAATCTCATCCTGAAATTGTATGATGGTGCTATCTTCAAGAAGACAGTGGGTCAGTGAAATTTAGGACTCAGAGTTGGAGAGGGAGGGCAAGTGATGATTTAGGATTTTATTTTTTTTCCAAGTTCTTTCCAAGTCCACCATTCTGAATCTCAACTTCTGTTTTAGAGACTTCAAATCACGAAACTCTTAAAGTCAAAACTGTTTTCTTGGACAGTGGCAAAATTCAACCAGCGTTTGGTCTAGGATCAAGACTTCCTTCAAAGGCTGCACTGACTCATTCTAGACTACAGGGAAACAATTTCTTCTTTGCTTTGTGTAATTTCTGTTACATATACTCCAAACTGGACACAGTGGCTCTAGAAGCTCTAGAAGGCTTTTTTTTTTTGCCCTTTTACAATTTCGGGAGACATATCAGGATCTGATTGAACTGTGAACAGTGAGTCCTCTTTCTAAAAGAGCAGCCAGGTTTCTTAGAGTTCTGAACACTGATTTTCCCATTCCTTTCCTTTCCTGTTCTATTTGTCTCAGGACAAAGGTTTACTTTCCACCAGCAAACCCTCTGCAGGCAGCTTTCTGCCAAGTTTCTGAACTCATCCTCTGAATGATGTCACTGTAGTTTATTTAAGGAAACCAGTCTTGTCTCTTGATAAACTATCATGCCTGGATACTGTTTTATGGTTCCTATCTGAGTAGAAGGGAATTATTTATGACTTACCTGACTGTTCTTGATAACATGCACCAAAAATATCAACCATAGTTCATCACCATAAAATAAGAAGCATTTTTAGGGTCAGGGGTCTAAGTCCTCATTCACATAATTTCACAAATGACACATATATAACATCTTCTCTTGACAATCCACTGTCTGTGACACAAACAGCATGACTGAGGAGGTATCAAAAGCAATTAACAGGCATGGTACAGGAAAAAATAAATAGTACTAGACTAAGCCGTTCTTTCCCATTTCCCAGTAAACTGCACATTTTCCTGCTCTTGCAATATTGCTGTTTATGTTCTTTTTATTATAAAGCACAGAACTGCCTAATTTTTAATAATATGCACAGGCATGTTAATGTATGGAAATGGTGAGGCATGCAGAGGTTTTGTCCAGATTCAGATGCCTTGCCTCTCAGTTATGTATCACTTTGTTTTTAGTGGAGTGGCTACATGCACATATTTTACAGTAATTACTTTCTGGATGTGCTTTGTAAGATGACAGAAATATGTTTCACATATTTCTATGTTATATGTAGGACATAAACTCATCCTGTGGAATAATCAAAAGACTTCCAAGCAGGTATGTGTTGATTAATAAAGTCTTTACAGCACTTTGTTTTTGGGTGGGAAGGAATCATGATAGATATTTTGAAGCAAGTAGAATGGAATGTAAAACATAAAACTATCAGTTGGATCTTCTTCATCTGAATGAGTAAATTAGGTTCTTTTGGAGAGTTTGGAATTGTTTTGCCTGAAATGGAAGGTTAATGTAGCAGAGTGTATATGTATGTGTAAAGAGCACTTTGTGATTGTTGGACAATTCAAATTCTAGTGTTTACTTGTGATTGTTTATTTTACATATAATAGAGTGGCTGGATGATGAAGTATATTAGTTCTTTAATAATTTATAGAAATGCTTTGATGTTGCAGTAATTACATTAAAGGTCACATATCAAAGGTAATTTGGTTGAGCAGCTGTGATGGTTTCTCAGAAGCAATCAATATTGCTGTCCATGGCGCTGATTTCACCAAGGGGACTGCCAGATTAAAGGAGGCTTATTACCAGACAGACAGACACGGGGGAAATCAAGAACAGATTGGAGAGATGCACTATTCTTTTTCCTCACCTATAATTAACACTGTTCACCATAATCTGTGCTAATCCTTCATAGTGGGAAACCACCTTTTTTTTTCCTTTTTTTTTTTACATAGCATTATAAAAAGTGAATTAAGGCAAGGAAGAGTAATTTGGGGGAGCAGGAGAGAGAAAGTAGAGAAAGTAAAAGTTGATTCACCCCTGGTATATCTGATGCTGATATACCCCGCAATGATAAAATGCAATATCAAAAATACAGGCCATGATCCTGAGGAAAGCAAGGCAAGGGGGAAAAAGTGATCTAGACAATGACAGTGCAACATATGGGAGAATTATCTGCCTGTAGATTTTGTATAATATTATCTATTTGCCCCACAAAGCTCCACAGGAAATGAAATAGAGGAAATAAAATTATGTTTTAAGTGTAGTCATTTTGATTACAAATTATAGTGAAGCGAACATTTTCTCCCCTTTCTTTTTTCTTTCTGAAGTGAATGGCAGAGGATAATGCTGAGAAATGTAATTACGCTATCAAGATCTACTTTTATTTATAGCACAAATAAACTGAGCTCTTGTATGATAAGCACAGCAGCATTTTTCTTCCCCTAGTTCTTTGTGTCTCTCTCAGGCAACGAGAGTGAACAGTCCATGTATACTTGGTTGGAGGCACTGTCTCTGCAGAGTTAAAACCTTCCTGTAAGACTTGCAAAGAATAACTATGAAATTAAGTATGTACGAAGCTGTTAACCTCAGCAATCTGCAGGGCCTGTTCAGTCTGAGAAATAGGCTGGGTTTTCTTACTGTATCTCTTCCTCTTGAAAGAGACAGTGGTACTACTGGTATGCTAAATTTCTCAGTGCGTAACATAATTAGTTTTCTCCCTAACTGTTCTGATATTCTTTGTCTCTTCTTGCCATCTAGAAAAAATGCATTCTGTTTTATTCATCATATGCAAAAATATGCATCTTTAACATTAGAAGACAGGTGAGCTCATAAAACTCATATTAAACCCATTTTTTAAAGAAGAAAAAAACCCCTATCTAACTACATTTGCCCACAGTTAAAAAAAAAAAAGGTTTTTCCAACATTATTGGTCATACCTGACTTAAATTCGTACGTATATGTAAGGAAAGTTATTTGAGCACAGGAGAGAGGAGGGTGGGTATCTTGCAAGGTCTTGCCTCTCTTAAATCCTTGTAATAAGGCTTAAATGAGACATAAGTGTCATGTGGACTTCAGAAGTCCTGCACATATAGCATTGATTTCACTGTTTAAGCAGACCTTGAAATTTTACTGTCTTCTTATCTTTTTCTTTCTTGTGTTTCAAAGCTTTTTCCAAAAGCTTGTTAGAAAACCATTAAACCACATATCACCCTGCATGCTGTGTTGTGCCAAAAATGGTATTATATTCCCACAACTTCCCATTTCAAAACTTTTTCTCTACTGATGTAAATTGCAATTTGGTCAGCAGTGGTAGGCTGGATGGGTTCCATTGATTAAAGTAGCCTGCTGAACACACAGCCTGCTCACCATGCCCTTTAGATTTTGAAAGAAAACACATTTAATTGTTCCCTTAGGAGAAACATGTCTGTTTTCTGAAGTTAAAAATGAAGATGAAAAGGAATAAAACCAGATTTGAGGTAAGAGACTTGGAAAAAAACAATAAAGAAAAACAAAAAAGAAAAAAACCCAGTCCTTCAGAAATTCTCCAGAAATTCTCTGTTTAAATCTTTGGATGTCAATGTCATGCTTAAAGAGATTTTTTTTTTTTTTTTTTTTTTTTTTTTTTTTTTTTTTTACTCCTTGTTTCTTCCTTCAGAGTGACCAGCCAGTAAAAGGACTTTTGGATCTTGCTTTGGGTAAAGCAGGGGAGAGGAGAGAAAGAGGAAGCTATATGCACTTTCCATTTGCTAAAAACCCCGGTAGTTTGACAGTGCTGTTCTGTTCACCAGATGAGATGAAACACCTGGGTCCTATCTGCTTGGTAAACATTAAAGTTCCATTTCACTAGTTAAAGATTGGCTTCTGTATCCCTATAAGGCAGCCTCTAGAATACAAAGTAAACTCCCTCTCTGCTACCCAGTCCAAAGAGCTTTGCAGAGAAAGAACACAGTGCCAGCATCCTGACAGAACCAGTGTGTTGGATGCATACTGTTATCTCAGCTGAGACTGGTGTATTCATCACCTTTGTGGTGGCTAACCAAGCTCAGCCTGAGATGTAAAATGGCAAAAAGGCTTCTCAGTAGCACCTGAGATTTGGTGGCAATTGAAAAATGATGTGCAAAAAATTAAATTATAAAGGTACAGTTGTCTTGTCTTTTTAATTTGACACCTTCTGGATCTCAAAGGATGACTTCCAAGTTATGTAACAAAAGCTTTAGCTGGACCTTCATTTGCTTTATGTGTTATTCAATGACAACTTTTCTCTCTGACGTGTCTGCCATAGGAGGATCAATCTAATTTTATGTACAACTGTAAAGATGAATGATAAGTAGAACGGATTCAGGCAAGTACAAGCTGAATAAATTATAAAGGGCAAATGATGACAGGACTGGGGGTCCCAAGAGACAGTGATATGATAACAGAAACTAAAGACGAATTTATGATGGATGTAGTTAGCATGTACTGAGGCTGTTAATTCTTCAGGGTAGTTTTACAACTTCTTGTGATTGGAGCAATCAAAGTATTTCATTTTAAAGAGATGCTGTATATTTTCGCTTGTCTGTTCTGCATATTTGTATGTACGTCCTCATTTACATGCATAGCAGTAAACTCCCATAGGCTAGTCAAGCTTACCTCCCATCAAAGGACCCCTGTTCTCCAAACCATAATGCCACTGTTTATGCATAAATAAATAGATAATGTGTAATGATTTGAGGGCAAAGCTGGATATCAGGGAAAAAAAAGTTTCCATTTTCATAGAACATGGCAATCAAATTTTTTTAAATCCTGCAAGTAGCTGAGCACCTCCAGCTACCTTCAAAGCCAAGCCTAGGGATTGAGTTAGCTCACAGATCCCTGATGAAAAATTATATATAACAAGTTTCAGGTAGGTCAAATTTTGGGCTTAAGCTGCTTTAAGAGCAGCTGATGCAGCATCATAAAGTTAGAAGCAAATCTGATCTCAGAGCAGTTCTTGATTGCATTTCATTCATACTCTTATTTCTAACTCTTGTTCCTTATTATTAAGGATATTTGCATGAAAATGATCTTTTTTCCTTCCTCTGAAGGGTTGTCTCTTGTCTGTGAGTAATGCTTACTCTGGCCTACATTTGTGAATACCATGGGCTGGATTCTGACTTCATATACACAAGTGTAAATCAGCAATGATCTGATTGAGGTCAAGGGATTTATATGGCGTAGGAAAGAGCAGACTCAGCTATATTTGTCACTGCTGAAATGATGTCATCGTGAAAAGTACCATAGCTCTAAATGGGGAAACATATTTTTACATGGGAATACGTGATCTCACAAAACACTGAGCATCCCTGACACCTGCTGGGCCATTCCATAGCTCCCATGGCCTTTTTGGTAGAGAGAGGTCCCAGCTCCAAACTGTAGGAATTAAAGATGGTTGGTGTCTTGGTGTTTCAACAGTGTTAACTGTTAGATACTGATCAATCCTAAGCATTTGGATTGCCAGTTGCATCACCCTACTGATTCAGCAGTGATGGGATACACCCAGGAATAACTTGAAAGCAGTAAACCTTCATTCCTCACCCCATGTTCCCAGTCACAGAGAGACAGAGGAAGAGAACAGGCACCCTTTACTTTTCATTTTTTCAGTCATGTGGATGATAGTGCATGACATTACATAGCCCAGGAGTCATTGTTCATAGGCTAACCTTTCCATAAACACCCACTTCCCATATTTGCACTACAAAGAATGTGGTGGTTGTGATCTGTGAGGCCAGTGTAAGTTCCTAGTAAAGCATTTGGTAGAAGATCCTGTATAGTTATGTGATTTGGATTTCTCCCTGGGGTGATACGCCCACCTATACTATAGCTTTACCAGCTGTACTACCCATAGCCTACCCTGGTGCAAGCTGTCTGCCCAATGTTTTTCATGCTGTCTATACATCCCTTAAAACCCTTCAGATGCTCAGTGACAATGATTTTTTTTTTTTTAAATACAAAGGTTGAAGACCATGCATAAGAGTGATGGCTCAGATATATGTGTCTGCCTCCAAAATCATTATCTTTGAAACTCACAGACCTGTGTCTTGATCTAATTTAATTTGAATAGTCTATATAATAACAACAATGAAAACATAAAACCATGGACTTGGATGTTGTGGAGCAGCTGCATTCCATGCCTGTAATTCGTGGTGGGCAATCCTCCAGTAAGGACTTGAATCTTGCCTGAAACATTATTTCTGGTAGCGCTACTTATGCTATGTAGGTTAAGAACATCTATGCTTGTTGAAAACATTTCAGTTGCAGAGTAGACAGGCTGCCAGCCTTACCATGTGAAATCCATCCACTGGCTGCAGATCTTTTAAGAAAAGCTGTGTTTCCTGCATTAAATAGTCTAAGAGCATGATTCGTGCATTAGACTTAAAACTGCTCTTTAAGTTAAGAGCACCTTTTAAAGAACTATCTGAGCTGGAATGCTTTTGGGAGTGACAGAAACTGTCCCGTCTCTCCATTTACGGATAACTTCTGATAGAACTTGACATGATGTAACCCATTTAGCTCCTATGTTTCCCTTCTGCTGCGCTCTGTCTCTGGCAGGGAGAAAGTGGTGAGGAGTGACTGACCATGAGATTGCACTATCAGTTCAGGCGAGCAGGTATCTGAAGTGACTTTGCTCTGTTGAGTAGCTGCAGTGAGAGACTTACAGTGGCACCACATGTATGAATTGCTGCACTTGGCAGGTTCCCAGCAATGTCAAATCTCTCTGATTAGTTTCTGTAAGTACAAGGACAAAATTAAGCTTAACCTATTTTTCAAAGAAGAAATGTGCATTTCCCATTTTTCTCTTTAATGGGAACTTCTTATATCTTGTGTCCACACTTTTTCTCCCCTCCCCTTCCCACCATGTCACTCCTTTAAAAAGAAAAGCTTGTTAAAATACAATTTCTTGTAAAAACATGTGCCTTCAAATTTCTTTGGTTTCTGTAACATTTTTAACCTTGATATGCATTCATTTTCAGCACCAAATGAATCCTATGGTGCTAGAATGAAGTTGTTCTCTTACTTTCCCCTTAGGTATGGTAAACTACAATCCTAAAATCCTCTGCCACTTTCTAGTGCATATTTTCTTTGACATATTGCAAAAAATGAGTGTTTTGATCACTGGCTTTGTAGGCAGGTTTTGGCAGAGCAAGTTTTGTCCAGCTATAACTAAACCATTCCAAGCTCAGTTTGTTCCTTCAAACAGATGGAGAAATTTTATTTTTCTCTTGTTCTTATAATGGCTCATAATTTCTATGCTACTATGTCGACTTTGCACGGTAAATATGTAACTGATAAGACATGCTGGCGTGAGTTTCTGATTTCATTTACAGCTTTGATCAGTGGAAGAGCACTTTGTTTTCAAGGTGGTAAAACTGGAATCAGTTTTTCTTGGTCTTTTTATTTATGGCTAGCTTTCTGTCAAGATCTTCCCTGGTAAACATTTGAGATGTTGCTTCTGTCTTTCAGGTCATTTTGTAGTGTCCTTTCTCAATGAAGTCACACTAATGTCTCCTGTCTGGCCGAGCATCATTTTCTCCTTTTCTCCTACATCCCTTCTCATCCTGCATGTCTGTCCTTGCCATCTCTTATCTCCTTTGTAGATTTGCTGGAAACATTACCCTGTGTTCCCGTAATGCCTGCTTGGTGAAATGAGTTGAGATTACAGCTGCTGAGGAGGAACACCGTGCTTCCCAACTACTTCTGCCTGGGAGAGCACATATTTTCTCCAGACAAAGGGAGAGACTCAGCTTAGTGAATGTTTCCACATTTTTTGACACCACACGTATATAGATTGCAGAGTTGGCTTGTCCTAAATCTGATGTCTCTTGAAATTATGAGGCTTAGTGTGTATGGGTTTTTCAGTGTATATTCATGTTGCCCAAGAGAAACAAGGCAGCCAGGAGAGAGTTGTACATGCTGTGTTTTCTTGTCTGTTCTTCCTCAGAGCAACTGGGGAGCGCCTGGGGATTCATTTCCATGTCTGTGCTTGTCCTGCACAGGGAAGGGGGGTGGAACGTACAGGGGGTGAACTGTTCGAACCTTTCAGGGTGCCTGTTTTGTTGGTAGCAGCCTGCTGCTCCCACCTTGTTATTTTTTCTACCACTGTATTTTCACACTGCTTGACATGACTCACGCTTTCACCTGGGATGGTAGAGGCTAAGACACTCCTGGGAAAGTTGGGCATGTGTTGCTAGCATTCAACAAGCACAGAACTTCTGAGAGGAGCCGGAGAAAATGCTGATATTTGAAGTCTTTGTATGTTTTTTTTTTGGAAGTACAGGCTCTACAAATGTGGGTACACTACAAAGAGTACAGATGTGACACCCTTCAAAGACAGCGTCTCATGTCCCAGTGGAGGTCCCAAATTTATGAATATTGATATGTGTTTCTCTTTCATTTTTAGTCTATTAAGCCTTAAACCTTTTCCACCAGTACTCTGAACCCAACCTGCAACAGCACAATGATAATGCCTCTAAAGTGAGCTTGTCCAAACTAATTTCATTGTCCTTGTTGAACAAAGTGCAACAATTAAGCAGACAAATGGGTCCAGATAAATCGAATATTTACAATTATTTCAGTTTGGATAATCTAATGTGATATTCATTGTTCAGCTAAGAAATATGTTTCCAGTGAGGAGGAGCTGTCATCCAGTACTCTTGTTGGCTAGATGTAAATTCAGAGTAACTCCATGGGCTCTTGCAGAGTTTAAGCTTCTTTACATCAGTGCAGCTCAAATGAGAATCTCGTCCTCTTTCCATATATGCCCTATAAAGCTGAGTCCCTTCAGCTGCACTTGTGTTTTAGAAATACAGCCAGGAGAGCTGGAAGGTCTTTCTTTTCCCTTTTTTTTTTCCCTGGGCTGGGGTTGTATTGTTGAACTCTCACTTAAGGGAATTCAGCTTTTTCTGAGCATCTCTTCCCTTCCACCACTGAAATACTGACTGAAAACTTGAGTTACTGTCCAGATCTGGCATTGCTGCTGACTTTCTGAATAGCACTGCAATCAGATCTCCTCATTACCAGTGCCTCTCCTCCTTGTATTAACACCTTGTGGCTGTGCCCTGCCTTTCCACTAATTCCAGCTGAAAACTCATAACAATCCCAGTCGAAAGGCAAGGGATTTATACCAGCATATCTATACTAAAAGGGAGATTGCCGCTACTTTCTGCTTCATTTCTTTGCAGGATACATTGCTTCTCATTCCCTCCTCCCCGTCCCCCCCTCTGCTCAAGCAGAGCACACTGTGTTGCTGGGCAATTGTCACCAACTTAATCACATTTGGGCCCAGTGTTTTTCCTGCAGACCCTGGAGTGTGCAATGCTTAGGCCTTGGTTATTAGTTTACACAATAAATGAAGCCCATTAGAAGAGGATAATCAGGGCTTGGAGAAGGCCACCTCACTCGTTATCTGAGGAGGTTATGTTAAGCCTCTGTAGTTATTAATCATACTTTCCTATGCAGATAGCTGAAGATTAAGAGTCACATTTATCCTCTTTGCTCCTCATTCTTTCGCACTGATGTGCAAACGCTCTTTATAATCGTTGTTATTATGGTTATTCATAGCCCATCCAGTCAGCCAGAACTGCTCCTGAGATGTTGCTTGAAGTCTTGCACCTATCCATGGTGGCCTGATGATACAGATCAGAGCCACTGGAGGTCTCTCCATTTGAAACTCGGAAAACATCCTTGAGAGTCCTAGAAAGTCTCTGCTAGCTGTTATTGAATTGCAGTATCTTGTCCAGAGGCCAAGAGAATTCTGAACAGAAGCCGACACCATTATAAGAGCCAAGTTTAACAGCAACCCTCTTGATTTCACTTGCTTTGCTCTTTAACACCATCTCTAACCTTGAACTTTGACTAAGATGATATGCTACCTTGTGGCTTTTTGAAATCTAGCCTAATGCCCTTTTAATCGAAGTGAATGATCCTTTTCCCCTACTTCATTTTTAAGCACTTAAATCAACTCGGATAAAATCAGAGCTGTACCAAGCGGACTCAACATTGTTAAAAAGGAGAAAAAAAATGTTTAAAAATGAAAGCTATTACTCCATCGCAGAATTTTTTTCCTTTAGAAATACGTTTGGGTTTTTATCACTCTCTTTCTGATATCCTGTGCGCACATGCACACCTACTCACATACACACACAAAACAACTCCCCAGAAAAACTTGTTTAAAACCCAAGTGGTTGGAGCATTTTCTCCAATGACTCTACTCATGAAGCACTTGCTTCAATAAAATTAAAGTTAAGACAACAGTTAACAATTAACACCATTCAGCATTTAGAGCCTGCACAACCATCCAGTCATGGATCACATCAATGTACAACTACTTCCAACTGCTTGCACACCTATTTCTTTCCTTTGTGACCCCTACCAGTTTTACAGAAGCTGTCCTCCAATTTTTTTCTTGTTCCACTTAAAGAAAACTGTTTTTCTGTGAGTGGGCTTAGTTACTGAAGCAGTAGCCATGTCCGTGACACGCAGAAATCCTAAAGCAGGGAGACCATAGTATTAATCATGCAAATTTAAAATCACCCATTTGTCCACTTGCTCTTTGAACCTGGAGTGTGAGTTGCATATATGTTTTCCCATCCTAAAATTATTTCTCAATCTGTGAGGAAAGGCTAATTTCCAGAATGAACACTTCATAACCTTTCTCCTTTGACTGAAGGATATAAAACTCCAAACCTTTATTTCTCCTTAAGAAGTGTATCTCTTCCTCAAATGCTCTGCTTATATACCAATTTTGCATATCTAGAGGAAATCAGCACTGCTGTATTGACTTAGAGGTCCACTAGCCTCTGTCATCTCATGATCTGGCTTCTCCTTTTTTCCCATTTTTTTTTCTTTTTATTTTTGTCTTCACCTAGACCTTGTGCTTGATAATGCATAAGACCCTTGCTAGGGCCTTATGGGTTTTTTTTTTTTTCTGGTTGGCTTAGAGTTTGGGGAGAGGCTTGTTTGTTTGTGGGGTGGATTTTTTTATTATTATATAGATATGTTGATTTTTTTTAATGAAAGTATTTTCTCTAGAAAATGTCAATTCGAGACCTTTTCATTTGAGGGATCATAGTGGATTTGGTCATGCATTTATGTGAGACTGAGTTTTGGATCTGATAGAAAATTCTTGCTTAAATGAAAAGGCCAGAAAAGCAGAAATCAACCCAAACAGGCAGGCATGACATTTGCTTGACATACGTAGATTCCCTGATACAAATCCCTGCATTACCTAATTCAAACTAAGAAGTGAACAGACTCTGGCTTTTCTCTGCCTTCCTCAGCTAAATTTCGTACGCGTTTGATCCTTGGCTATTTGAAGATATTTGCATAGGTGCTTCCTTTATTTTCTCCTCTTTGCCCTCTATTTTTACAGAAATTGCTAAGTAATTTTCTAGAAATGCTAAGGATGTTTTTGAGTGGATGAATATTTTGGTAAGGGTCGTTGAGGGACAACACCAGACCTGGCTGATTTTAAGATGAATATATAGGTTATTGACTTGCAGTGATGAGAGGGGACCAGGCACACAGACGAGGTTTGCTGCACATGACCTCAGGTTTCATTAAGACATCAGCAACTCCTCAGTTGTCTCTGGTCTCCTTTGTCCTCCAAGAGGTGGGAAAGTGAAGCTGTGAGAAAGTGAAGAGAGAAAATACCTATGATAAAGAGAAGTTTTGAGGGCTGAACCAACACCAGGGTTTCCAAACTCTAGATTCAATACCTGCCTACGTAACAGAAGTCAACGAACGCACTTTTGCCTTGATATCCTACCTACAAAATGGAGCTAATTAACCCTCCCCCAGTGTTATCTCTTTGATTAGTAGACATTTAGAGTCCTCCAAATAAGGATTTTTCCTTTCATATGCATCTGTATTTGTGTACAGTGCTTAGCAGTGACAGCTCCTGCTTTTGACTACAGTGTCCTAGACACTCCTGTGATGCTGACAAAGGATGATGACTGTTGGGAGGGAAAAGCTTTCCTCCAATATAAGTCAATGGCTCGTATGATTCTTGCCTTTCAGAAGGGGGTTGTCCTTCTCTTTCTCTTCCATTTCTCATGATTGACCTGAAAATAAATAAGGAAGGAATGACATTCTTGCTATTGCATTATTTTTATATTTTTTTTTTAAAGAAAGGAGAATTTCCCTTAGACTCATGCTGTACTTTTTCATACTGCATTTGACATCTTTAATAAAATTTGGGTCAGATACAGTTGTCAATAAAAAGAGGCATCTTACAAACAGCCCTGTGCTTGCATTAGGGTCATGTCAAGAATAATAGAGACTATTGTCACTGCAGCGAACCTCTGCATCATATTAAGTATTCCTCACTTCTCTCCTCTCTGCTTCTCTCCAAGACATAATACAAGATGCCTATCATGTTCCACCACATCTCACCAAAGGGCATGGAAAGGGGAGATGGCTAGCAGGCAGCAAAACTCCTCCAAGTTGCTCCAGCATCAATGAGCACAGGGAAAAGTGGAGCATCCACTGTCTTGTGTGATCATATGTCTCCTCTCCACTTTTGTGGGTGAGAATTGCAGGGAAAAGGTGCTTTTGTCAAGGGGAATTTCAGGTTCTTCTTGTTATTCTTAAGCAGAGGGTGTATGTTGGGTTGTTTCTTTTTTGTGTGAATGAATAGTATGCTGTGGACAGATGAGGGAACCACACATTGGCATATGAAAGAAATGATCCTAGGCAACTTCCCTTCAGTGTTTTTTGCTTAAGGTGTCCCATGCTGTTTACATGTGCACAAACTTCAGGCACTTGTATGTAAAAAATGTTCTACCTGCTTTGTCTTAGCAATGAGATTTCTTGCTACAGCTCTACACTGTCCACCAACACCAGAAAAATTCATGTGCGATCACAGACCTGCGCCCACCTTTGACCTGTTCACATCCGGAGATGGCCCTTGGCCTTAAGTCCTTCATACATCTTGCCCTAATAGTTCTGGATCAGCACCCACAGCACTGTGGTGGCTCAGGAGTACCTTTGTATAACCATCTTTTTGTTTATCAGCACGTTTGTGGTGGTCAAGAATATTTTCAACGCTGAGCCTCAGTCAAACCTGTTCCAATTCTAGTGAGACAATGTGAAACAAGGAGGAGGGGAGACTGATTTCATTTCACTCATACCTCATAAAAGGCTTAGAAGACAAGTCATGTAGGTAAAGGAATTATTTGCTCTGAATTTAATGCCCAAAGTTGCTCTGCTGTGCTTTGGCTGGACCTTTTCTGTTCCTGAATAGGGTTTTCTGGAGTAAACAGTGAAATCTAATTTTGCCCAGAAGTGCAACACCCAGCTCTCCTCTGTACAAACCCACTTTCACTTGCCCAGTACCTCAATAACTCAGTGTTACCTGTTTTGGCACCTCACAAGTGCACTTTCCCTCGCTTTCTGTCTCTCCTTCACCTTCTTTTTCCAAAGCCTAGTGACATCCTTTGCTATATTTTAGATGCTAGCATAGATCAAAGTCCTCTCAGGATCAAACAATGTGCTGCATACAATCCTTACAGTTACAAACAAGGTCTTTCACTGACAGAAACACTTTTCTGTGCTGAATTTTCAGCAGCCTATCAGACTTGATTCAAGGGTAGCTTTTGATTTCACAAGGAAACCTCCACTGCCCTTCCCCCCAGTTCTTCAGACAGAGGGGGAGGGTAAAAAACCCACTCATTTTACCTAGAAGAAAAGGGAGATGGGCTTTCTTAAAACTTTGGAGAGAGATTTAATATTCCAGTGCTGTATGCTTTATTTGTTGTATCAAGTAGCAGACAGAGACCTTTAATGAAGGATGAATGTATCTAATGTAAAAAGCAAGAAAGAGAGAGGACTGAGACACTTGCCTGAGTGTTTCTTACATCATTTTGATGGTATTTTTTAATATCTTGTGGTCCTCACTTCCCAATAAGGTTTTTCCTGTTCAAATATCCCTTCAATACAACCTCTGATGTTTGAAGTGACAGGTGGGTCCAGAGCATGTTTTGAAAGTTGGACAAATGACTTTCAATACAGGATGCTAGTTACTGTGGGCAAATATTTCCTATGAGTCCCGTCTTTGTACAGCTTCAAGAAAACCTTCAAAGGGGATGAAGTGAAAATATAAGTATTAATGTACAATTTTATGACTAGCTTGTATCTTTTGTATTCTATCTTTTGGGGCTTCTGAAAAGCTTTCTAAAAATTTAAGTGACGTAGATGCTGTAAATTGAATGCAAATACTAATTTTGTAAATCCCATTTGCAGAGGTTCACTTTAGTCTCCAGTACTCCGAGAACGCTCTTTGCTGCACAACTCAGGTTTTGTTGTGTTTTATTTTTCAGACCATTTGATAAAAATCCCTTTTAAATTATTTTCAAAAGACAATTTTGCTTGGACCTTGGAAAAAAATCCCAACAACATATTTTCTTTGCCACTTTCTATACAGTCAGAAAAATGGAAAAGTAAGGAATATAAACAGTAAGTAATACCCCTCTCCACATTAATGGAAGAAAAATCTATATTTTTGCTAGGGTAAATAATTGCTGATTAATATTTCTGAACAAATAATCCTCATACTCCATAATTCACGTTCTATTATTAAATAATCAATCAGTATAAAGCTCTTTTTAATAATTAAGCTAAGGAATGTTTCTCTTTACTCATAGTGTTACTGGGTTTGGAACTGTTCTGGTTCATCCTGAATCACAGAGATGGAAAAAAGCACTTATTTATAAGTGGCATGATGAAACATATTGCCTTCAAGAAGAAAATTAGAACTCCTCCCTTGATGCCCACTTCATCAGGGTCTGTTTATTTGCTGGTAGAGTCTTAGTTTCATTCCTAGCTGGTATTTCTTCTCTAATTTTGAACATCCACTCTTCTTAGGGTACAAGTAGCTGGCTCACAGGTCCTCAGAAGATGTGAAAAATGTAGATGATAGGCTCCGAAAAACTGTTTGTCGGGAAGCAAGAACACGAACCCACATCAGCTTGTGATTACCCATTATGGGATCACACACTTGCTAGCTTGCCTCAATGGCCTCTCTTCTGGAGTGCATGCAGGGTAAATAGCTGTTAATTTCCTTGCTACATAGAGAGCATTTTCTGTCTTGTCTGAAGAGAGGAGGTGCTGGTTTCCCCCTGAAGAGTTTCTTTGTTTATTGGTTTGGATGAGACAATAAGGAAAGAAAGTCCTCTATCACCACAAGGGAGATGCAGTGTGCCTTTCTCTCCCACCATCAACTCCTTCAAATTCTTTCCTCACAAAGTAAAGTAATGTCCAAGTTTCTTTCCTAAGAAATATCCCTGTGGGTCATTACAGACAGCTGATGTGGTAACTCAAGAGTAATTCAGATGCATGTGCAGCATCACAGACTAAAAAAAAGTCAGCAAAATAATTATGAATTCACAAATTGGAGTGACAGTTCAAACCTCCACAAGGAATGAAATGGTTACACAACAAATCATAGTGTGTACATATGCACCTTTAATATGAGGAAATGTGAGTAATACATGGGAAGCATAGAGAAAATTGATGTGGACTCCAACAAGTTCATTGAAAATCTAAAAAAATTTTCAAATCCATTCCAAATGTGGCTCTCCACATCTGGATTATAATTTCACCTCCTTGCCTACCCTCAAAGAAATAAATTCGGAAGGAAACCTAGGAAAACAGTTTTATGGAAAATATGGTATGGTTAAATGGATTTAAAATCTTACCTTTTTTGAAAGGAATGCATTCATAGTTTTTCGGATTCTCTATGAAAATGAGCATTATAGAAACCTCCTTCAAAAGTACACTGAAGCAATTTCATGCAAAGAAAACAGCTTCATTTAAATGAAAATACTGATGTAATTCTCATTAAGATTTCAATTTATGAAAAATAACCAAAAGAATGATCTTAAAGTGATTTAAAAGAAAATAGGACCCTTCCTAAACTGGAAAACACCAAGAGGGGCTGAAACAACGCTCAGTGAGGAGGGGGAAGACATTAACAGGAAGAGATTGGTAACACCCTATTACATTAAGCTCTCTAGATGTGGACCCAGACTGTGTGGACCAGCTCAGCACAGTCCTCAAAGGGCTAAAGCAGGAGGCATTGACAACTTTTCTCTACACCTTTATTCATTACCACAGGCAAGCCTTTCCAGGCCGAGACCTGCTCTGCACCACTGAATCTTTCTTACCAGTTGCCAATTTCCTTTCTGAAGCTCAGGGTGCTGGGCTGGGTGAACTATTCCATAATGTTTGGCTCTTTGGGCATTCAGCCAGGCCTTCAGGTGATCCAGGGCTACAATATCGATGCCCACATTGGGTACAAACGCTGTGATCTGAGGGACTGCTTCTCTCTGGGGTAGGCAGGGAGCAGCAGGCACGTGTTGGAGCCTGTGGGATCTACTACAGAAGGATGAGACATCCAGTAGCATATGGCCCGTGTGTGCACGTCACATTCCTGCTCGCTGCTGACTCACCGGTGCCTCCGCAACCCGCGCTCACGTGTCTGCAAGAGGTTGCCTCTCTGTGTGGTGAAGCCCCACTGGTGTTTATTTGATGTCATCTTGGGAGTCCACAGTTTTAAGCAGTTGTGTGGGAAAACTAGAGGCTTTCTGAAGTTGGAATTAAAGCACAGTTTTACTATTCCAAAGGGAAGGCAATGAGGAGGCTCTTCGGGCTTTGTCTGTTGCTGGTTTTGATCTCTCTCTGCGAATTAGTCAATTACAAATGACTCAGTGCAGAGAACCCAAGTTAGTACTGGGGGAAGGGATGAAGTCGATTGGATTTACTGTCAGTATGTGGGTAGATTTTTCTTATATATGTATTCAGTATCTGTTTTGTTCTGCTCTCAGTTGGAACCAGTGAAAAATCTTCATCTGGATTCCCAGAAAGTAGAGCTAAGTCAAGGACACCATAAACCCCTCTTTTCATGTGAGCTATCCATTATGTCCATTCCCAGTATGTGTGGGAGGAGGTGGAACAGGGCTTAGTAAGCTGATGGTAGAGCTCTTTTATTTCCAAGGATGTTGTTTTTCTTATACTGGGAAGCTGGTGGGAGTTGTGCAGTGAGTAGGTGAATACAATTCTCAGAGGCTGGCTTGGTAGTGGCAGACGTGCAAGTTAAACTGGAAAATGCAGTCATGTGATTTGACTTTCAGATTAAACTAAAGTGGGAGCAATATTCTGGTATCTCAGTGTTTTTGTGTGAGCTCACTGATCTCAGCCTCTTTATCCAGATATTAACCCTTCCCTACCTCAAAAACTCTCTCCCTGGGATTTGGTATTTTGGGTTAGCTGTAGGCATCCTTACAGACATTCAAGGCCATCCTGCAGTTTCCTAAGTGTATTCTTACAGTCTTTTTCCCATGGTTCATTGACCTATTTATAATGTAGAGAGACCTGATGCACAGTCCTACATGGTGTGGGAAGCTGTCCTCAAGAAAAGCAGAGTGGACAGGGTGAAGGAGATTATCGCCCATTTGCAGTCTCACCTGAATATTCCCAAAGTGTCTTTCTGCACAAGCAGCTGGGTGGCTGAAGTTATTTGAATTCCTGATTTGTACAAACCTGATTAATCTGAGCCTGAAACTAAGATTACTGCCTCCCTGTAGTGCAGAGAGATGCCCAGGTGACTGTGGCACTGCTCTCATGAGCTGGGTAGGTCTTTGTAGCTCATCTGTAGCCTAACTGGCTAGAAGCTACTCACCTTAGGTACCACATATACCAAGATGAACTTTCACTATTCTTTACATCTCCAGAGCAGTCATTAACACTTTGAACTCCAGTTCCCACACCTAATAGTTCACCTTGACAGATGACATGGTTTCTTTTGTCAATGGTCATCTGTAAGTCCCAGGGGGCCTTCTGTGGGGAGGGAAAAGCAGGGAGCAACATGGACATAGTATTTATTTCAAGCACCTATACATAGGATGGTGTATATCTGGAGAGGAAAGATTCAAGCCAGACTTTCAGGAAAGCAATCCATGGGAGATGGAAATAAAGCACTGGGACTTCAGCATTTCTTCTGGTGCTTGGCAACATAAAGCTGACCATTCTTGTTCTGAAGTAAATAGAAATGGAAAACCTCTACACTAATTTGGTTCCCAGCGATCCTGGGAGGAAATGCCAACCACAGGCTTGGACCTGAGGTTTCAAATTTGTTCCCAAATTAACTATTAGAAATATAGATTATATTGGGCAAATTACTTTGCATATCTGAGACTTGGGCTTTCACCTATAAAATGAAGACAAAGCTCTTGAAGCCTTTTGCAAAATGGTATAAAAAGATCACATTTTTATTGCCCAGTCACCTGCTCCCCCTGCACAGGAGAAATCTCTTTTTTTTCCTTAACCATTTCACTGTCGTCAGATGCTGGCAAGAACTGCTAAAACACCAACTGTTTTCCCACCTCTTGGCTTTTAAAAACTGTAAGCCCTTAAAATAAATTTGAAAAACACCAACCAAGCAAAAACCTGAATTTATCATCACCTGGTGGGTCTGGATAGGGCTATTCATGAGAACAATCCAAAGGCTTTCACCTTGACTTCCCAACATAGTTTGATGTAATTTTAATCTGATTATTAGACTCTCGATACATCTTGCAAGCTTGTAAAAGATTCATTGCTGGCAGAAACATTTTCGTTACTGGGGAAACTTTTTGTTGTTGTTGATGTATGTGTTGCCTGCCATAAATACTCATCCAAGAGCCAAAGGTCATTTGGTAGCTGCTTAGCAGCTTCACTTTCTGAAATGAAACTTGAGTGTGTTGGATCTGCAGCAGAAAGCCGGGGGTGTAAAATAGACGAGGGAAGAGCTGTTCCGTAGCATTGAAGCAGCCAGATTACTTTCCAGCTTTTTTGTTTGTTTTGTTTTGTTTTGTTTTGTTTTGTTTTATTTTGAGGTTGAGTTTGCTTGGTTTTTACTTTGTTCTATATTATTCTTCTTAATGTTCAAGTTACGGTGCAAAATGCAAAAGAGATAGTCTTGCTAACCAAACCTTGTATTTATTTACAGGGTTTATTTACAGGGCTTCATAGTACAGCCTGTGGCATTAAGGGATGCACTCCCAATGCCATGACCTTCTCCTGTGCTAGCCCAGGGGATTTATCTGCAGAGCAGCAGATGCAAATTTGGGCTTGTTTTCTAGGCTAACCAGAACAATTCGGTAACCAAGGGCAGTGGGTAATCAAGACTTGAGTTAGAAATTTCATTATGTGTACAGAAACAAGACTGAAGAAAAAACTGAGAGTCTGGCTTACTCTTGGTGTGCAACCCAAATGCACTGTGAACAACAACAAAAAATCAGTTTAGCCCCGTGTCCATTCAGTTCACAGTTTACTTCTGTAAAGTCTACTTTTGTAGGTACCAATTTCTGCTAGGGCTTGCAATATCTTTAAAAAACCTCTGTGACCCACGTGACACAGCACATCAGATTAGGTGATACAGCAGCAAGTGCTCAGTCTAAACTTAATTTATTTTGTTTGGGGCACCACCTTATATCTCTGTAGCTCTCTGAACTAGCCTCACGTAGGGTCTTGTTTCTGAATCTTCAACAGTCCTGATTTGGTGTCAATACTGAGGCAAAAAAAATGGCATTGTTGTAGCCAGAAGACCTGTTTGTTCCTGGTGTTTGAATGGTATTCACTGCAACTCTTTCTATTAGATATATATGTGTGTGTTTGTGTGTGTGTGTCTATAAACAAAAACCAAAACCAGAAAAGCCTTAAAACTGTCATGGGAATCAGGTTTTCACCAAACATTTTTGAGAATTTAGCAGTTTTGGTCATGTAAAATGGGTGCCATCCACTGCAGTGACAGAACTGCCAGAATAACAGCAGCTCCTGGCTGCAGGACCAACACCTATCATCTACCATCAGAGAGGAGCAACGGGCCTGTGATGAGGAGCTACCTGTGTGCAGGATCTGAAGTGCAGTTAAGTTCACTGTTAAAATGTAGGCTGCATCCTTGCTTGTTTAAAACACAAGACACTGACAAATTTAATGAGCAGAGATGATGGAAAAATTAGCAGACAAAAGTTATTCTGCTGGAAAGCACTGAAATGTTTTCTGAAACAATATTGTTTTCGGCATATTTCTTACTGGGATGGTATCTCAGATTCAGAACAGTAGTTTGACCGACTACTTCCCTTTATCCTGTTTTGATGACACATGGGGTTACAAACCAGTAAGTAAATCTACTCTGAAACTGGTAGAAAATTCTCCTCTAAATTGCATCTAATCACTGGATAATATGCAGTGACATTTCTCTTCTTAAAATATCAGTTCTCTCTTCACAGGAGAGAAATAAATTCTATAGCCTTGAAGTGTGCATTAAATGTAGTAATGTTTTTCTGGCCAACCAAGGTGGTACTTTGTGATCATGGCTATATTTCACCCTTCCTAACTTCAGCCTAATGAAGGTAAAATATTTGGTTTTCTTCTTACAGCCATTGCAGAGTAGTAGTTGAGTGTGGCCAGTCATCCCATCTTTTCTTTTGCCTTAATGGAGAGTGACCTGAAGGCTAAGGCTGCCCGAGTGATGTTAGGTGAAACTGCTCTGACAGCATGGTTCATGAATTAATCCCCTGGTCCCAGGCAAATCAGTAGCCAGGTCTCCAAAATGAAGCTAGTCAGAAAGTGGTTTTCATCCTATTAACCCACATGCTTAGAAGATTTAGCATTATGCAGCTTGTTATAAGCTCTTCACTGTCTTTATTAAACAATTTATCTGAGGTAACTTCATATTTTCTTTTAGGATAAACTGGAGATAATGCAATGTGCTTGTTTTAATTTGCAATGTTAACTGATCTAATTATCTGTGTGTGTTTATTTAAATCCTTTTGAGCACCAGGCCCTTGCAGGTGGCTGCTTTGTTTTCCACTAACAGGAAATCTTTTAAAATGAGATGATATAGCTCAGTGGGTCTTCTTGTATAAAGGATTTTCTAATAATGTATGAATTTATTAAAGACAAATAGAAGGCTTATTTACATTAAACAAATTCACAAGGAACTAGTTTTTTCTCAACTGGGAAGAAAAAATGACACCTACTTCTTTTCCTACATTAAAGGATTATACATTTTCGACAAAGATATTGGGCATCAGTATTTTGGGTGAGGCCTTTGGCAGACATTTCCATTCTCATATCAGGCAAGTCTTTCAGTGTTTGTGAGTCAATGTGTTTGCAAAGTCTTTGAATCCTGAAGATTTGGAGACTTCAGTGGTGCAGAAAGCAGCACCAGAGTTCTAAACCTCTGCTTCAGGTTGAATGAGTGCAACCTATATGCTCAGTAATTTAAAGAGAAGAAACATGCTCCTACAGATGTCTAGATAATATCTCAGCAAAATTTAAACAAGGGGAATATTTTTTCCTCTTGCATTCCTTATGCTCATAGCCATATCCTCTTCTAGCCACATGGCCACCTGAAACCTAGGTGTTCTACTCCCAAATGCTGATTTACTATTTGCTTTATCTAGCTGATGGAGTTAAGCTACAAACAGTGCCATCTGGGGAGGCTTGTCAGCAGAGGTGCTGCATGAATGTGGCCAGACTGCCTCCAAACCAGAGAGGGCTCTGCCCTGGCATTCCTTAATCAGGGATTACCTTGAACAGAGCCACCCTGTGCCAGCCTGCTCCTTATGTTGTACAGTCACCAAGGTCCCCAGGTTTTGCAGGACCAGTAGATTTCTTTTGTTTGTGCTGCAGAAGGCTTTCTCCTAGTAACTGTTCATTGACTCTGAATACTCCCATATTAATGAATTACCATGTTCCTCCTATCAGCTCACAAAGCCACCTTTGATAAACAGACTCATTTGCTCTCTTTCCTGACCAAGCATTAGCTTAGTGGCCCAGCACATCCATCTTATCTTTTGGGAGCTTTGTTCACTATAGCAGAGCCGATATCTTGCTTCAGTTAAGCACCTGCCAGTGATAAACAGAGGAGAGACAGGTGCTAATCTCCCTGGGCCTGCCACTCCCCAGGGAAAGAGCCCATTTGGTCCTAGACATGAATTGCTGATGGATCATTCTACTGATGACACATCTCACCATAAATGGAATTGGCTGAAGCCCTTTCTCGATTTTGGATATTTTTAAAACTTGGCTGGCTGGGGCACTGCAGAATGTGCTGCAGTGAACAGTCATGTTTTGGCTAGCATGTAAAACAGCACTGGTTTCAGACAGAGTTTTGTATGAAGGTCTTACTTTTGCTGATCCTGCTTATGCTCCAGCCGGTCTTTTATAGGCTGTCAAACACAGAGCCAAGACTTTCCTTGGATTATATGTGGTCTTTACTTGAGCAGAGCCTGCACTAAGTGAGCAAAATCTAAATAAGGCTGTCAAGGCTTTGACCTAGAGTATTTACTCACACGAGTCCCAGTGAGAATTGCAGACTTTATACATCGGTGCAAATGTAAGCGTTTCAGTGCATTCTCCTGTGCTCTGACAAAGTTAATTGTCTAATCTTGACACCAAGTGCCCTGTACTTTTTAAAGTGCTTTATGCACGAGACTAATTATGTGCTGTTAATTTGGCTGCTAGCAGCTTTCTGCTTTTAACATCCATTTGATTTGGGAACCTTACAGGGTAGAATTTGCATGTAACTAGTGCAAGGGCTGTGAACTGGATGCTGAAAGACAAAGGCAGCATATACTTGTGGAGCCCTCAGAAAGAGGAGGAAAGTCCTGATTCCTTTGTCCTGGTGTCCAGAAATGCTAAGATGCATGATCCACAAGTACACTGCACAGACAAATTTTGCTGGTATATATATACACTTTTCATGTAGATAGGAACATTAACATTTTTCATAACTACGTTCAAGAGCAAGAAGAAAGAACTTAGGTTACAATGGCAGGGCAGGGAGTTGTAGGTTAGTACAGGCTAGTTCCATCAGCATACTTAAAATACCAGTTGTCTCTACTGCATTGGAGGCATCTTTAAACTTAGTAGTATCTTGGCATTCAAGCTTTGAAATAAGACAGACTTGTGAGTTATCTAAGTTCTTGAGGACATGCTAGTCTGTCACAGCTAAAGGTGTCTCAAAATTTGAGCAAAGCTGTTGCACAATTTCTGGAAATGTTCAGCCCTATTTTTCAACCTTCTAGTTTTCATCAGCTCTTCCAGTGCCTGCAACTGAAAGAGAGAAAAGCGGACTGTGCTATTTGTTCTGCCTCTAGAAAGTGCTGTGGAAAGCTAATCAACTTTGTACCACAGGACCTTTACTGCACTGTGTTCCCAAAGTAGTTTCTCAATGGCATAATGAAGCAATGACAGGGCACTTACAAAATTGCATAAATTAAAAAAAAAAAAGTGGGGGAGGCAAGCCATTGTGGGAATCAGATTAATATGACAGCAATTTGTAGGTGTTTGGGGAGGGGGATGGTCTGAACTCCTGCTGTGTTACAATCATGTTTCTCATCTCATTTCTATCTGAAGTGAAACATTATGCCAAAGATCTTAAGACAATGTTGAACTAATACAATGCTTCAGGAGTGGAGAAAGTTGGTTGTTCGGATGTTTCTGCTTCAAAAGTTTGAGTAGATCAGAGCATCTGTAACTAGTTTGGATTATGAGCCACATAAATATACATTAAGTTTCTGCCAGGGCAGTCTCTGATTTGTAGTGCAGGAACCGGCAGACTGCAGGTTGTGCCATCAGGTCACACTGATGGGATGTTTAACTTTGAGTTCGAGAATGATGAAACATTGATCTTGGGTTTCCAGCTGAAGTTCCCTGGGACTCTAAGCTCAGCTCCAAAGTCAGTGTTGATCTCAGCATGATGTAGCTCTGAGGCAGCTGGTCTTTGTTATCAACTTCAGACCTACAGACTGCAGGCCAAGACCTTTCTGAAACCCAAAGCAACCAAAAGAAAGCTGACTACTCTGCAGAGAAAATGGTATAACAAGTTTCTTAGGAGTTCCTCTGACATTATAGGCCTGATTCTTAAGAGGGTCTGTGACTGCAGTCTCTGAAATGACTGCTCTTTTTATGGCAATTTCCCATCTGGTATAGAAATCAGGCTGTCAACAGACCTGTTTTGAGTAGAACAATAAAAAAAAAAGAAGAAATCCAGGTGTCATTAGTAAGGCATTAGGATCCCAAATTTTGGTTTAAATCTAGAGGCTGAGAGGTGAAGAATATTTTTTCCCTCTGAGATATTGTAGTGTCTTAAGGCTAAAAAGTTATCACCACATACATATGAACACTTTTGAGCGTGTAGGTGCATTTTACCTGAGCAGGGGGCTAAAATAAACACCTAAGTTGATGGATGCATAGCCAGTGAGTTTTTTTAAAGGAGCAGGTGTTGCATGAAGCTGGAAAGCAACAAAATAAGGGGACTTGGTTTCTGAAGGCAGCTGGGCTGGGCAGGAGAAAAGCAAAAGCACGGGGGCAGCTGGTAACCTGTGTTAAGAGGAAGAATAAAGAGGAGCCTCTGTTGAGGACAGGGGAGAGTGAGCCTGTTCAAGCCAAGTGGGAGGCAGCAGGAGGAGAAAAGTTCACTGCCTGCTTAATTGCAGGGGGTGCCACAGTCCCACTGTGTACACAAAACCCTGTCAATAGCACTGAGGTGCCAGCCTGTTAATTAATGATTTACTTACACTGACCCTTAACCCTGAGGCAAATAAGGGGGATTTGTTTTGCTTCTATTAACTCCTCAGCTTGCTGAGCAGAGGCCCTGTAGTCACCAGAATCACACCGCCGCGCAGGAGCTATGTGTCCTTTATTGTGCAAGGATCCAGCTTGTAACAGAGGGGAGGGACTTTTCATAGGGCTCAGTAAAAGAATGGGGGCTCTGGGCCTCCTTTTCCCCATTCTTATCCTAAAAGTGCATATTTTTGTGGGTGGTGGTAAGGGAAATATGCATACCAGCCTCTTCAGAACCGGATGTGATTTCCTAGTGGTATAAATGGAGATATAAGTCCCAGTACATCTTCAGGGACATCTGCTGTAATTATCACAGTCAGTTTGACCAAATGGCTCCCAGCAGAGCCCGGGGGTCTGACCTGTGACTGGTGTCAAAGCCAGATTTCTGACACAGCACCCCCTTCCTGCATGACCACAGCCAAGCCTCAAGCCCACACCAAGATTCAGGTCTCCAACTCCCATGCCACAGGAAATGAAGATCTGAGAAAGCACTGGGAAAGCAAAAGGAGCAGCAATGATCTCTCCTTCCCCTGAGTAGGAGGAGGATAAATACATTTCAGAATGTAAAGAGATTGATACTATGGAAATAGGAACTCTATAAGTTACTTAGTTCACACACGTGCAACTCCCCGAGGGTGTAACTAGGGTTGTTCTGGTTTTTTAGTATTATTGCTTCAGGCATTACACCTGAAAATGCCAGATGTACTTAAATCAAGTGTGATGGTGTCACTGCATAGTAATAGTGTTTTATCAGGGGGATGAACTGGTCTACTTTCTCTCTCAAGAATGTTTGTAAGAGTATGATGCAGAGTGGATTGGAAGGCAGATGGGTTCCTCTCTACTGGAGAATTACACTTTTATTAAAGTAGCTGGTTGTTGCTTCAGTGGAGAGCCAGTGGCGGCTGCTGTGATCAATAGAACTGTGCTTTTTATGTAAGATTTACTCTTGCTTGTCCCAGTTTTGCCAAGAATGTTCAGCTTGCAATCGATAACAAGCCATGATGACAAAGTAGCTCGTTTCAATTGAATTTGATATCATTAAAAATGTTAAAAAAAACTATTGTCTCTTCCACCTTTTTTTAGAGAAAAGCTTTTCAATGAGAAACTTTGGTGCTGTCCTAGTAACCCAACAGAGTGAGAATAACCAACCATCTGTCTCAGCCTTGCCAATGCTTGTCTAGGATTATCACGGCTGAATCCAGCATCTTGTACCACTGTGCTTAGACTGGGCTGTGGCTGCAATTTCCCAGGACCTGGTACATCCCAAGTACTGACTTGTGCAGCAGCTTCCCAGTACTGCTCAATTTTCCTTCCCAGAAGAAAAAAGTATTTTATTTTCAAATGTAAAATATTTCTAGAAAAGAGAGGGGAAAAAAAAATCCCTCCTTGATTTCAGATGTTCTTCCCCTGTTCATACAGATTTTGTAGCTGAAACTTACTTCCTATGAGTTTTAAAAATACTTTAAAAGAGGTGCCCATTGGTGAGGGGAGAAGATTCCTGATGGTGGGCTGTGATTTGATACCAGTCAGCTTCCAAAGTAATACTAGCTGATACTGCTCCTACCTCTAGAATCAGGTTCATTTTGGCCCTTTGGTATTAAGAGTCCAACTTGTAATTAGAAGAATGACATTATGATAACTTTGAGCTCTGGAAGGTAACTGTTGCCATGTATCTCATAATTTTCCATTTCCAAAGTCAGAACACATTAAGGTAAATATCCCTCTCGTGCCCAGAATGGGTGATTATCTTCTGTTCTGACTTGAAGAAACCCTGATGCAGGGACTAACTTGCTCCAACTTTTGGAGGGCAGCCACTTCTTCTGACTCTGACTGGAGAACAATTGCATTTACCAGGCTTGTCTTGCACATTTCAGCTTGTTTAATTTCCTAATAAGTTCTTCTTCTTGGGGAGGGGAGTGAAATCTGTTCTCACTCTTCTAGGAAGTCCAATCATCCCTGGCTCAAGTGGTTCAGGTCAGAGTGACACAACATGGGGGGGATCCCGGCAGCAACTTTCTGTAGCAAAATAAATGGCTGCTGAATTTAATTCAGCTGGGAAGTGTTCTGAGCTGTAGATTTGACTTTTCTTCTGCAATCTGCAGAATTGTTTCTGCATTTAAAGAACCTGATGTATGCTAGGGAAAGCAACCCTTAGAAATCAAATTCCAGCTGTTGTGGGATTTTGGTTGAGTTTGGTGTTCTGTTTTTTGGTGGTTTTTTTGCTTTGTTCCACATCCTGCTTTAAAAGCATCCTTGCACCTAGAATGTTCCCATCAGCAGAAACAGGTATTTTAACATCACAGCCAGGCAGAGAGAGAGATGTGTGGCTGCAGAACTGCCTAATCCTTTCCCCTAGGTGAATATGTTGGGTTAACTATCTCCTCAGAGCAGGTGGTCCCTCCTCTGAGAGCTTCCCAATGAGGGGCTGCAACAGCAGAATAACATGAAGGGGAACGGGGTGAAATACACAAAGGTCCAAACCATCTTGCTACCTGCAGTTGGTACAGGAGAACACTCTCTTTAGATGGACTTAGAGGTGGATGGAGCTGAAGTCTGACAAATGAGCTCAGAGACCCTGCTCTGTGCTTGGAGCAGGGGGAAGGCAGGATGAAGCGACTGTAGACCAGGCTGACAGACGGACTTTGCGCTGGTTGCTAGGCAAAGGCAACTCCTGCCTGAGCCAGCAATCCCCAACCTCTCCTGAGGAGCACCAGAGCTGGAGACGAAGGTTGCTGCTGTTCCAGTGCAAGGAACAACACTTTCTTTTGTTAAGAGCATGGTCCTGCTTTTTTTGTTTCTCCTCCAGCTGCTGGGCATCAGTGGCAAGCTTAACTCTGCCATGGGTGGGGAGAATTCTTCGCTGTGCCCTGCTTCACGTCTTTTGTTTTGTTCTGTAATAATTTCATAACCTCAGCAACAAACTTCTCCCCCTCCTCCCTCCTTATTCCCCCTATCTCCTCCTCCCCTTACTCCAATGGTTTATGAGTTTTGTGCACTGTGGCCTATTAAGGTTCAGTTCCCAGCCAGTAAAAATGAGGAATTGGTTCCTGCCATTCCACGCAAGGAGTTTTAATGCACTCGGTCTCCTGGAAGCCTAAATGCAATAGTTTTGTATCGGTGATAGTTGTGTAACATAAAGCCTTAATAAAGGTTTATAAGGGAAGGGATATGAAATGGAGCGTATGGAGTTCAGCTGTCTGTGGCTCTGCTGGGGAGTTAAACCAGGGAGAATGTGTTTCTAGAAGAGCTGGGGGTCAGTGATGTGTTCAAACACCCACTGCTGTGACCCCTCTACCTTGTGTTGCAGTGTTGCCTCCTCCCCAAGACAACAAACTCCCCATCCTCTGCACCCTGCATGGAAACTGTGAAAAACTGGCCTGGAGAGACATGGTTCAGTCTGAGCTGCGGGTTCCCAGGGAGAACTCCTGTGTGTCTCATCTTGATCTGTCCTCTGCTGCCCATTTCTCCAGAATCCTTGGAGAAGCACCTCCCTCCACGAGATCTCCCCAAACTTGTGTGTGCAGGGAAGGTGCCTGTATGTAGAGGTAGCAGCTAGACAGGCACTATCTCTCTATACAACTTACCCAACTTTGGGCTGAAAACTCGGGTTTTGCTTCCACTTCATCTTTTGCTTAATCTGTTTGAAGCGATCCTTGAAAAGCAGCCTGTTGTCACCTCCTTTTGCTGTCACCTCCATTTGCTGCCTCACCTTTTTGGGTTGTAAGCTCTTCAAGATACTGTCTGTCCCTGTGCAGTGCCTAGCACAATCTTTCTTCAGTGGTCAGTGAGGCATCTAACACACATACTTAATATTTAATAGTCTTGTGGGACTCAGATGGGAAATACAGAGCCAGTCTTATACCTACCCCTTGTCTTTTCCTCTGTTTCAGGGGTGGCGGCACATGCAGTTACAATTAGCCTGCCCCATCAATTGATAAAACACAAGCTTTTTATGAGCTTTCCCATCAAAAGTCTTGAAAGTAGGTACATGGGAATGCATTTAGTAGGGTTTGAGGGGTGCCCTTTAGCTGCCTTATGGTATGTAAACATGAAGGTATTTTTTGTGGCTTTGTTCTTTAGCAAAGCAGCAAATCTTTTCCTCTTCATTTTACTGAAATGCCTCATAAACATGAGCTTTTAAAGGGATAGGGATGGCTGGTTTTTGACATATAGGGAGTTTAATTTTTTCCCTCCCAGATCTTTGAAGAAATGGAAGCAAAAACATGAGAATATATTTCCTTCTCAGTCGGTCTTGTGTTCTCAATATTTTAAATTTTAAGTTTCCAGAAGTCTTAATGAGGGTGGGGAAGGCACTAACTTTTATTTTGCTGTTGCTACTATTTTCTGTGTTCTGATCTCTAAACCCCATCCCATTCCTAGTCACCTCAAATTCAGATCTCTATACGGTTACTATTTTTATGAAAAGGACTTGAAAGACACACATAAAAGTTTTGATGACTTTGGAGAAATTTTGTCATCTGATCCTAAGGTTTGTTTCTTGTTTCTTCAGTATTGCTCTTGCAATCATTTCACAACTTCAGAAATTTAAATTCAGATCTAATTACCATTGTCAATTTTTAAAATACACATTTTCAGGTGTAGATTTCAAAACCAATGTTTAAATATATGTATGGTGTTTTGGTTTTGTTTGGTTTTTTGTTTTAATAGGGTGGACAAAATAAATATGTGAAAATGGTACATAAGGGATCAGTGGTCTGGTTCTTAATATTGCAAGAAAAATGCAGGAAGAGTTTAACTCTAAGAAAGACAGTGAACTGTCCTAAGTGATTAGAAGTGGTGCTTCTGTAAGGCGTAAATTCCACATAAAAGTATTAAAGGATATTAACCATAAAGCCTAAAAATGATGGATGAATATTGCAATGAACTTTTTCATTGCTGATCAGGTTAATAGATGGGGTGAAGAAGAAGGCTAGTATGAGGCCTTCTAAAGGTCCTCAGGAGTTATTGCAGAGGACAAAAAGCAGAGAGATGAAATAGAGAAAGTAGATATGGATAATAACTGTGCTTCTGAACAGGTGCAGTTTTCTCGTGTGCAACAGAGGTGACAGAGTAATAGCAAGTGATAACTAAATTGGTGTTTCAGTAATTGCAAAGTCTTGGTCCATGCCTTAGCATCCTGCTGCTGTCCTTGGGTTACTCTGATGAGAGGACAAAGTAGTCTTAATTGAATATACTTGTCTAATGATCCAACCCACAAAAAGAACATGGTGTTTTTAGAATGCTGATAGGCTGCCTCACATGCTGTTCACCTGCAACCCGCACAGGACAGCTGTAGCTCACTTAGTTTTGCCTCTGGAGCCGTCTTAAATGACACAATTTGCTGTACTGTGTTTCTCACTATGAAAGTTGATGTCTAAAAAAATTTCAACCATTCATTGACTGATTTTCTCTGATGGATATGTTTCTTTGTCTTGACATAAGCAATGTTTCCAGGGACATCATACCACAGATTGGTGTGGGGTACCCATTGAAAGGATGGTGACCTTAATATCATGCCCAAGTTCACTTACACTCCTTCAGAAAATTTCCTGTTCAGCCTAGACTAAAGCACTTTGAATTACACTCAAAAGAGTATTTGGGATAGGTGACTCATATTGAAATCAACATGGATCCATTGGAGATACCAGCTCTGGTTCTCTCTTTACTTCGTTTCCATGTATGTAAAATAGAGAGAATGACAGCCTCTACCTCACAGAGCAGGAGTTTAATTTAATACTGAGAGCAGCTCAAACGCTGTGGTGATGGGAAGGCACACAAGCACCAAGTTGCAAACGGTTCAGACTAAAATGCCAGCAGGAAGAACAACATCAGCATTGGAAGTAAGTCATCAGGGTATCTGCAAAGGGGAAAAAAAAAAAGTGCTTGAAAGAATCCCCTGAACAAATTAAATCTTGAGGCCTAAAGACAAAGGGAGAGAGAATTAATTTTTCTACAGATATGAAATGTTCTGAATCAGATAAGTCTTGTCATTAGAAAAGGCACTAAGCAGCAAATGTCTGGATAATACCGCCAGCTCCAAGCTTCTCTTGGAACCTCTAAATACATTAAATCCATAAAACTAAATGAAAGCAGCTGCAGTTTTATAGAAATAAAAGGCTCTCATATTAAAAAGCTAAGAGCTTATGAAATGAAAGAAAAAAATAATAATAAAATTAAAGTGGGGGAGGTGGAGAAAGAGAGGAATGAAAGATAGAAACACAGGTTCCTCAGAAAGGTTGATGCAAAAAGCTCTAAGTTAATATGTGAGAATCCTTCAGAGACAAAATAACACACATCCAGTGCCCTGCATAAAGAATAATAATTTTTTTTTTAAATATAATTTGGCTTTAAAGATAGGTTTTAGTGTAAAAATGCCATTTTGCAATAAAACCATTTAGAGCATTGCGCCTTCTGAAATTTTGGGGACGGCCCAGAGGGTTTATCCCTTTTCTCATTTCTGCTTCAGTTTTCTGAACTGAAGCGTTTTGACTTTCCACTTTCAAATGCTATTCTTCCACCTTTTTAAGTTACAGAAAAAAGATAAATCTTTTTGTCCCCCTCTTCTTTTTCCTTTAATACATCAGTGCATAGACATAGCCAAGCACATTTTGTGAGAAATTCTGCTGTTTCTTCTCTTTGTGGGAAACAAGGTTTCTGTCCAGCAGTAATTCCTCGTGTCTTATGCATCTTTGAGGTTCTGAGAAAAGAATGAAACTGGAGGTGGGGGAATAGTGCGTGCAAAAATAACTTTCATTTGTATGCAAATTTGCTTTCATTAGGATTTTCAGTTCTTCTTTCTTAGATGTATTACAGCAGTGTTTGGAGGCCTGCTGTACAAACACATGAATTCTGCATTGTTAACATCCCTTTGTGCAAGAGCTGTTGAGCCACATCTCCGTGATTTAAGCAGAGCTGCCACTTGTTGTATCTTGGCATTTGCAGAGCTGTTAAAGGAGATTCATCTTGCCCAGTCTACAGCACTTGAAAGTCAACTGTCCATTCATGATTGGGCTGTCTTAGACCCGTTTTATAGCCAGGAAAGGGACAGGAACCTTCAGAGACACATTGACCTCTGTCTGTTGGTCTGCATTGCCCATAAAGGAAGTCTAGGTTGAAAAACTCGAACTTGGAGTTCAGATCACTGAATCCCACTCTGTGATTCCTGAACTTGCTGGAACCACTCTCACCAGATGGATGCTTTCTGTTGAAGTTGTGCACCACAGGACTG
The DNA here is from genome assembly GCF_017639235.1 of Corvus kubaryi. Classification (NCBI taxonomy): domain Eukaryota; kingdom Metazoa; phylum Chordata; class Aves; order Passeriformes; family Corvidae; genus Corvus; species Corvus kubaryi. The sequence goes on along the minus strand of NW_024581096.1, from coordinate 16,754,863 downwards.
CTATTTTGCCAGCTATTGAGGAAAACATGTGTGTGGGCCAGATGGATTAAAGTAGCCTTGATGTGTGGTGATTTAAGTATGCCTTCTCCTGTTTGGCTTGGTTTTTTTAGGTTTTAAGACATGGAAAGGATGAAGAGGGGGAAGCTAGTTGAACACCCTATTCATAGGAATAATTATTTTTCTAAGGTATTTGAAGGGAAACAAATATTGATTCCCACAAAGAGAAAGGCAAAAGCTGAGGTAAGGAGACATCAACAAATACATATTACCAGCTGCCCTTAAGTAGAGTATGGACTCATAGTTAGAACTGCCCTAAGTTCCCTTCCTGACTGTGTCACTGGTTTGATACAAGATGATGGGTGAAATGGGTAACATCCTTCTCCATTAGTTATCTTATCTGAATAAAAGAAACAAAAGTTCAGATGTTATACTGACAGTTTTATGTACCAGACTTATTGACATTAATGAGGCCTTACAAATGTTCAAAAATAATGATGATAATGCTTTGAAATCTTAACTGGATGCTAGTTCTCAGCAAAACAAAATATTTTAAGTGCCATTATCCTTTAAGTTCCTGTACCATTTTGCTTTTTGCCTTGTTCTGATGCGTCAGGCCTGTGGAGCAATATTCTTTCCTACTCCTCTGGCCTCGGCAGGAAGACACAAAGGCCAGGGAAAGTTGTGTGATTTATTCTAATTTTCCTTAGAACCTCTCTCTTGGTATGTTGAAACTCCAAGAGGGCAAACGCTCCCATCCAGGAAGGCAAAGCTTGTCAGATGTTACCATGACAACCTGAGTGTAATTAAGGCCCGTTTCAGCTGCTAACAGCTGTGTGCATTTTATCTGTCTTGAAGATTTTATATATATACACACACACATGCACACACATAGATAAATATATATCTACATGCAAGATTACTGTGAGGATATCTGCATCTGTCTAGCTGTACATAAACCCACACCTAAATTGCTGCCCCTGTGCACTTCCATATTAATTGAGCTGAATAAAGAAATTTGAAAAGATCTTGTTGTTCTTAAGGATGCTGAAGCACCAGAGCTTCTCTATTGCCTTTCCTTTTACAACCATCCATCTTTAATGAAGTGTGGAAAAAAAAATATTCATAGCCAAGAAAAAGAAACCCTGCTCTAGGGTTAGAGTTTCCAACATCTTTTCAGGTTATTGATAGAGACTGTAATTTTTGTTCCTATTAAGGAGGAAATAGGAGCTGTTTCCTAGAGTTAAGTGTCTCCTGCAGATGCATCAGGTTCTGAAATAAGTCACTTAACCTTTAGGCAACTCTTCCTGTCTTCCTGCAGGAAGCCATGCTCACGTGCATTGCTTCTGCACTCAGAATGGTAAGCGTGTGCTGTGCCGTGCCTCGACACTGTGCTCCTCGGAGTGCCATGTCTCCAGGCTGGGTGTGGACCCTCTTCATCCCAGAGCAGTCAGTGCTGCTCTGACTGCATCCTTGGGGCAGTGGACACCAGAGGTCAGGAGTTGCTTCAGGTAGTCCCCTTGATGCCTTGACATGGCCACCTGAAAACAGAGGCTAGGCAAGATTAAGAGACTAAAACCAGGTATTTATTTGAAGGGCCTTCAAAGACCACGCTGGGCAGCCAAAAGCCTCCAAGGGGCTCCACACAAGACAGACCCTGGGTCACGAGTTCTTCACACTTTTATAAGTTTGGTTCATTTGCATGTCAGGGTTAATTCTCTAATTATAATTTCAGGTAATGATGTAATTACCCCAAGTTTACTCCTCCTGTCACAGCCTTTAGTTTACATATTTTGGTGCCTGGGATAACAAGGTGTCCTTGAGTTCAAACCCAGAGAGGGTCTGTTATGTCTAACCAGCATGAGAGAAGTAGCTAACAGGCTGTATGAAGTTTCACACTAAGCAGTACAGGATTTGAAAAATACAGAAGTTAAAGCCTAAGGCATCACTCTCACTGGAGAGGGAATGGGAGCAGCAGGAATGGATACTCAGACCACTCAAAAATAGGTGCCAGACTGATGTCCCTCAGTAGCCAACAGGGACAAGAACCTTTTGAGAGCTACCTACAGCAGGTATGTTCACTGTCACCCATGAGACCACCCGTCTGAGCTCACTGGCTTTTCCTGCCTGTGCAAGAGGCTGCATTGGGCCTACTTGGATGACGTGAAGACCTTTCATTGTGTCACAGTGGGTTACAGAATTGACACCTAATAAACAGTGGTTCAGTTGGTTGTGTTGAAGGTAAACGTGTCTGCTGTGAGTGTGGCTCTTGAAGAATGTGGGGTTTTGTGAGATGCCACACGTAACTTGTCTGAGGCTGTGAATATATTAGACTCCCACACAAGTTTAGATACACATCTTTCCAGCAGAGGAGTTTAACTCTTCATGGAGCCCATAGGGATACAGTAAAGCATAGGAAATTTCATAAATAATAAAGTTCTTCTCTAGTATCTGTATAAATTGCCAGAGATGACACCAGTTTCAGCGGGAACTGATGGTAAAGGGCCCAAGTAAACCATTTGTGGAAAAAAAAAAATAGAAAATATGAGGAGGTAAAAACATGAAGAACTGTTTTTGGGAAAGATGATTCACAGAGTGAATACAGTGTAATGAAGGCAACAATATCATTTAAAAGACAAGCTCTGGACATATCTTCTAAGATCTAGATGTTTTGTTGTTGTTTTTTTTAATGTCCTCTAGGTTTGCACCTGCTGTAAACCATACAAATGTGGATGTCCAGACTGTGTTTGGCTGGCCTTTGGTTTTTGTTTTGCTTTTTTTTTTTTAATTATAATAATCTGAGCTGGTGAATACAGCTGTGTTCTCCTGCTCTTTGCCTTTGTGTGTGTGAAATTATAAGCGCCAAGGGATCCTGTGAACTTTCTGGTTTGGGAAGGAATCTCATTGGGATCTCCATTTTGGGAATGCAGAATTTCCCCTGAGTAAGTGAACGGGGTTATGTCCCTAAATGTTTTTTGCCCGGGGGACAAGGTAGAGGGAGGCTGCAGGCAGAGAAGCTGGCAGTGTGTGATTATATCCAGAAGGTCCTGTGTCAAAGGCACAGCTCTCAGAGGTCAGATAAGTCTTTGCAGCTCTGTTTTGAGTGCCCAGCTGCAGAAAGGCAAGTCATCTGGCATCACTTCGCCTGAAATTCTTTGACTCAATCCCACACTCCCTTCTGGTCTCTTTGATCATAGTGTTCCTGTTTCCACTGCAAGAGATTGTGTCAGGACATTTAATTTTTTTTTTCTTTTTCCATAGGAGGTGATTGCATAGAATGAGTTAGGTGTTTGGATTAAAAGATGCTTAAAAATCCTCCGAGAATGTGTTTCACATGTGTGCATATGCCCACAGGTGTGTGCAACTTGGAATGTGTTCAGGCTTGGGTACAATAATGGCCACATCCTAGGTACAGGTGTCCTGCACTGGGCACTGGTAAGGGTTTAGCTACAGCTGCAAGATAAAGTGGGAGTGGTGTGCTACAAGTTAGCCTGAATCCAGAGGATTTAGAACAACTTGAATGCCAGGCTGTACTTTTAGCAGTGGTTTAAATGATTCCTCAGAGGAAAAAATACATTCAGCATTTTGTGGTATTTATGTGAGGGAAGTGCTGCTCAGGGAGATGGGTGAGTTTAAGGTTTTAAACAAAATAAATGAAATTTCATGAAGACATTTAAAGGGGGGAAAAAAGTTGGAATGGTGGGAAGATTGGGGTGACAGGGAGTTGGAGACCTTTGCAGAGTAGGGAGCTCTTTGTTAGAGGAATTTGTATTGGTTTTGATTTGAAGAATTCTATGAATGATCAAAACATATTCTCCCTCCACCTGCACCCGGTCTCTTTCCCCAGAAAATCCCCACCAAACCAAACAGAAACTGATTATGAAGACTTACTACCACAGGCCTGGGCCTTAGGGTATATCACCATGTCCCGCAGCCGTAGGGAGGAGGAGGAGAGAAGATCCAGCAGGCAGGAATTGTGCAGCAAGATTGAATTATTTAATTATTTTACAAACTCTTTTATAGACGTTTTTCTTCATAGTCTGATTGGACAAAGGATCAGCCACCCCTTGGGGTGATTGGCTAAAATCCTAAAACATCCATTGTTAAAATATTTTTCTACTATACCATAAACAAGACTTTTCAAGGTTGCAGGTGGCTTGGTTGTTTACATTCCCTGCTACCTCTTCTGTGAGAGAGAAAAGTCTCTCACAGACTTAGAAAATAGCAAGAAAATCCTTGCTAGCATCATTTTTGTATCCACAAAGACTGTTCATTTTTGCTGAAATAATTCCAAACTCTGGATGTCAAAGAATGATTTTCAGGTCCAACTTTTACACATGAATAGCTCCAGCACCTAATTTCAAGTTGGCATATGCTTTATCAGACTGGAAAATCCATCTCTGAATGGAAGCGGAAGAAATAATAAACTGGTAATTGGGATAATATGATACCAAGATTAGCTTCCTTCAGAGCTGCAATGCCTCAAGTAATTTTCTTGGGACTGTGATATACCCAGTTATATCCAAGATTATTTTGTCTTTATATATATATATATATATATGATATACTTAAATCCCCCACTGATGTTTTATATCTGGGTAGCCATTTTGTGAAGTGCAAAGTGAATACGGTCAGGGGAAAACATCAGCACCACTACTTTTTGTGTGCCAGTTTTGGGTTTGTGCTGCCCTTTTCCTACCCCACGAGAGATGACGCCATGAGGAAAGCGTTTCGCTGGCAGTTTGTATGGAGAGATGGAGGAAGGTGAGGATGGGATGTGCAAGGGATGGAGAGGTCAAATATTTACAGAACTAAGTCACATTTTCCAAGCTCAGCTTCTGGATAGCAATCACAAAGAAAAAACTCATTCCTTCAGAAACCAGGATGTGCCCTGAATAAGGAGGAGTCAGTAAGAAAATGAAAAACACTCTTATCACACAGTCAAAGGATCTACTTGGAACTGGGAGATTCAACAGTTTAAATGTGCCTTTGGACTGTAAATAGACCCAAACCCCTATCTACCAGTCAAACAGACGCCAGTCCTTTTTAACATAAGATTTGCTTTAATTACAAAAGCATATTACCATTTATCACAGCACTCTAATCCCTAACCATACACCTCCTTAGCCTCTCTTATCCAGTAACTTTACTTAGCCTACCCTAACTGATATAAATCTACATCTACATATCAAACATATTCATGAACCTCTGTCAAAAAAAAAAAAAAAGCAAACACCCCCTTCCCCCTCAAGTGCAGGATTAAGCCAGTAGAGGTGTGCCTGTGCTAAGTCTGGCTTTGCTTCTGCTGAAGCTGTAGCTCACCAGAGGTGCCTCCATCCCACAAAAAGGGACAGTCTCCCTGCCAGTCTTGCATGCTAGCCCATAAATCCCTTTTTTTACAGTGTGTAGGTGTTTGGTGTCACAGTGCTTTACGCATCTCCTCAGTTGCTGCCGAATCTGCCTGAGGTCTGTGGCGCTGGATCAGGGTTTTGATGTTGGTTTGCCTGTCTGTACACTTCGCTAATTAGAATAACAAAACTGGTAGCAAATCTTCAGGCATCAGCCATGCATTGCATCAATTAAAAACATCAAAAACAAAGTCTCTCCTGGTTCCTCTCCTTTCCACTTGATCTCTTACTCCGTGGGATGATGCAACTGTTTCCCTAAGTCCTTCTCCTAATTACTGTGTTCCTTCTTTTCTCTGTGAGCTTTCTTGCAGCCCCAATTCTCTTCTGACATTTTATTTACTTGCCCTTTCTTTTGCTGCTAGGGGACACCACTACTCTAATAGGGGAAAACAAGCATTTACCGAGCTTACGTACTCTAGCAGAAATGTTAGCATATGATTTTTAACTAAATTTTTCTTCTTGTTCAATTTGAAGCTGACTTTTAAAATTTTCTTTAAAGCACCAATTTTTGCAGCATTTCTTCCAAAGGATAGATAAGTATTGTTATCTCAATTGCATGTGGGGTATTCAAGATGCACAAGTTTGAATTAGATGAGCTCATATTCTGTTGGATAAATTCTAAGCCACTGAGCAGGTAGGTTGATACCTTAGGACATTGACAAAACATGATTGTATGGAATTTAGATAAAACACCCTGAACATTAATTTTGACAAAAGCTTGGATTTCCAACTGTTCACATTTAAACTCGCTTCTCATGTTTAACTGATGCAGGATTATAAAACACTTGGAGGAAGACAGAGACACTGCCCTAAATTTTTTCTTAGGCAGTTTAGTATGTACAAAACAAAGCAGAGGGAGATGCCTCACTCTATAGATAATTCTTTGTGCAGAGTCTGAAGAATGAGATCATGGTATAGAGGCTACTTCTGCACTGATGTAATTTCCTTATAGGCTTCTAATATAATTGTTTATTTTTCTTAGAATAATGTAAAAATAGAAAGAGTGCACTGAATATTTCAGGTGATCCATAAATCATTCTGTGGCTATTTTGGTCTTGTCATCTCACTTTGTCCAGCTTGAATTATATTGTGACACGTGGTGGAAAAAACACACTGCTCAGTGGAATTCAACAGCCAGTGTACAGGCATGAATGTAATCCCACACACACACACACACACAGATATTAGATGTCCCAAAATTCAGACCATCAATATTTTGCCTTTTTTTCCTCCTATTTAATCTCTCTTTTGTTTTTGATTTTGTGTATGAGTTTTTGCTCTTGCCAATGAAAACTGGGATGGAAAATCTCATGACAGAGGCCAGTGCCTCCCCATCATCTTCTCGCTTTTGCTGACTCAGGCAGTTCAGAGAAGCATCTCAAACACAGGGATGTTTCTGAGCCTGAACTCTCAGCCTTTCACACCTCACTTTTCAGTCTCCTTGCTCTGCTTTCACAATGTTTGTTTGCTTAGCATCACATTAAAACCTACCTTCAACGGGACTTCTTTTGAAATCTCCCTATCCAACCACAGCAATGCCCCTCTTTCCCTTTCCTCCTCACTCCTCCTACTTCCTTTCCCTTCTCACTCTCTTCATCTGCGAATACTCAGAGCTGCTGTTGGGGGAGTGACTTGTACCAGGGCAAACTGCATTTAATTCCAGTCACTCCTTACACCTACAGAGCTGCCTTCCTGCTGTTCAGCATATGTTATGCATCCCCTCTCCGTGCCTGGTCCGTCCGCCTTGGCAATTTAATTCAAGTTGCACAGCATCATGCTTAGAGTCTCCAGTTTGCTCTCAAGTGTCAGCCAAGATGGCTGCTGTCATATTCACTTAAACATCCCATGTAGATGAGCCCTTTGTATGACAGTAGAAGTGATTTGGTGAGTCAAAACCAGCACAAACCAGGAGACACAGCATCTCCTCTTTCTAGCTGAACTATCCTGATATTTCTGACCAGACTTCACATGCCACAAAGGACTGACTGCAACCACACTTTCCTGACGAGCTTCTTCTTAATTAATTATTTCTCTTCAAAGAAGTCTGGGGGGGGGGGGTTTGACATATTGATCCAGGGTAGTTGCAGTCAGCCCAAAGTAGAGATCTGTCTTGAAAATTTTGGACAATGCTTTATTAAAAAAAATTGGAAGCAAAACAAAAGCCCCAAAAGATTGCAGGCCTTATAAACAAAGCACCAGGGACTAGAAAAGGCAAAAAGTGGGCAGTGTTAGTGCATCTGACAATGTGAAACAGGATGCCTGTTCTTGCATCCTTTGGTTAAATCAACTCAAACTTACTGTCTAGGAGGAGGATAAAAGAAGGGGGGAGTGGAGGAGATATAGGATGAAGGTGGATGGGGAACAGGGGGAAAGAAAGAAAAGAAAAATCAATTGAAGCTGAGTGAGATTTTGTTTGCCAAGTTTCCAGCTGCTGCTCAGAGTGAATTTTTATGGCCAAGTTATAAACCTTCGAAAATAGGAGTTTCTAATGGAAATGCTGACAGACCCTTTATATGGTGACATTAACACTGGCCGCTCTGCAATTGTCCTTGCCTTCTTTTATTTGTTTTCCTCTCTTTGTCCTTAAGGTCCTATCACACTTACGGTGATCCTGGTGAAGAAACAAAGAGAGAGAGGTCAAAATCCCTTAGAAACAGGAACTTTTTGTAAGCTGATGAAGCAGGTTGGGGAAGGGCAATTTCACTGTGTGGGGACAGAAATGCTTCAAGTTATTGTACCCTCTTGTGATGCAAAGTAGTGTTCAATCTCTCAATATATATTGTTTTATCTGTCTTCTTTTTATTCCTACTCTCAGTAGCTAAATGTCTTGTGAATGGTGTTCCTCGCCACAGCCAATTAATAAGGTAAATTTTTAAGCTAATAACAAAAGTGAGCTTGAGAGTAAAAGAAAAAAAAAAGGGAATTGTACGCTGTGTTTTCCTTTTGGTATTTTGTGTGTGTTTCAAATATTCAGGTCTCTTTCTCAGCTGAAATGAAAGTGGTCTTGTAGGGGAAATTCAGTCTTTCCTACCCGCTTATTGAGAACCTTGTTTATATTCTTACAGGCTTTTTGATTTACTTGAGAAAGTTTAAATTTCCTTGTGTCTGAATGGCCTTAAAATGAGTCTCAAGCTGTATTTCTGAAGGAAGCAGTCACCTCTGGGTTGCTGAAAAGAAAATGGTCAGGAATACGACCTTGTCCATGTTTGCTGCCACAAGCTTTTCCTTCACTTGTGCAGGCTGGGATGTGGAGCATCCAGTGACCTGCAGAAAACAGGCTCTGTGTGCAGCCAGAAAAAGGGTTAACAACTCTGAGGGCACCTGGGGACTCTGCAAAAGATGTGAAACTCTCCTGAAGGAAAGGGAGGAGGGGACGTGCAAGGAGGGAAATGAGGACATCAGCCTTAGCCCTCTCATTTCCTTCTGCAGCCCCTTTGACTTGCCAGACAAAAAAGAAAAGTGTCTGCATCACCTGAGATTTAGCTTGGTCTTATCATTCTTGGAGACATAAAGCATAAAGAAGGTCTTTAATTAGAGATGAGAAAAACAATGTCTCTGATCTTTTAAATCCTGTTACTCACCGTTTCTGGCCCTTGCTGATTCGACTTTCCATCAGCAAGCTGTTGTGTGCACCAGTGCCCTGGTGGCTGTGAGGAAGTGGGATGTCACATTTGTTAGGAGAGGTTTCTTATAAACTGTCCTGCTTGCAAAGGCACCTCCTGCCGTGGTGGGTGGGTCCCAGGCTGGTCCCAGAGTGAGAGAGGCAAGTGCTGGGTCGCAGGATGAGTACATGTAGCACCTCTAAGCATCCTCAGAGAGCAAAGGTGATGACACCTTCTCCCAAGAGATGACGGATCCTCCTCTCCAGCGAGGCACCCTGTTTGCCTGGTGGCACGACTCTCTAAAATCTGTGTGTATGTACTTCAAGGTTTGTGCCCTGACTGGAGCCGTATGCACCTGTGGAGTATTTGGCCATCATTGGATTTAATAGATCTCAGTCATGCCTCCCTGCACGCCCCAGAAGGTGGAAGTCAAATACATGCCGCATGCTTCAGTGCTCTTCAAACACATGTTTAGCATCTTAACTTTATTTCTTGGTTTCCATTTTGATGGTACACAAAGGGTTTGATGTTTTCATTGTTATACACAGTAGCTTATTTTTTTTCCTTGTAGCCTCTGGGCTGTTGCACCACTGTTATGAGATTCCTCCTAGGAACAGCAGGGCAGAAATGTTCTTTATTATGTGCTTGAATTTAACTTTTTTTCCCTCTCCTCCCTTCACTCCCCCCACAGTTTCGTTTGCCTCTCTGGTTTTAATTAGCCTTGCTTTTCCAATTAACATCCTGGTCTGCTGCAGTGAGGCCAAAGGAGGGAACCAGAAAGGCATGGCAAGAACCCCCTTTTCTGAGAAAGACTCGTGGATGAGGCTTGGAGACTGAATTTTCCCAAGGTGGAGCTGCATTGACTGATTCTTAATAAAAGGAGAATTTGGGGCCCAGCGGCACTGTGGGTTTGTAACAGGCATTGTTCCTTGAAAATATTAAGCTCAGTAGGAAGCACGTTCCCCCTTGGCCTCTCCTAGTCTCAGGTAGTGATATGGAAACTATCATCACATTTGAACCCCTTGCAACCTGTCCCTAGGTGGTAATGCTTTATGAATACCACTGAGCAAGCAAAAAGAAGAAAGGAAACAGGAAAATAAAAGATTAAAAGCAAAACCTTTTGGCTTGTCCCCCAGCACAATCATCTTGGTAGTTTCAATAAACTAAAACAAAACAAAACAAAAACTTTGGGGCTGAGCAAATCCCTTAATTGGGACTTAAAGGTTTTTTCAGACATTTACCAGAAGTGTCAGACTGCTGTCAGTGCATCACCTAATGTGTTACTTTTATCCTCTCTAGCCTGGCCCTTGCTTTGGATGGAGTGAGTCTGGATTTACCTCCCTGATTTTCCTTCTCCTGCACATGTCCAGCAGATGGTGGAGCATGGGCGTTGTTGCAGTATGGTCCCCTTGTCCAGCAGGTGTTCCACTGGTCCCAGACCTCCCATAATGGTCCATCCTTCCATAAGGGGTCACAGCATGTGAGAGCCAGGGAAAAGGGACCTGGATGAGGCTTGTTCCCTGGGGTGCAGTGTAGGGAGAGATGGTGATGGTGACCTCCTGACAGTGATGCTCTGTCCAGCCTTCCTTTCTCTGACTAGGCTGTGTTCCCTGGCTGGGGACTGATCTGCAGTCACAGAGCCCTTGATCCTAGTGTGCCTTAGCAGGAATCAAAGCCTTCCAGGAAAGAATTGTAGGCACAAATGATATACATGCATATTTGTACTCAGATTGGCTATGTTTGCATGACATTTCTAGATAAATATCATCTTGTAAGAATATCCCTTTCTAGAGAATAATTTTGGTCGGATACAGCCAATATCTACTTATTGGCACAACCAAAGTTCGAAAAATGGCTTTGATCAGGACAGAGAATCTACTTAAATAAGGACAAATTAACATTCTAGAGAACACTTTTCTACTGGTATTCTTGAACAGACTAAACTATCAGAGCTTTAATTTTTTCTCTCTGTCCCTCTTCCTGTCTCTGCTCATTTTTCTAGCTGTGATCATGCATCCTTAATTCCATTCAGATTTCTTTCCTTTGAGAAGATGGTATTAAATTAATAGCTTTGCTGGAAATACAAAAAAAGAATGTAGCCAATATGTAAAGTACCTGGAGATTTATCACTTTGCTGAAGAAATTAATAGTTATAACAATATGGATCTCATTGCTTTGCCCAGCCCACCAAAAAATTAACAAGTCTCTTCCCCTCTAGAGATAAAAATCTTATTTAGATCTGTCAGGAATATATTTTTGTTGCCTTTGCAATATCATTGTCAGAGTGGGGACAGGGGGAGGGGAAAAGGATTCTACGTAATATAATGGATTTTGAATCTAAATATTTGATCGCATCATTCTCTGCTGAGATTTTATTTTTCTTTATCTTACTTCTAACAGTTTATTTTACCCTCTTCCCACTAGGATGGTCTAACTTTAGTCACACTTCCAAAACAGCTCTTTGTTAGACCCTGGATTCAGCCCTGGAAGGGTTATTATTAATAGTGATGTTTCTCAGTAAACTTGCCTCCCAAGGTTGCTCTAGCCAAGATTGTTTAGAAAACTCCAATGGGATACTTGTAAGGGACACCTTGGGTCTAATGTACTAGCATTTAATGGACAAATCTATATAGGTCCCTGCGTTAATATAAAATGGTTTTGTTAGTTGTGAAGCAGGCACAAAGCACTACTAATAACAGCTGTGAAACAGAGCTAATTTGAGCATCAGTGGCCACCTGAATACTGGAAATTCAGGGCACTCTCAAAGCCTCTCTGTTCTTGATGAGTAAAATTGGATTGATGTAAATTTCATTATTAAACCAGAAATGCTTACCTCCCATGGAATATATTTTTCACTTCTTTGAAAGCAAAAATTACATTTTGCTTGAGAGAAGAGCACAATTTGACAGCTAGGGGAAGTTTATTCCCTGCTTTTCCATTACTTGTTTGGGAAGGTTGATCCCAGGCTGGTCTTGTAATTCAAAAGGATTTGGAGCTTGTGCTAACGTGATAATGGCAATATTGGTGCTATTAATATTGTGCTTCACTCTGCCTTGTCCTGCCAGGTTGTAGTTTTAGGACTGCTCAGACTTGTCTCCTGTTCTGTGGGGAGGAGATGTCAGCCAGATGGTCTCCCTAGCCCAGGGTGATACTTATTTTCCCTGGTAAAGTGCTGCAGTAACCAGAGATGCCACAGGAGTGGGGAGTCAATGGAGATTTCTGAGTAAAGAGAGGTGTTTTGTAGTTTCAGCATTGCAGGTCCTAGAGTGGGACGAAATTGTCTCGGATTCCAGCCAGGTACCCAGTTTGCCTTGGTGTGACAGAGAGAAAGGAGATTACTGGGAGCAGGGAAGAAGAGGCAAAGAGAGACACCAAACCATGACCCAGCTACTTCCTTCCTATCCCCAGTTTCCCTTCATCTGGCTCTTTTTGAAATCACGTTTTCCACAGCAGGTCACAAAAGTGCTCTTTCTGTCTGTCCTTTTCTTTCCACGCTGAATAATACAGTGGTTCTAGGTTTCCTTCTTGCATGACTGAATCCTCACAGGCTTGGTTCTGGTTTAGAATCTGGCCTAACAACCAATTTGTGCTCACTGTGGGAGGGGAAGTAATGACCCTATTTGGAGAAAGAGTGGGGGAAAGAAACAGAGGGCATTTTTTCTGAAATATTTCTGAAAGGAACCTTGTGGAAGGCATAAAGTTACAGATGATTTAGCATTTTTTCTCTGGGACAACTGAGTGGAGGAAAGTTTATGGACAGCAGGGAACTAGTGGCATGTGATGTTGTGTAGATGTTGTTTAGCAACACAGCAAGAAACAACACAAGAAGCAAAAGGTCAGTTGGCCAGAGCATCTCCTGTGTGTGCACTGCTGTGCTTTTAAAAGATGCATTGCTTTGGTTTTTGTTTCTGGGGCCTGTGGTGGATAATACCAACAGTTTTTGTGCTGCCTTGGTATCCTGTGTGCACCAGTGTAGCTCATTCCTGCCATGACCCTGTGAATATCACTTTCAGTGGCACAGATCCGTCCTGTTGCTCTTGACTCTGAGATGCCATGCAGGCTCTCCTGTAACTGACAGGTGCATTTCTCGGGGGACTTATTTGTCAACCTGGAATTCCCCTTCCTCTGCTTTAGCAAAAACCTGTCGACACGATTAGCATGGGGACTGCTGATTCACCAAGTGGGAAACAAGAGGAGATTGTTTATTTGCTAATGTCAGACGTCAGTTCAAGGTAATCTCTGACCCTTGGTCAGGCCTCAGGAAATGAAGCTAAGTGATACCTTGGCCAGTTTACTTTGACAGAAGAAGCAAAAACTATATAGAGATTAAAAAAAAAAATAGAGAAAAATCCTTCCACCTGGGAACATTTAGCAGCAAGGAATCCCCAGCATATTGTCTCTTGGAAAGTATCTTCATCCATCTTTGTGACTTTTTACTTTAAAAAACTAACCTAATCCTAACCTAATCCCCTTCAATTTTCAAGGAGAGTTGGAAGAGGATATAGAAAAAAAACCAAAACACCACCAAAACAATGGAAAGCCTTAGTGCTAACAGATGGGTAAAAAGTATGTATAAATTACATTGCCAAAAGACCTTATTGATGGCAAGTTGGTATCTCCCTAATAAAATGATATGAAAGGTGTTTAATTTGTGGGATAAATTAATGGTTGACAGCATGAAAAATCCATACTGTATACAGTATCCACCAACCCTCTCCTCTGTTGGATTTCATATCCCATCTTGATAATGAACAAAAGTATTCTGGGCTTTTAACAGTGGCTAATACTAAGATTTTACAGAGCTGATTATATTTTTCATGATGCCTGCTCTTTACATAAACTGGATGAGACTGGATATATTTTTCAGTCTGAGCCAGAAGATGACTGAAGTATCTCCCTAAAACCCCTCTGATTTTAAATTGTAGCCTAAAGTAGGGTCTTAATCAGTCATTGGTGCAAATGACTGGTGAGCAGCTGCCAGCCTGATCCGAACCTCACTGATGTTAGCAGGAATCCTTAGCACCATTGTGAATGGTCCATGAAAGCAAGTAGCCTGAGATTTTCCTTCTAACTTAAAACCCACACAAAGAGAGTGGAAAAAAACATCTCAGGGTCAGTTTCCAGTGGAGGACAGTGTTATTCTCAAAAAACGTTACTCACAATTGGTTTTTTGTGTCTCTGGCCATTCACATACGCTCCTGTCTCAGTGCCTTCCTATGCTACCCATGAATTTGCAGTCCCTAAATGGGAGCTCGGTCATGAGAACAGAATCCCCCACCACAGGTGGGAATAGAAGAAGTCTTGGGCAGACACACAGTGGCAGAATTTGAGATAAATGAATCCTTGTCTGCTACAGTTCCCTCTTAAATATCCTTACTAGCGTCCTGGTGAGATGAGTCTCCATTCCTGGTCTGATGATAGAAACAGATGATCTTTTAATAGTTCCAGTGGTAAGAATGCTGTTCCCTCATCTTCCGATGAGGAGTTTAGAAACCGACAGGTAATTAGCAGGAGCAGCTGTTCATATGAATAGGCCTATGTCCAGCTTTCCCCTCTTCAACTGTTATGCTCTGCGGAAACAAGGAAAAATGATATATCAGTGCAAGGGCAACTTCATTTCATGTTCTTTTTCATCTCCTCCATCATTTACAGCAGTTCCAACAATACTGCTGTGGTAGCAGGTACCACTTAAAGCTGAGACCTGCAAAAGAATGAGACCCTTGACATTTGTGTCAATGGATGCAGAGTTTATCCTTTTTGTTATACTATGTGGCACCTAAGAGGTTTTTTTTGATCTATTTCTTGAAAATCAGAATTATAAAATATCAGTTTTTAATGATGGTTTTGTTCAGAAAATGCTACTAAGTGGGTGAAAACAATCTGTTGCATAGACAGCTTCAAATAGAAGAAGATAAAAGTAAATTTTTTAGAGTTCTTTGGGGGGATTTTCTGCTTTGGTGTCTTCTATGTCAACATTTTGTGAGGCGGGTGGGAAAGCAAAGAAATACGCTAGAGGCTTCAGTATGAATTAAGACGTGCTTTCCAAATCATTAAAGGGAACTGTTAATATTCACAGACACTTCCAGGGGTCAGTTCAGCCTACCTAGGATCTGAATTGCCATCTGGCTATGCCAATCTCTGCTCATTCAATACATAGTGAACTTAGGGACTAGACTCCTAATACCAAGATGCTGTTTCCAATTTTGTATTAATATTCTACTCAGATGTGGAAGATTGTACTTCCATTAAAATCATCTAATTCAGAGGGTGTTTTTTTTTAAATGTGAACTGTTGCCTTGTCAAAAGGAGTTCTGCTGGTGATGTAGTAATTCAGATTGTAAAGTTATGCATCAATAATTGCTTTTTGGGCTCAGTGAGAGGCAGGACCCTGCAGGGTTAAGTGTCTCATGAATGTGCAGAGATGAGCTTTGCCTTTGGGAGTTTTCCAGTGTGGGGAAGGAGTGGAGAGGGGTGGCAGCGAAATGGGGTAGAGGAAGGCTTGTTCACCAGCAGCCAGCAGTACAACTGTGAAGAGAACTGGTGGTTCAGCCTTGTGTCTTTGACTGCTGGTCCCTGATTCACTCCAGCTGAGGTGTCAAGTTAGGAGCTAATCTCCTTCAGCTCACTCTGCAGTCAATGAAATCTCTTGAAGCGTTTCTGAAGGACAGGTTACTTAAGAGCTTGAAGTTAATGAGATAAATTGAACAGTTGGTGCCCCTTTAAGTTGCTGTCACTTCTGCCCATTGAAATCTCCAACGTGCATTTGGTATGGCAGCATGACAAACCCTAAGCAATGGTAATGATGACTTCAGTCTCTCCAACACCAGTTAGCCAATATAATATAAAAGTCTTAGTAGTATTTTTGGCTAGATATGCTATTTCTCTAGCTGGGAGAAGTGCTCCATGCAGAGCCCCATCAATAGCTCTGGAAACTATACTCAGTGTTGCTAATTGGATCCTCTGCATTTTCTAAATTGAGGGAGAAATGCTGGAGCTGAGAAAGAGGCTGGAGCACCTCTTCTCTCTATTCGCTCTGCAGCACTTCTGCAGCTGCAACCATTGTTTTTCCAAGTAATTTCCAGGAACCCAGACAAAGGAGATTACATGATCACTACAGTGGCCTCTCTGAAGAGACAGTGTGATTAAATGTGTTGATTAGAAATTTGCTGCGCACGTCTGATAGCAGTGGCATGGATCAAAAAGTCAGCCATAGGTGAAAAAAAAAAGCTGCCTTTTAAGAAGAACTGTGAGTACAGTTCTGTCAAATACTTACAAGAGTATAGCACAACTAACAAGTGAGCAGTGAGTTGAAAAGTTTTCCAGGTAAGTCATTTACCATATAAAAAACACACGTAAGAACTTAGATGTTCTGTGTCTACCCTGTGCATGGACATTGTGGTAGCCACGGCCTACTCTGCTGCTGACTACAGATACTCAAGTACATCAGCCATTCTAGCCCTGAGCAAGTGGTTTTGACCTTCATCTCTTCTGCCCCACCTAGCAGGATGTCACTCTGGCAAACTGTAAGGTAGCTTAGTTTCCCCTTGAAGAGGAAAGTCTTTTTTACACTAAAGTGTATCTTTAGGGTTTCATGTTGCCTACTGCAGGAGCATGGCTTATGTGGGACAGAGAACTGCGATGAAGAACGCAGGGTCCCTGTAGAACCTGCAGAACACAAGAATTAGATGTCCAACACAGGAGAGCTTCTCTCTTCTTCAGCATTTAACGGATGGCAGAGTAGAGAAGACTGGCTGGTGCACGTTTGCTCTTACAAAGCACAATGCTTTGTGTGTTTTCCAAAATTTGTAAAATCTAGAAACAGGTACATATTTTCAAAGGTCTCATTGGCAAGAGCTGAGACTATTCGTGTTGCTTAGGCATTGTGATCTGTTGTGCTTTAGGTGCTGTAAGCATTCAATAATAGACAATGTCTATTCTGGTGTTTTGGGTGTTTTTTAAAATATGTAGACAAAATCTACAGCAGCATGGGGAGGGGAATGTTTTATACATAATATAATTTTTTGGCATTGTCTCATTTTTTCCTTCTTGTTTGTCGTCTCCTGATTTTGCACCTTGGACTCAAATTTCAAGGTGCTGAGGCATTGCAAGTGTTTTTGCATGGTGGGGTTCCAGAATGATCCAGAGGGGTGTGCAAGCTAACGTATGATGCACATTAAATTTCCTCATATAATTTACAGGTTTTACAGAAAACCTGGGATGAAACCAAGATTTCAAACCTGATTTTCCTGTGTCCCAGTGATTTAAGGGCACAGTTGGACATTTTAGTTAATTTTTTTAGCTTATCGAGTGTATGTGGGCTTAAGTAATTAGGGTTAGATTTTATAGCCATTTTGGAGAATAACAAGATGTGAAATGTGATACTAGGATGTTTATCTCTCCAGAATATTGCACTTTTTTTGGCCCTAGGAGGCCTCTGTTTCAAGAGAAACTTTGCCATTCAGCTACCTGTGAATAAAAGATTCTTCTCTAGGTCACCAGAGCAGACCATGAGCTTTTGAACTAGAACAGACTAAGTTTGGTCCCTTTGGCCACTGAATAATTGAGCAGACAGGAGATGTCACAAAAAGTGACAAAACAAAACTTTTGAGGCTGCTGTCATTTTTGTTACACTGCACAGGGAAACAGTGTTTTACTTGAAGAGTTTTATAGAGAGAAGAGAGGAACAGAATTTTTTATTTCTCCACATGCTCCTTAGCAACAGTACTTTTTGCTTCCAGTGTGGTGCCACACCTCTAGGCTCAATCCCTCCCCAGAGTGACCCCACTGGAACCAGGGATGAAGCTGCCCTCCAAAAGATAAGCTCCATTCTTCATGGCAATGTGACAGTGAGTGTGGCACTTTGAACTCACTGTGTATGGCCAGAGGCTCTTCTGCCTTGAAAGGAGCTGGATTTCCATCTCAGGCATACAGAGACATTTTTCATCCTAGACAGGACTCAGCCCTCCTTGCGTTAGTGATGCCATGACTTTTCCTGTTGCTCTGTGCCTGCACTCCTGACACTACTTCCTGGTGCTTCACAGACGAGGGCAGAAGAGCCATGGTTATGCACAATGCTGCCACTGGTTGCAAATGAGGCTCAAGAGCTTCAGAAGTGTTTAGAAAGTGTGCCAGACCTAGAAGATCAGTGTGTGCAATAACAAAAGGAGTTGATAAATACACAAGAGTGTGTATAGGAGTCAGAAGACTACAGCGTCAGGATTCAGGAGCTGCCAACGTATGCAGCTTAACCAGCTGACCAGTGTAACTGGTTATTTTGTTTTAAATTGTCATCCATTTTTCTTACTCATATTTTTAATCTATTTGCTTTCTATACTTTTCATTTTTTAAAACAAGTGAGTAAAATGAGAGTAAATATTATTATAGTGTAGAGGTCAAGAAGCTACATCTTTGAAATCACCACAATACCTTTTGATTCTCTTTTAAGCTTGGGTTTCTGAGAACATGAGTCTTAAACATTTTTACTGTACCTCTATCTTCCGTTCTTGCCTTTTTCAGTCTGTTGAACTGACTAGCCAAGTCCCTCTCTCTCTCTCTCTCTGTCTCTTTTCCTCTCTCTCCCACCTTTTCTGGAATAAGCCCTCTCAAATGTATTCATTTCCTACAAACCTAATAAAAATAAGGCTGTGGATAGAGGAGGGAAAGCCTGATTCCCACTGAGGGAAAAGCCTTAGTTGAGATTAAGAACATTACTTTGACAGTAGAGAATCCAAACTGGGAGGAAGCCTGGAAAAATTAATGTTCAGTAGTTCCACCATTTGTGCACCTAAATGCAGATTTCCTGGCTATCTGCTCCTTCAGAAAGGTAATATTAGATAAGTAAACAATTTTAAAAAATTTTAAAAAGGTATAAGAATAAGAACTGTATCCTAATTTTTAACAAAATTTCACTCTTTTCACCTGGATGACCAGTCTGGCTTAGCTATTATCACAAGCCAATTCTAAACCAGGATTTTTATGTAAGAACTTATACTAGGGCAAATCACTGCACCTTTCATCAAACCTCCCTGGGGCCCATGGGATGGAGAGCAGAGACAAGCAATTTACTGGCACAGAAAAATACTGTTGGAACTGCATATGAAATTCTTTCCTTCTTTTTAAACAAATGGGGATTGGTGTCACTGACCCAAGAGTGCTGCATAAGTGGTTCCCATGGGAGCTGACCCTGCGGTGGGGTGTGGCAGGTGTGAGAGCAGCACCCAGCAGTTCTGCACAGAGCTGTAGGACAGGAGCCCACCCAAGGGTGAGGGACTTTTGGAGACTCTTAAAAGGGTCAAACTTGTACATGTAACTTGAGCACAGTCCAGTGAGGTCCCATCCACCCAAAATGTCCTTCTCAACCTACCCCCATCCAAACAAATTAGCTTTTCTGTAGGATCTGCTGTGTCCTTTTGCACCCCAAACCTTCACAAAGAGCAGATCTGATGATCTGACCCGAGTGGAAGATACCCTTCACTGCTGCAGCAGTAGGCTGCCAGGATATTCCTGCCATCAACAGAGCCATCCATCCAATCCTTACTGGTAAATTGGAGCACAGATCACATGCTTTTTCAGGCTAATGATGATATAAAGGAGTACAATCTATGGGTTGCCACTGCAGCAGCTCCAGGCAAGCACAACCTCTGCTATTCAAACAAGAGGGAGGAAAGAAGCTTCCAAAATGCACCTAGTCTTTGCCCATCATGAATGATCTTTCTACTCCTGGCTTCAGGCCTCATTGGTAATATCAGAGCCAAGTGCTGCTGCCATTGAGACTTGGTAAACCTGGTGTAGCACAGCTCAGTTTTCACTTCATTATGTTTGACTCTCACAGGTATGGTCAAAGATGGGAAAATAGATCGTGTAATTCTGAAAGCCTGTGTCTCTCAGCTGTCTGCCCAAGCAATGTGGCACCAGCCCGCCTAGCAGGAAAGATGGTGCAGGATTTTGTGATGGGTTGAGAGAGACAATATATCATGAATTCGAGTCTGCCTTGTGCTTCTGTGTAAGCAAATGGGAGCTTTGCTTCTAATTTTGTGGAGAGCAGAATCAGGGCCCTGGTCGACAGAAAATAAATATTTTAAACAGAAGGGAATAAAATGTGAAGACAGATTTCTTTTTATCAAAGTTAAAAAGTACTTACTACTTGGAGGAAAAGTATTTGTCTGAATTACGGCACTGCAAGTCAACTTTTCAAAGAGCTCTCTAAATAGATTTGTGCTTTCCTTTCAACAGTTCACTTCTGAAAGTTAAGAAATCCCCAATAAACATTAAAAATTATTTACAAAGTTACAGGTGTGAATATGAAGCATAAAATGAATATTTAATATATGAGTGCTTGCTTAATATATGTGAATGATATTGTATAATATCTTTATATATATATATTGTATAATATATCAATATATATAATTGATTCATTTTTTTATTATTCTTGTCATAATGGTCATTGCTTATTTCCCACTGAAATCTGTTTCTGATGGTTAGTTCTAAGCAGATAATTTTTCTGCAATTAACATCATTGGACATCTCATTACAGACAATCAAAGATTTTGATCTTAAATACTTTTTGATAATTAATCTGATGTTTTATTGAGTGTTTTTGGCAACGTGATAGATGCAGGAGACAAATTCTGCATTGTAGGACACCATGAAAAACTTGGACTAAATAACCTATCACAAAGAATATTTACCATTTGGAAAAAAAACCAGCTATATTTAGAGTAAAGTCTCTCTAACTGGTTCTTCTGTAATGTGCAATTTAAGATTGACATGCCATCTAATCTATAACAGTGGATTACACCACTTTCCTTACAGCTGCATTCAAATATTGAGCCTAGTTTGAAGTATTGATTCAGCTGTCTTCAGCCACTAGAAATATGACAGTTTATACCAGCTATCTGGTTAGTAATGTCTCCATAAAGTGATACATTTGAAAAATACATGCTTAAAAATAATACTTTAATTTTTGCTTGCTTCTTAAAAAGACCATCATGGTTGTCATTAAATGAAAATAAAATGCTCTAGTTCTAAAGGACAAGGTTTATAATTTTTTTACTGCAGTTGATCAGGTCAGATGTACAGCCCTTGTGCAGCTGATACTCCTTTTACAACCAATGTTGTGGACATCTTCATTTTATTTTTATTTTTAAACAACTTTGTCCAAGGAAGTTTTGCATAATTGGACATTTATTCCATCAGTGTGCTGGTTCAGATATGAGCTCTCACATAGGAGGGGCTGATCTGTTTAAAAGCTCCTGTGTGTCAAAGCAGGGGAGAGAAATAGAGCTGTTAGGAATTATTCATACAGCCACAGCGAGCTTTCAAGGCATAAAAAAAAAAAAAAATCCTGCCTTAATTTTTGTACTGTGAGGTGGAGGCCAAGCTGACCTTCCCACCCAAAGACACTCTGCCTGCTCATGGCTCACTTATTCTGTAGTCCTTCTGGCATCACGTCTTTCTTCAACCTTCCCTCCATCCCACCTCACAGAAGATAACTCAGAGACTGAGGGACAGAGACGCCACTGAAGGGAAAATCTCCTGGGGGTGACACTATGCTAATACTAAATAAATAACAAAATTAAACCCAAATCTGTTAGTGGGTAGGTCACACAGACAACCCTTTTAAGACAACTTCTTGATGCTGGAGGGAAAAGAATATGAATCAACAGGCAGGACAGAGACTGTGGTTCTGCTGAATGACTCATTCTGGGAGTGAATTGTCTTCATTAGCATAGTGTCACCCATTTATTTTCCTCTGTGGAAGGAAAGGGCTTCAGTTCCCTCTCTTCCTCACATGACCTTCTTCAAAGTTATTGTAGAAAACCACTTGGAGATCCAGCACCAGCTCTGTTGCTTTCCTCCTTTTTTCCTTCTTTTTTTTTTTTCCTAGCATGACAAAAAAAGCTATTTGAAACCAAAATCTTTGTAGGCTGCTTACTCTCATCAGGGCTACATTATGACATTCTAATCAGGTTCCCACATCACACCCATCGCTACTGAAGTGACTTTTATTTATTGTTTCTTCCCTTCTCTCTTGTGCCCTCCTTCATAAGAAGGACGTTGTGGCTATCTGGGAAATGAAATGACTCACTCAGTGAGAAATCCATTTGTATCATACAGGAAGGGCAAAACAGATTTGCTCAGTTGCTTGCAGAATGTGAGGGCAAACCTTCTTGGTGGTTTTCCAGTGCCTTTTCCTGTGTTCTGAGCCTGGGAAGCAAATAATTTTGAAATTGCTTTTTCTAACTTGGTTCGGGTGTTTTCTCTCATATCTGTCTTTAGGAGGTTACTTACTAGAGAAGGAATAGAGGGAGAGAGAGGAAGGCAAGGGGTTGGTGATAGAAGTGCAGGGTGTAGCCTTGGACAGAGTCTGGCGAGGTTATCCAGCATATCTTCCTTATTCCAAAGAGGGACCAACTGTTCTTTTCTGTAGAATTTGTACAGGAGGTTTTGTTGAATTCTGAGGAGCTGAATTTCTGGTCTGATTATTATCTAATCCCAACATGTGAGATTAAAATTGATAGTTCTAAAGCTGAGAAATACATACGTGAGGAATGAAGCTTTTAACTGTATTGATCAAACTACCAGTTTTATATGAGAATTAGTTGGTATTTAATCTATCTAGCAGCATATATCAAAATTACAACCTAAGGTTTTTAATACTTACAAAAAAAATTGGGAGGGGAGGCTTGGGGAGATATAAATCAATGGGATAAACTGTAATTAGCTTTTTTTCTGATAGATTATAGTTCCTTCCCCGAACGAGAACTCAGTACAGTCACTATATATATTTAAATTGCATTAACTATCCTAAGAGCTGTAAAATACCTGGAGCATGGGAGATGTCTAATATAATAAAGAAAATAGTAAGTAACAATATATAACTAGGAGCTAGTGTTGAATTTTTATGGGTCATGTTGTTTATGGGCTTATAACTGTGCTCCTGGTTGGAGCATGCACTAAAGAATACCTAACTAAGAATCAAGGAAAATACTCTGCCAGAAGATTTGCATGAGTCCTTTTCTTTCATAAACTCTATGTACTAACCATGTTCAAATACAGTCGCCTGCTCATGGAATGTTAGGTTAAAGAAAGGAAAAAGGTATAGAAAACTTTTGTCAAAAGATACTTTGTGTTTGTTTAAATATCTTTCAGTATCAAGTGTAAAAGATTACAGAGAATTACTTAAATTAAAAAAAAAAAAAAACACAGCAAAATAACCCTAAAAAATAACCTGTTAACATTCCAGAAACATTGGATTTTAATTTTTTTAAAATTCTGCATGACTTGCAAGTTCTTAGAGCTGAGATTTTGTTGCAGCAGAACCAGAATTTTACTGGCAACTGACATTGTGTCCAAAGAGAACACAAACACAGACCTGGAGAATCAAGTTTTGAAGAAACCTTTTGGCATTAATCAAGCTGACATCTTTAGGATGTTTTTTTCATACACTTTCTCCACTACTAACATTTTCAAGGCTGTGCTCAATCACCTCCAGCACACATGCTCAGTAGTTTTATAACTGGTGGTTGACTTATCAAGTTGTCCCTCCTCTTCATTGCCACTTTTATTTGGCTTCAGATCCTGAAATCCTGGTTCTCCAGTTCAAAGTGACTTTGTCAGAGTATCTGTATGTGACTCGGTCTTACACCTGGGCCTATCTGAGGTGCATTTAGCAACAACTCTTTAAATCTTTGTACAGTCATAAAACCTTCCAGGAATATTGCCGTTAGCTCATCACCTTCTAATGGATGTCTTGTACAGCCCCAGAAGCAAAGAAAACTCACATACTGTTCTGAAATACACCTTGGATTTGCTGTGCTTCTGGTCGTCAAACATTAACACCAAATGTTTGCAATCAGACTGCCTATTGTAGAGACTGAGGAGTTCTTTGAATATAGAGAAGCACATTGTTCTGGGATGATGGTAGGCATTATCCCCCATAGGAGAGATCCTACTTTCAGTGACATGCTATCTCATTTCTATTTTACAGCTGCTATGAAGAAAAAAAAAAAAAAAAAGATGCTGTGTTTCAGGTTTCAGTGCAACTCTAGGCATTTGGTTGTTGGTTTTCATCATGGTAAAGTTTTCTTTACCCCCACTGCTGTTTTCTTTTCTTATGACAACGCATCTATCAAGGATTTTTAGGCTAATTTAGGGATCTGCCTGCTTACATGTTTATCATGAGTCTCAATCAAGCCATCAAGTCTTCTTCAAAAGTACAGAAAGACTGGAAATACTTAGGATGTAATGAAAGTAAGAAGCTTTATGACCATAAAGGAGGAGAGAGAGTGGGTGGCAGATGAGGATAGGCAAAGGGAAGTTTACATCTCTGTTCTTTCCTTACGGTCCAATGGACAGAATTTTAATTCCACAAAGACCTGAGTCAACTCTGTTGAATTCCCTGGCTGCAGTAGACAACTTACATGACTTTAGAAGTTACTTAGCTTGTCTATGGCTCAGTTCCCTTTCCTGCTTACTTGCTTTTAGGCAGCACACTGCTGATAGCAAGATACTCATAATTAGTGTCAGGGTAATAGATAGGAGTTGAACAGATGATCTGAGAGTGGTGACTTACCTCAGGGCCATATGCCAAGCCCTGGCTAGTGCAGGAATAAAGCCAAGTCCTGTAAAGGTTGGTGGCTTCCTAGTGAGACTTTCTGCTTTCTGTGCCGTGCTGACTGACAGGAGAAAGGGGCCACACTGCTTGGTGTGCTTCTGGATTTGATAGATTATGTACACATACCACTACAATCAATTTAAAATATTTCTTGCTGTTGCTATCTCTTGGATCTTGATGCAGCAGTGGGTGAAGGCACTGAATATAAACGCAGGATGAAGCATGATGGGCAAGAATATCTGATCTGAAAACTGACCTTGGTCTTGGAGGCTAATCCAGTTTGATGCTCAGTGTGTTCATCTCCCCACCAGCTTCACCAGAATATGAACAAGCTGTACACCTTGAAGGATCAGCCTCCTTTAGTACATATTTTAGCCTTTGGCAATGCATTAATTAAATGAGGATAATGCTTACTTTCCCCTTGAGGATACTGTGAGGCTTGGTGTACAGAGATTTTTTGAGCCCTTCTCATGAAAGACACTGCACAGAGTAAATGCCAAGTGTTATGCACCTCTTGAGAATCAAAAGGTCACCCACTGAAGACCAGGCTAAATTCCCATCGATTTTTATGAGAACTCTGGGTGGAGCGAGAAAAACAATCCCCAGGGCATAGACTGATCCTTCTGGCCTAGTCAGAGCTGGGATCACGTAAGCTTTGATACTTTCTGGAATTAAATAATTTACTTCTTTCTTAATTTCATCATCATTAATTTAGCCTATCTTGAAGAGTAGCAATAGGTCAGTTGGATGGGGGGTAAGGAAGCCACATGGAACAAGTGAGGAGGAATTAATCAGGTATGCTGCTGGCAATGTGCTGCTACCCTCTGTGGAAGTCACAGCGCTTAGAGCTATGGAACTAGCAGGGAATGAAAAATAAAATAAAAGGCTTTAGATTTACGATTGCCACTCTTATGTGCTCTTGCCATCGTTCATATGGATTAGGACTTAAGTTCAAACATTCCCTGTAGAAATGAGGGTTTGCTGACTTAGAGCAAACAGCATTAGGAATACAGGTTAGGCAAACCCAGAGACATTCAGGTTGATCTTAAGTTTCAGCTGGAGTTGGTCTGAAGTGCTATGTTTATATTTTTTTTTTTTACTCTGGTGAGGCAATATTCATAGGATAAACAGAAACTGTGGAATCTATATTGGTCAGAGTGCTTCAATGCTGTTTTGGGGGAAAAATTTAAACTAGACCTAACACTCGAATATTTTTACAATTCCTCTTCCTTGTTTGTTTCTGTTTCTAGCTTCTTCCACTACCTGTCCTTTCTATCATTTCTGGGTT
This sequence comes from Corvus kubaryi, assembly GCF_017639235.1. Classification (NCBI taxonomy): domain Eukaryota; kingdom Metazoa; phylum Chordata; class Aves; order Passeriformes; family Corvidae; genus Corvus; species Corvus kubaryi. The sequence goes on along the minus strand of NW_024581096.1, from coordinate 16,728,949 downwards.
ATTTCCAAGTCACCCTGGGCAGCATTAATGTTGAGAAGTCCAGGTGTACCAGAGAGACAAATTGCTTCAATCTGAATAAGAGGAGGAAAGTGATATCTTGGTATCCAGCTCTGTGGCAGCGCACAGAGGTCAAGAACCAAGGCATCTCTATACAAATTAGACTTTATATATAAACACAGTCTGTGGCATAAAAGCTTTAAAAGTAACATTCATCAGATGAGGGAAAATAAAATAATTAAATATAAGGTTAGAGGTAGGAGCAGGAAAAAAATTAAGAATGACAGACAAACTCAGTTTTGGCCTCTGTCTTATGGAAGTCAGGCAGATGCGCTTCTATGGAGGTTGATAACTCCTCTGTTCAGAGAGTTTACAACTGCCACAGGGAACAGTAAGTTTCAATAAATAGGAAAAGAGCTGCAGAAAGCTATTGTGATGTGGAACTGCCCAGCAAAGATGTTAAGCACAAGGGTTCTTCAGGACTGTTGTGCTGTCTCAGTCTACAGAAGCTGTGAAGATTATATTAGACAAGCATCCACAACCTACTGTATATTAATATCTCCTTCTGGATCAGCAGATCTTTTGGGACTCCTCACATCTCTGATCACTAGCTTAAGAAACAGCAACACTGATTTGAGACCTGAACTTTGAAAAAGAGAGAGAAGGAAATATTATGTCTCTTGTAATAACTTTTTCAGCTGGTCTGGAATACAAGTTCAGATTTAAAATCATGTAACAGCTGAAAATGTGACTCTCAGCCTACTTGCACAGTTCAATTCTCTTTCTTGTCTGGGGCCATGGCTGTCCCCAGGGCTGTTTGATTTTCTTCTGCTTGATCCTGAACACCAATTCCCTATTTTCCATAAATCCAAAAGATGGAGAAACAGATCATAATGAAGGTGAATCCCATGTTCCAGGAAGCTAAAGGGCTAGAAGGGATCATGAATGGTAAAACCACTCTCTAGTTATCCCACTGGTGAAGTGACTTCTCCTTTCCCCATCTCAACCTCCCTAGCACCCATTCTGATCATGAATTTTGGGCCTGTACCAGCCTGTGTTACAGATATCAAATCAGAATGCTCATTTCTTTGTCTCCACATCAGGCAAAACATTCAGTGGTGTCATTAAACAAGGAGCCTCTTTCTATAGCATCCCTCCTCTGGAAAGAGCCTTCTGATTTCTGCTTTGGGGAATGCATTAATGATGCCGATAGGGAACTCTCTTGCAGGTTGTTTCTGGCAGCATACGAGGATTTTACTCTATCAAAGGGCTTCTGGCTGTCTCTTAGGGCCCAGGCAGCATTGCTGCTCTAATTCCTGGGCCTGGTTTTCATTTAGCTTTTTACTACTTCTACCCTGGTGTGACTCCACTGACCTACAGAGGCTTTTCTCTGATTCATGCTAAAATAGCAATCTATAGTTCACTCAGAGATCCTGAATTCACTCTTTCCAGTCCTTCTTCTCCATTTCACTCACAATGGCCAGATGCTGATCTTCATTTCATCAACACCTGCCTGAAAAATAACTGTTTGTGTGCACCTGTTGAATGTGTTTAGGGACAAGCCACCTTGGAGCCTATCGGTATGAAAGGGGTTAGATGTCACCACTGAGCAGCTCTGGTTGTGAAGGGTCATGCATAAACTTTCAGGTGTGTTCTGTTTCCAATTTACCTTCCTCAGATGCAAAATCTTTCCTCTGGGGTCTGTGTTTAAAAACCTGTTCTATAAAAGAAAGGTGAAAGGGTGATATTTGCATATGTGCAAAAGCACCTGGTGTTGGGTGAGAATCTTGATAGAGCAAAGATGTCAGTTTTAATCAATTCTTCTTTCGTACAAGACTGCCGAAAGTTCTCTTACCTGACACAACAAAACCAAAATTTTCTAGCAATGCTGTTTGGTATGAGGAGTTCCATTCCAAGTGCTTATTTGCTCAGAAGCTGATTTAGAACTTGTGAGACCTGATGCCTAATCCCACATTCAAAGTGCTGTCACACATGTCAGGTTATTGGAACTCTGTGCCTCAGTTTCCCCAGTTATAAAAGGGGAATAGCTACCATTTTCCTATGCAAAATACGTTGAGGATTAGGCAAATTACATAAAAGAAAACACCTGAAATCCAAATGCTGTTAATAAGAGCTTATTCTCCATATGGCTTCAAACTCTCAGAAGCTAATTCAAAGCAGTAGCAGGGTATGTGTGTTAAGAAAGGAAGTAGTAAGAGCATTTATGAAAAGATGAACAGGCTTACGGTAACTTTACCTGAAAAGCTGTCGTCAGCATAAGGGGTGGCTTGAATTGAGTGACAGAAGTATGTGTGTGTTTATTTGTAGAAGTAAATGTAAAACATCTGTTGGACCCGTGTATTCAAACCTCCTGGGAGAAGCTTTGAAGCTATATACCTCTGTGTCTGTGCAGTTCCTTTCTCCAGGTTGGTGACTAAAGATGAAAAGAAATCAAAATATGCCTAAAACAATCTCATGTGCCGATCTGGATGTGGTGTTTCAGGCTTGTTCAGATTGTAAGACTTATTTATGGTTTATTTTGTCACCAGCGATCTCCAGTAAAAACCGCGGCCTTTTATTGTACATTTGGTTCTTGTTATATCCAAGGTAATTAGAAAGCAGATCCAGGTATTGAACACACATTCCTTCACTAGCTATCTAAAATTAAAGGTAATCATAAAGACATTAAGGAACACATCAAGATTTCCTTTATTACGACATTAATAAGACATTATGCATCGCACCCCATTTGATTAGCATATGGTGCCTCAGAGCAAATCAGTTAACACTGATGCATCTATTAAAGTGTCCAAGCAATATTCCGCATCTCCTAAGTGATGCACAATAAATACACTGCTGTGTGGCCGCCCTCACCCAGCCTCTGCCAGCCTGACACAGCTCTAAATCTCCCGTGACAAGCTGGATACGCTGCAGGTGCAACACTGGGATGCCACCACAGGGCTTGGAGGGCCCTTGCAAGAAAGAGAGAAGGAATTTAAGGGCACATTTTAAGCCTTTGTAACCCAGCTAAGCTTGTTTTAAGAGCAAGCTTGTTTTAAATTGTAAGTTTTGTGAGTGAGGAGTGAGTAAGGCTTTCGTCCCTCCAAGACATTGCTGTTAAATTACCTGGTTCCATTGAATCCCAATAGCCCTGTGAGCACAGATCCCCCATGAAGTTAGTGTTGTAGCTCAGTGCTTTCCTCTGCAACTGTGCAAGTGAACCAGTTTCAAAACATTCCTCCCATCCTTGGTTAGGGAATTACTGCAGAATCAGTAGTGCATGTATTGTCCTGATCCATGGTGCAGTCGGTAAAGACTGGAATAAATACATTAATTTTAGGGTTTGATAAATTTGAGTATTGCCTTGTGACTCAGTGGTCAGGTTTCCATCTCAGATTTGGACGCACGTCTCCTGCTCTCAGAGTATAATTCTTATTGCCTAATTCTGTCCCTTTACATTTTAAATTATAATTTTATTTAGAATTTATTTCTCTCTTCTGCAAGTCAGAATTTCTATTATTAATCCTGTGTAATATTAGAGGCATCCAAGAAGAACTATGAAAAATTCAATTTACTTTTAAAAACTTATATTATTGTGGTAAAAAAAGAAACAAGAATACTACTCATCTTAAAGGTCAACATATTTAATTTTATTTAACGCATCTAATGACATTTAAGAAACAGACTAAAGACTGTTTGGATTTTGGTTTTTTTTTGTTTTGGGTTTTTTTTTTCATAAATTCAACCACAATTTACAGCAAATTCTGTTGGATTGTGTCACATAACTGCGAGATTAAAACAAACAGTAAATATATTATCCCTTTTTTCCAGGATGGGAAAACTGCATCACAGGATAAGTTACATGACATACCAGAGTAACAGTAATAGCCTGGATATTAAATGCATAGCCTTGTTTGCCCTAGATAAAGTCCCTGTGCATTTGTTTCTAGAGATTGTCTCTTTCTGAGCAGCCTCTATCGTTCAGATATTCTGCCTGAAAGACTTCTGTCACTTACTCAGTATAGTAAAGTAGGAGCTAAACACTTGAAACTTTCAGACACTTCAGGAACATAAAGGACCATTTTCAAGTGTGGCGCATCCTATTTCTTTAAAAGAACAAGTCAAAATCTCTGATGTGCTTTTGAACTTCCGCAAAATTCACACTGCACTTTCTTTGCTTGATGACTGTTACACTGTGACAAGTTGGGGGAAGGTTGCCTGAGGTCAGCTGAATCAGACAGGAGTAAGCAAAACTCTTCCTTGTCTAGTCTGTAGAGAGAGGATCACCCCAATAAGAGAATTAGCCATGTGCAACCACTGGGCTGTTCTGCTATGAGCTGACAACTGCCTGTCTTCCTCAAAATTAGATTCTGTAATTTTTTTTTTTTTTTTTTTTTAGAGCAATAATAACCTTTCCTGCGCCGCTAACATGAATGATTTTTTTTTCTATTTTTAGTTTTTAAAATAAAATCCCTATTGGCAAACAAAAAATATTATCCAGGAAAAGTTCAGTAAACTGTGAACGCTGCAAATGCTGCAGATACCGAGGAGCTTAGAGGCCACAGCCAAATGGGGAAGAAAGGAATGTGAGAGTGGAGAACAGAGGAAGGAAGAGTATGTACTTCAGTTTGATGAGAATCATCTGAGTTTCTCTTGATGTCCCTGCAGTTCTGCCTTCCACTGCTGTCTTTCATCTGTGAAGCTCCAAGCCACGCCACTCATGCACTCCCGGAATTGTGGGCATGTAGCAAAGTTTTTAGAGCAGCAGCAGCCCCGGTGTGTGGCACGTGCTGTACATGCATTTTTCTTGAACCCAGTCTATAAATGCACATACTCAGATGCACATGCAGGAAGCCTATTCTGGGGTTTAACAAACACCTTGTTTTTTTACAACATAAGCTCGTGTATAGCTTGAAGAAAGGTGGAAAAGATAAAATATCCTTTTTTTCTTTTTTCGTATAGAAAGCTGTAAACTGCAAGGTATTTATTCAAGAGACAAGAGCTGTTCCCAAGAGCTATTCCAGTTGCTTTTAGAGCTCTCTCTGTGTTTCTCTTTGTGTGGAAGAATTTTAATATTTGTCCCCTTCTTTTTACTTTTAAATCTAGTGTAAGTGGATCTGTGACAGTTTGAACTCTCTGCTAACATTTTCCCTTATTGAAAGGGCTGCAGGAAGATAGGATGAAATTTAGAGGCATGGGTCATAGTTTTGATAAAACACATTTCAAGAATTGTTGCTACAGGAACGCTACAGCTGAGATTTTCACAGCTAGTAAAATGTAATCTCAAATGTTTTTGCTTGCTTTGCCCAATAAGAAATTCATCAAAATGGGGTTAGATCCTAATTTAAAAAGCTAAAAAAGATGATTGTTAGAAGTGAGTACAAGACGGTGTTATTTTCCCACATCACTCATCCTCCCATAACATCTTTAACATAAGATCAAGTCAGGCATCTCAGTTACCCATTCCTCTCCACTGCTGCCACAGCACCACCCTTGGAAAAGCTGGGAATTAATTCACTCAGTCTCTTCAAGAATTTTTTTCCTCTGCGGGTCACAAACATTCAAGTCTAAAGATGCTTGCACCTATTGGTTTTTCCCTGATGATGCCATACACGACCAGCATGTGAAGCAGCAGTACCCACCTTCTTTCCCATGTCCATTTAAACATCCAGGGGCTCTTCTGATGAGGCTGTTCATATTTGTGTGTAACTTCTACAGCTACAGAGGTTTCAGTGCCACCAGGTTTGCAAAATGCATGCTGATGGTGGGCAACAGTAGCCAAGGCTTTAGCTGCAGGGTGGTTTATTGTACAGGATCTGAGCTTGAACCTCTAATTCTTTGCTCTGGCACTGATTTCTCTGAAACTATGAATGATTTGTTTTACCTTTGAATCCTCCTTTCTCTGAATCACAGTGCTAACCTGCTTTGAGGTTTAATCAAGGAAACTGTGCAAGTGCCAGATACAGTATAAAGGCAAGAGGCAATTATTAGAAGTGGGCTTTGACTTTTTAAAGGTAGGATAACAGATGCTGGGTAATAAATCTCATTAACGATGATAGGGAAATTGTCTTACTTTTGAACTCTCACGGTGCTTGTTTCCTAAGTTTTGTTACTGCTTAATACTTATTCTGGTTTCACTGTTTGTTTTCCAAAAGTGCTGAAAACAATTAGATGACACAATGAGCTATTATTTCCCTAGGGTGTCCTAGCACTTTCAGATCTGTGTTTATGTTTAGGAATTATTGAAGCATATTGTTTTGATATGGCTTTAAGCAAAATGATTAGCTTTCAGATCTAACCAACGCTGAGATTTGAAATCTGTTGAGCAAAGTTGCAGGGTTTTTAAAAAGAGTGTTGCAGTTTGAAATTTGTATGAGATATTTCAGCGACCTAACACATTTGTGTATATGTATGCACGCTTGTCTACTGAAAAAAATTATTGACTTAATAGGTTCTGATTTTTCTCCCTCAATTTGGAAAGGTAAAAACACATCTCTTGTTTGCTCATGATGGGAAATCTGCTTCCTGTCCACTTATATCAACAGCTCTGAATACGGAGCTGCAAATCCAGCCTGGACTTGATTGCTCTCAGAAGTGCTTCTGCAGTTAAGAAGCTGCTGTGTAGCACTTGGTTCCACATGAGGAGAATCAGATGTGCTTTAGGATTTACTTTGCTCTGCTACTGAATGTGCCTCAATTCTGCAAGTTCAAAATGGTGATGCATTTAGAGTTAGCTGCTGCACTTGACTCGCCCACTGCTCTTGGATGATTTCTGTCTGGCAACAAGTAAAGGCACAGGAAATAAAGATCTAAGTTTGGGTGATTATTTGTCTTGGGATGATGGGCAAACATTCATATTGAGATTTAAGAAAAACAGAGTATAAAACTCTTGCTTGAGTAGGAGACAAAAGTGTCAGTGATAAATTTAGCCTCTGCCTCAGTTTTCCTTTCCTACACAATTAGGAGTTTCATAGAAATGCCTCATAGCATGCTTGAAAGAGAGAAGACAGATCTGTACAAGAGAGAAATACCCTTACTCAGGGTCATGAGAAATACTAATCATCAGAAATACTAAAAGTCAAGTGAAACAGAGGTCTGAGAGAATTTGTTTTATTTTAAAAAAGAGATGTTGTTCTTGCAGAGAGAAAACTGTGATAAATAGACATGCAGGTGGTGTACTTGTGTAGTCCTGGTCTTGTTGGAGATGCTGACCCACCCAGACATGGGCACATCTATCTATCAGGCAGCTCCTCTCCGAGAAGTGTCCTGTGCTGATTCCCTGACTCATATTGTAAAGAGAGAGGGAGACCAGCCTCGTGCTTAGGATTTTATGATGGAGCGTAAATCAGGTCTGCCTGTACTTGACCAAGGTTGAAACCCACAGTCCTGCATGGTAATTAGATTTTTAAAAGATTTTTTTTCCCTCTGGTTTATTTATATAGCAGTAATTACCTCCAGCACACAGTCAGAGTGACTGCTTGTCTTTCATGACCATACTTTTACCCTTTCATTTGACTGTCCTGTGCTTTTGTGGCTAATATAGAGCTTCATTCATTATCCCCGAGCCCCTTCCCTGCCAGCCCTTGCACAGTGGCACAGTGGGGAGCACAAGGTTATTCTGTGGCAGCTTAAGTGAGAGTGGACATGAAGAGCGGAGCAGAGACGTGTCCCTCAGCACCGAGCTGGCAAGACTGCTCCCACACCTTCCCCAGAGGCATGGCATTCCTAGGGGGAACAGGGCTGGCCTGGGGGCTGTGAGCCCATGGACCCTCTTGCTGATATTGCCGGTGATTCTCCCATCCCTGGCTCTTTCTGGTGTAACTTACCAGTTGTGTAGAAATGCTCCTTCATAAATGTCTCATTTTCCAACTCTCCCTATCACAGAATCGTTAAGGTTGGAAAAGACCTTTAGGATCATCCAGTCCAACCAGCACTGCGAAGCCCACCACTAATCCATGTCCCCAGGTGCCACATCTACATGTCTTTTAAATCTCTACAGGAATACCAGAATGGTGACTCCACCATTGCCCTGGGCAACCTGCTCCAGTGCTTGACAACATTCTCAATGAAGAATCTTTCCTAATGTCCAATCTAAACCTCCTCTGGTGCATATATGTCTCTATTTGCCTCTTTTCTCCTTCCATCTCTTCCCACCTTCCTTTCCCATGAAGTATCTTTTGAACTTGTTCCTGGGTTTGAGAGGAATTTGACAGCACTTGTTTTATTACTTTTAAAAGTTATTTAGTTCTTACTCTTCTCATCTTAATATGAGAGAAGGACCATCAGTTAACTTCCTGCAGAAGAAACAAACCCTCATTGTGTTAGCCTGGCTCCTGACAGGACCTGTGGCCCCTGGAGAGAGGAGCACAGGCAAGAGCAGGTTTGCTGATAGGATTCATGATCCCTTGGGGGACCCAAGCTGGAGCAACCTGTTCCTGAAGGTGCAACTACGCTGGGAGTGTTTGTGAAGAACTGCAACCCATGGGAAGGACCACGCTGGAGCACTTCATTCAGGACTGCCTCCTGTGGCAGGGACTCCACGCTGGAGCAAGCGGAGGGTGTGAGGGATCCAATCCCTGTGGAGGAAGGAGCAACAAAGACAGCATGTGACAAACTGACCACAGCCCCCATTTCCCATCCTCCTGTGCCACTGTGTTTGAGAAAATCAGGACTAAAGTTGATCCTGGGAAGGAGGAAGGGGTGGGAAAAAGGTGTTTTAAGATTTAATTTCTCCTTTTCCCACTGATTTGATTGGTAATAAATTAAACTAATTTCCCCAAGTCAAATCCATTTTTCCTGAGACAGTAACTGGTGAGTGATTTCTCCCTGTCCTCATCTGGACCCATGATCCTTTCATTATATTTTCTCTCTGCTGTCCAGCTGAGGAGGGGAGTGAAAGAGCTTTGGTGGGCACTTGATGCCCTGCCAGGATCAACCCACTATGGCCCAACTTCTATCTGGCTGCAGTCAGGATTCCCATGTGAGCCAATTTTCATGAAGTCATACAAGGATCTTAAAACCAGATCTATTCTGCTAGACCAGTGTTAGACGTAGGAAGGACTGAGGTGGATGCCTGCTACAGCTCTGTGTGGCCATGCTCAGCAACACAGGCTGCAGAGGGACACTGTCTTCTCTCTGGAGGCTCCCAAGAGCTCTGGGTGTTCCCAGTTATTATTGCTTAATGCACAACAGTTTGCTCCTGGACCAGCAGAAACGTGGGATTTCTAGGGGATATCTTTATAACAGTTGTCAGAAGGCTTGAAGTAGAATGACTATGAAATGGAGTGTTTTCAGTACTCGAGGGAGAAGGAGCTTGCTTAGCCACATGAGGTGGTGATGCTGCCATCAGGCCAGTGCAGTCAGTCAAACAAATGCAACTCCCTTTACAGTGTAAAGAAAAGTAGGTTTTAAAAGCATCACCAGCCTCCCCAAAAGCAAACAATGTTGGTGAGTCAATAAATGATGGAGTTCATAAAGTGCCATTTACTTCCCCCTCCGTCTGCAGCAGTAAATTCAGATCAGACTTTCAGTAGCTGTCTGGCCTCACAGGGGTCTTGATTTCTTTTTGAAAACCATGGATGACAGTTACTTCTCTTCTCAAGTCGTCAAGAAGGAGCCGATATGTCTGTCAGAGGCACAGTGTACGTGATGTAAGCAGCGTTTCTGTTTCCACCTCACAATTGTAAATGTAGCTGTAACATCTGAATTCAATTCATTTCTAATGATTACAGTAACACTGAGCTGGCTTTCTCTTTCTGTGGAAATTTTCACCACTTGCCAAGTTTCCTGACAACATCTTGAGTGAGCAGGATCTGTCTCTAGATATTACACGGGTCCTAGTTTCTGGTAGAGGAGGTCAGTGGGAAGGAGGAAAGATGCTGGTTGTTCACGTTTAGGGGGAAGGAGACAGAGAGAGCTCTGATAGAAGGTGTTGGTGTCACCATCCAGGCCTTTAATCTTCAAACGTACTGACTAGTTGCCACCAAATCTTGGTGTCATGGGCTCAGCTGCTTCAAAACTATCAGAACAGCCCACCCAGATCTCTCAAGCCTTGTTAAATGTGTGTCTCTACAGCACTCAGATCTTGGGAGGAACCAGGTCTAGAACCACGGGATCACAGAAGTGTTTGGGTTTGAGAGGACATTAAAGATCATCTCTCTAAAACCCCCTGCTGTGGACTGGGGCACCTTCCACCAGGTGAGGTTGCTCAGAGACCCATCCAGCCTGGCCTTGAATATTTTCAGAGATGGGGCATCTATTCTCTGGGCAACCTGTGCCAGTGCCTCACCACCCACACAAAAAGGAATATTTTTGCTATCTTTCAGATTAAAGCCATTTGCTCTTGTCCTGCCACTAAATGCCCATTCAAAAAGTCTCTCCAACTTTCTTGTAAACCCTCTCTAGGTTCTGAAGGGCCACAATAAAGTCACCTTCTGTTGCCCAGGCTAAACATCCCCACCTCTCTCAGACTCTCCTCATAGGAGAAGAGCTCAACTTCTCCTATCATCTTTGTGGCCTTCTCTGAACACTTTACAACAGGTCCATGCCCTCCCTATGCTGGGGACCCCAGAGCTGGACACAGTGGTCCAGGTGGAATCTCACCAGAGCAGGGTAGAAAGTTCCTTCTCTGTCTTACTTGGACTTCTCTCCTTCACACCCTTTCACACCTGCTTGTGCATGGTGCAGTAGAGATCAAGCTGGGTTGAGCAGCAATACACAATTTCTAACCATGGTACCACAGTCAGATTATCTGAAGAGCAGATGCATGGCTCTCAGCACACAACAGGCCTGCCCCAAAACTACTTTGTGATAGTGATTAAATGCAGTACTGGGGTTTTTTGTTTTATTTTGGTTTTCAGGGTACCAAAAGTGTGCACAATTTGAGTTCCTGGTGTTATTTTTTTACCCGCTGTGAGATAGCGCCTCACATTACCATCCTTCTGCAAAAAGCCATTTTTAACAACTGCAGGTCAGGAGTCTGTTTTTCCTTCCCAGCTTCAGCCCACAGGGATTTTCATGATAACATTTAGTTTCAGAGCGGCGTGCTCTATGGAGAAATGTGATTCAACAGCTGCCCTTCCTTAACTGTGTCCTTAAAGTAGAAGCAAACCTTTCATAAAGCCAGGGATGTAGGGGAACAGGTTTGTATGTGTGTGGATGGGTTTAAATGTGTATATATAGGGATCACCCATATGAAGAAAATTTTGCTCTGTCTCCTCAGATGACTTCTGATTTCAAAGCACTGTACAAATCTTGGTCTCTGGTCGTTTTGCTGCGGAGACAATCTGTAGACAGTGAGGACAAGCAGTAACACTTTGGTAGCTGGAAACAAGCTTGGTCAGGGTGTAGGTGAGGAGGGAGAGAAGCACATCCTATTCTGCATGAGAGTGGAGGTCATTCCCACACCCCGGTAAACTTTCACCCGTTTCAGTGTCAGGGTGTTTAGTGGTCCCTGCTCTGGCAGGGCTACATAAGTGTGAAAGGACTGAGGATGGAAAGCAGCTGACTCCTACATATGCTGAGGTAGTGCCCAAGTGATGCAACCTGGGCTGTCACTCATCTAGTTTTCTTTGTCTCCTTGTTTTCACAGTCCAAATGTGTGATATCCCTCTTTTGTTTGGTTGTCTGGGTTGTTTTGTTTGATTGTTTAGTTTCATTGTTGGGGGTTTTTTTCCCCTAGTTTCCTTCTTCCCACAGATTCTCCTTGTAAGTGTTGTTTTCTTAAAGCTAATTTGTTTCCTGTGCATCCTCCATCTGCCCCCTTAGGAAGGAGTTTGACCCTTTTCACCCACAGACTCTACTTCCCGCCGTCATTTGGTGTGTGAGTGCATTTTAGGGTTCGTTTTAGTTATCATTAGTGTCCTGAAATGACCTACACGCATAAGCTGCTTTGCATTCCTGAAAGCTGGAGTGGAGTAATGCCTGGTTGGCTCCTCTCGGGCTGGGTGGGAGCTCTGTGACGGATCACAGCTCAGCTCCTCGCCTCCCTCTCTGCCCTTCACCCACCCGCCTGCACCCTGGGGAGCCCACACAGAGCCGCCTTCCCCTGTCACCCCACAGCTGATTGAAAACCTTGCTCTGTGGATTAAGACACAAAAGTCCTAAGTGAATTAAATTGCTCAGTCTCAGCTCTTTCCTTCGATGAGAGATTTCGGAGAACAAAAGCCTCTGTAGGTTTTTTTTTCACACGGTTCAGCACAATTGGGGCATCTTGCTCTGAACAAAAGATGTGAAACTGAAAGGAAATTGCAGGGCTGGTTGTTGGACCCTGTCCTCCACCCTCCCCTCCCTGCTCTGCACCAAGTGCAAAGAGCTGAGATGTTTCACTCATGCACATGGTGTGGATCAGGTGGGAGTCTTCCCCCCTGCACCTTGGCCTGAATGTACTGAGGGTCCAGAACTGCCCTGGCCCCAAGTGTATATTCCCTGATACGGTCACTGGAATTAAAGACGGATGATTTTCACATCATTCCTGCCCTGACAACATTAATCTGATGTGGCTTTCACAGCTTTAGTTGCAAATCCAATCTCTTGATGGATGGGAATGTTTACCCACCCCAAATCTCAACTTTCCTGCCTTCCCCGCCTCCTAGCTAGTGTCAGCCAAGTCAGCAAGATCTCTGTCTATAAAATATACCAAGGAAGCTGCAACTTTGCAGTCTTACTGGGATTTATGGACAGGCTTAAATGATAGAGGATATTTTTTGTTTTGTTTTGTTTTTGTCCTTTTAGGCTTTTATAAACAAACGTTTTCCATGAGTAGCTTTGTTTTCCTGAGGTGCGCATCAACCCAGCTCAGCTGATGCAGAGACCTTGCCTGTCTTTCACAGCCACCTTAATTGCAATGAGTATTGTGGAAAAATGAGAGATGAATTTCAGTTTGTGGAGCATGGAATGAAATTCTTGCAAATTACTTTTAAGACTTAAATCTCCTTTTCTTTGTCAAACCAAGAGAGAATTGGAATATTGAAGAATATTGAGACAGGTGTGGGGGGAAAATTGGAACAAAACAACAAAAAATTGACAAAAAAAGCAAACAGATCTCAATCTTTTTTGTCTGTAATAGGACTGTAGAGGGTTGAGCATTATTTCTTTTACTATTGGCCTCCTCATGTGACTATCTCAAATACACTCTTTCTCTGACCAAGTCAAGCAATGCAATGTGTATTGTATCCATGTCCTACCTTGTGTGGCTGCACTATGTGTGGGGCAGAAATATTGGTTTTGACTGTATCAGAAGATTGATGCTGCACAGGGTAATTAATCAAGGCTTTTTAAACCTCTCTTAGTAGACAGAATGGGTCATTTTGTAAAGACTGGTCCCATTTTCTAGCAATTAGATGGACTTGGTGTCATTCTCCCTCTGCTATCTCACCATTATCCATAAAGCACTGGCTTTTCAATGCATTAGTATCCTCTCTATAATCTCTCTCTGTTCCCCTCTCTGACTTTCCTTGAAAGGACAATGTCAAGATAAAAATCAAATATTTACTCTTGTGGGTGTAGACAAATCCTTTCTGTGTTACTTATAACGCCTCAGATTATGAAATCGGACATGATTTCAATCCTCTAATTGACCTGTCATCATTTAGGCTATTTACTTTAGTTCTTGTGGTGCTCACAGCTTGGACAGTGAGTTCAAAGAAGGATGGAGGAAGACAGATTTTATTCTTAAGTTGGATGCCTTTAGTCTTTTATGGCAGTACAAACCTTTACATCAGGTGATAACACTGAGGGGAACAGCCTGACATTAGCTGTGAGTAAGCACGGTGTACAATCACCTCTCTAAAAATGTTATTTTGCTTCTCTGGTCTCTCATTAAAGAACTACAAAGCATAATTTGAGGAAATTTTTCATGTAAGTGCTATCCTGGAAAACCTGGCTATTAAGGTTTTGTATTGACCCTCAATGTACACTGTACTGAGAGAAATGCAGTTTGGTAGTAAGGGTGTGAGTCATATGCCCTGAAAGCTTCATTTGAGGGAGCAGTAAAGTCAATTGGAAGATGTCTGTTGATTTCAGCATTATCTTCCTGGCTTTGTATGACTTCCTGACCTATGCTACCCTGGTAATTCTGATAATCCAGAGGATGCCAGGGTGTCATTACTCAGTCCCTCTGTGATAGATATTGGAAGGCACTTCATTTTCAGCCATCACTGCTGAAGGATGGCTTTATGTCAATGTGCTTCAAAGGTCTGATACAGAAACTAACATTTTTTCTATGTTCTGCAAACCAATTTCTCAGTAAACATACTCAAGTCCCTTTGAGAGGTCTTGGCTTAGGTTTAACACCAGATCACTTTTCTTTGTCTTGAAACTTAATCACTTCTGCTGAAACTTTTTTGGTGAGGGACTGAGAAGGGCAGAATGAAGGAGAAAAAGAAAACCCTTCAACCTTTCCAAAGGGTTGGGATGTGAGAGGCACTCTTCTATCTAAGAAAACCAGCAAGTTTCAGCAGACATATTGGTGCTTGGTGACCATTCACATCATTTTATAGCACTCTCTGAAGACAGTGCTGTGGAATGATGAACATGAATAGGTTCAAGCTTTCTGACAGATCCCAGAACACTCATGGGATGCTGGAACCTTCTCTTTCCTTAGGGCAAGACATTACTGCTTGTTGGAGTGGACAGGGTGCTACATGTTCATCCTTCACTCATACAACAGTGAGTGTTTTGGTCAACACAAAGGGCTGATCAATTGCCACCCTGAGGTGACACAGTATGATTGGGAGGACCAGGAATACAGCTAAGGGTGCATCTTGCCTGTGTCAATCAGAAATGAGCCGCTGGACTGTAGGAGGATTTGAGATAAAAAATACTCCTGGCCTGAATCTTGCCTTCTTCTGTCACCATACACATGAAGTTTAAGCACAGCTTAGTGTCTAATTACAATATATTTCATTAACAATAACTGTTAAAATGGTTGGTTTTACTTTCTGCAAATGGCCATTGAGAGGTAGGTCGTGCTCTGCACATGACAAGGAGTAAGTTAATGACTGTCATTTCAGTTGCTTGTAATAGATATTGGGAAGATTTTAGCATGGTCCTTTTCCTTCATAGTGCCTTTTCTCAACGGCAGTAGGATGACGAAATTCAGATATGACCATCACTGCCCATGGCAGTAAATCCATGATGGAGCCTTGATTACAGTCCATCTCTTCAAATTTGTTGCCTGGTTCTCTAGCTAGCTGACAGACAGAGTGGTATTAGCTGCAAGCGTGAGATCAGATGGTGTGGGTATTACTTGTATCTTTCCTTCTGCTCTGATTTGTGGCCTTGATTGGGTCCATGATCTTGTCTGTTCCTGTATCTCACCACTGGAGGATAAAATCTGCCTTCTACATGTTTTAATGTTTTATTCTAGCAAGCTTTATATCTCAGTGACCAAACACATCAAACCATTTAAAAGTCTCACTCCTTAGACCACGATGGTGGGAACACAAGAAGCTTTTGAGGAAAGAGTCTTTATTTGTCTGTCTTTTTAACCAGTCTCTTTCACAAATCAAGTCATTACCCAACCAGTTGACTCCTTGGCAATTTGAGTACCAAGCTGGTGTGTCAAAAGGGGAGCTTTCCAATGGCGAGTCACACATAAACGAAAAACAAGTGGCTTTTGTCAAATGAATTTCTGAAATGGAAAGCATCATTCTGTTTCAATATGAGTGCTCAGGGAGAGTAAAGACACGAGGAGAGAAAACAGAGTTAAAAATTGCAATCAGTGTGTAGTGGGCACGGTCAGCCGAAGAGTTAAGTGACAGAGCCTTATTCACTCATATGAATTAATAATTGATTCAGTAACAAATCACTAATGTTGCAGTAGTCATGGTGAATAAGATAATAAATGTGTCCTGTCCAGGGAATGCAATGTTGTTAGAATTCAGCTGAAATTATTCATAAATGTGCTACTTTTCCTCATCTCCAACTACTGCTAGTTTAGCTTTTCTTTTTAATCTTCCTAAGCTGTCACATTAGATGGTGGAGCTAGTCACATTCTATATACAGTGGGATATTAAGGAGAACTGTGGAGACATTATGTCAAATTTCGATAGATAATAGACACAAATTGAGAAACAAAGTGCCTCCATGCCTTTTTGTGCTCCTTGTCTAGCTTAATAAATAAATAAAATAGAAGGCCAAAGGCTATTTAATAGCTTTTGCATGTGACCCCTGCAGCTTTTCTGCCCCCTCCCTCTTCTTCTGCTTGCAGAAGGAGCTCCAAGGACTTCTGTAGCCCTTTGGTGAGATGTGTAGTCTCCTGACTGAAGAGGCTCCAGGGTACCTGGCATTTGACCTGCAGAGAAGATTCACAGCAGTCTGAAACACCACCACCAGGTCCTTATGTACATGAACCAGTCTTCACCAGGGCAGCTGGGTGTCTTGGGTGACAGGAAACAAGAAATGGCTTGTAGTGGTATTTGGAACATGAGGAAAAAGGCGTTACAGCTGGGGAATCACTCAGTGAGCAATTAAAGAGAAGGTGAGGCAGATGGAGCAAGCTTGCAAAAGATGAAAAGTGCTTAAGAGTGTCATAGCTTAGATGATGTGAACAACAAAATTTCTCTAGTTTATCAGGGAAAACGACACCAAGGACTAAGACCTGTGAAAGCAAGCCAGACAAAAATGATAAGTAAAGTATGCTTTTCTTTTTGGTAATCAGTGAGTGTAATTGAACTTTGTCATAACTCAAAATGGGTGAATTTTCATTGCTTGAAGTTTTCAAATCAGCATTTGGATTCCTTCCTAGAAAAGATGCTTTAGCCAAGGGCAAGGTGTTCAGTAAGTGAGTGGAAATTGTGGTGCATCATGTTAACGAGGTGAGATTAGAGAAATCTGGCCTTAAACTCTTTGAACACAATCTTTAAATACATCTGGAAAATGGCAACAGTATGGAACAAAAAACATCAGTGTAAATATGAAGAATGCTGGAGAAACTATCAGCGTGTTTGAAGAGGGCAAGTAAGAAAGACAGAAAACAGTTCAGAACTGAGGGCTAACAGCAAGCAGTCTAGAAGTAAGGACAAGGTAATTTTCAGGACAACAGAGGGGTAAGTGGTAGAACATAGGGAATCTCATTTTAAAAGTGTGGAAAACATGGGGAATTCATATGCCTACAATATTTAGGGCTCGTTTGGATTGCAGTGGACAGCTTTGTGGGAATATAGGTCAGGAAGTCTTCAGTCCTGCTCTGTTCATATTCTTGGTACACAGACAAGCACTGAGCCAGACAGAAGATTATGTTGGAATCAAAGACCAGAGACATCGCCAGAGGATTCCTGAGTACTCTTGGAATATTGAGTTGAGAAACAGAATGGAGCACAGGAGAAATCACCAAGCCCTTTGGAAAGTGATCTCAGCTCTCCCTGGTTTGATAGGCATGCTTTGCTCATCTATAGCAGTTCCATACAAAGCTTGTTGCAAATTCACCTTGCTGTACTCTCCCTAGATATTAGCAATTTTGACTTTCACCTCCTGTTAAGATGTAGTTTCCACCAGGAGACTCTTGCTATAGTGCAGCAGCACAGCAACCCATTTCTGTCTGGAGACGCAGCAGCCAGAGCAGGTTTATCCATACAGCCTGTGATCCCCCAAGCTGGATGCCAGCCAAAGATGACGTTGTCAGATCACTTGTTTTCAAAAAAAACCAAAAAACACTGCCATGGGGGCCACAGTGATCACACAACAAGAAGACCTCCCACCTCTGCCTCCCCATCCGCTGCTCCCTGGGTGCTACCAGGGAACAATAAAGCCCAGCAGAAACGAGCATCACTCCTCCTGTAATCACACAGGATAAGACACGCTGTCTCTGCCTCCCCCCCAGGTTACCTAACCCGTCGTGGTGGCAGGAGCTGTACGTGCCTCTCAGGGAATGATGTCAGAGAGAGGCGTAGGGGGGCTGGGGTTGTGCCACATGGCGAGTCACATGCAGTGTAGCTGTCTTCACATCCTCCTCCAAAAGGCTCCGTGTTTACTCGCGCTCTGCAGCACACTACTCCTCTGTACAAGTGAAATGCAGCTCGCTGGGATGCTCGGGGCTCGGGGACCAGGGTTCACACGTGTGTGTGCACGTGTCTGTGGAGGGGCATGCATGTCTGTGTGTGCAGAGAGGCAGGGCTCTCCTCCTCCCTCACTGCTTTAGTATCAGATTAGGGACATGCTCTCCCCTTGAGGCTATGAGGTTCCTTTAAGTGAAGCCTGGGCTCTTCTCCACGCAGCAAGAGGGACAAAAAACGTGAGAATGGGGTTGGAGGGAAGTGGACAGGACCAGAGCCCTTGGCTGGCTGTTTGCCCTGTCCGTTCGTCCTCCCTCCACTTCTACATTCCCTCTTCCTCCTGCCACCCGGCCCTCCCCCTCCCTCCACACACATACACTCCTTTTATTCTCAGTAAGTTATTAAAAATGTAGACATCACTGGCTCCCAGGGTCAATATGTTGTTTTTAAATTTAAACATGAATTTCCATTTCATTGAGCCTTCAGGCCTAATGAGATGTGCTTTGACAGGAGCAGCTAGCTGGAAAAGGCATGATTGAGGGGCGAGCCAATAATATTAACTCACAGCAGAGTGTGCACACACAGTGCTGGAGCCACGAGCCTTGATTCGCTCCTATCCAGGGCTCCAGCTACAGCAGGCAAGGATTTCTGCTGCAGGCCCTGCAGTGAAATGTCAAATGCATTTAACCATCTGTGAGCTCTGCTTGCTCATGCTGGCCCAAGTTGGACAGCCTGAATGGAGTTTCTTTCAACTGGGATGACAGACGGGGCCAGGAGGGCTCTGGAAGTTGGGCTTGTCTGTTTAAAGGGCATCAGCTAAAACAAAGGGAAGAGCTGTGGAGAAGGCACTGGGATGGGACTCGGAAGATGTAGACTTCCACTGGCTTAGTGTGTGACCGGGATGGATCATTCTGCCTTTCAAGGAGGATCAGGAAGGAGTGTTTGCATATCCTGGTGTTGGAGGTCCCTCCTTTCCATGGACAGGTAGTGGAAAGTACCTCATTCTCCCAAGGAAAAGCTTCCAGTGCACAAACTTGGTGATATTTCCTGTGGACAACATGATTTTTCCAATGCAGTCTGTATAAAGCACATGTGGGAGTCTCTGTCAGGATTGCACTCTGGGAAGAGACAGCAATGCTAACCCCATTTCCACAGGGAAAACCTACTCTCAGTTATAAGGTGGCCCACCTTACCAGCATGTTCTGAGCTCTAAGGGACTGTAGGATCTTCAGCCTGGCTCTGTCACCAAATAAATTTGTCACCGGAACTGACATTTTCCCATATTTCTGAAAGATGGCTCATTTGAGAATATCCATTAGAGACAGAACCTCTTAACCAGCTCCAAGCCCCACATTTTGATATTCTGAAGGTGTGTAAGACCCCATATGTGTCAGAACAGCAAGGCAGGCTTGAAAATACAGTGAGAATTCATGTAAAAAAAGAGAGGCCTGATTTTTCCAGCTTTCTAGCAGAAAAATATCAGTTGGAAAGAGTGAGCAAAGGACGTCATAAATGAAGAAAGGAATTGTTTGTAAGTTGTCTACGAATTAGGATTAGCACAAATGTTTTATTGGAGCTGTGTTAGAGAGAAATTAGGTATTTGACCTTTCCAGTTTTTTATGAAAAGACTTTTTCCTCATCCCTGAAAATAATGATTTAGCATTGGTAAATTAAAAGGGGAAGCAGTGAAGAAAATCAAGTTTTGGAAAAAATAAATAATTTTGATTTTCAATGCAAAATTGATGCTTGTCATAGACTCAGTCCAATTAAAATGCTACTTTTTCAATCTTTCTGTTTCTCTATCTGAGCATATAGAAAAGTCTGTTTCCCAGCCAGACCTAATCCAGACCCCTGTTGACTCAAATCGCTTAGGAGGTTTCTGTCAGGTGTGATTTGTAGGGCTTCCTAGGTTTTGTTGACCCGGACTTAAAATTGGGAACTGTCTTTCTTGTGGTACCTTATTGGGTTTGATCCTGCTGAAATCCACCGTGGCAGATGCTGATCTGTGTGTGTCTGTGGTTATAAAATACGAAGGAGAAATGCAGCGTGATATTAAATGAAAAGTAAATCAGAGTAATAATTAATAATAAAGGCTGCTGAATATTCTGAATCTTTGAAAAGCGTTGCTTTCTTCCCCCCTGAATCCAGTGAGCACTCACTCGTATGAATAACATTACATGCATGAGTAATCCTTTTGAACTCAATGAAACCCAAGTTAAGTATGTGCAGGAGACCCACACAGGATGGGGACCAGGAGCTTTAGCACTCAGCTGAGGGAAGCTGTAGCATTATGTTTGTACTGTTGCTTAATTGCAAAGCAGATGTAAATAGTAGGTCTCTCCAGTTCTACTCTGTTTGGGCTTGGCTGGAAGAGATTCCCTCTTGGTGCCTCAACCTTTCTGGACTCATGCATTTCTGGCCTTTAAAATGTGATATTTAGCTTTCAGAAAGCAAATAACAACCATTGTGCACTTTTTTGCACCTTTCTCCTGAGGGTCTTCCAAAGCACTTTTGACAACATTAACTGTTGAGACCTGACAACTCCTCTGTTGAGGGACAGCATTTTGGATCTGCCATTTCTCCTTCTCCCCCTCTCTGAGTCTGCATATATTTTTCACTTGCATAATGATATTTGGACCTTCCATAAGGCTTCTCCTGCTAGACACACGTTTATATAAGAAATTGAGTTTCCATTTGGCATCTTTTCTAGGAATAAATTTCTAACCTCTACACTCTTCAAATTAAGGAAAAAATGTAACTTATAATGACCTTACATTTTGAGGGAAGCAGTTCAATATCTCTTAATATTTGGTTTTGAGAGTCCTGGGTGCTTAATTCTGATTTTACAGAGAACTATATACATAAAGGTGAAGTCTAATTTAGAGCACTGTGCCTGGTATCGTACAAATCATCAGTGTTAGGAGCAAGAATAAGAAACAGAGAGTACCAAATCCCTTGCTTTATGTCCTGGCTGACACTTGTAGTAGGAGAGACAAGTGCAGGAGCTGAGATGGTGTGAGGATTTGCTGCCTTAACATACAGAATGTTTTCCATAAGCTGAGTTTCATGAGTCAGCATTTCAGAGAGCAATAACTTACACTAATAAACAGGGAAAGAACACCAAGTTTGTGTGGGTAAATTTGGTTCTAAAATGAGTGATGTACTTCGTGGTAATCACGTACAGTTGTGATTTGAACCCCTTAAAGCCTGTGAAATATGTTCTCTGTTGGATGATTCCAGCTTTTTTGGTTTTTCCCTCCATCTTTTATTTTCAGGTTTGTTTTTTTTTTTTTCTTTCTTCCTCTCCTTCTCTTTAGCTTTAGCTGTCCTTAAGGGCAGGTATCTCAGTGGGGTATTGTGCACTGCCACTACGGAAAAAGGGAGTAAAGAGTGAGGCATGGAGAGGAAGAATACAAATTTCCCCATTCACTATTGATTTTTGTGATTTGCAGAGGGAAGCTGCTGTGGCTTCTATATGGAGGCTGTAGGTGGGAAAGATGGGGAAAATGATAAAGCAGATTCAGGAACAGCGGTTCCATGTAAATTTTTACCCATCTCTGTCTTTCTGCTCAGTGGAATCTTGGAGCGGATTCAGGCTTTTCATGTTCACAGAGAATTGGAAGCTTAGATCTCTGACCTTTTTAAAATCCATTTTGAGTCTCATCTTTCAGAGATTTAAACAAAAGATTTTGACCTAAAGGGCCATTGTTTTACACTTTCTGATAGAGGGGATAAGAAAGACTAAGAGGAAGGAGGGGAGAAACAGAGATTATCTGAAGCAGGACCTGCTGATTCAGGTGGTAATTTTGCAAGTGGGAGAAATAGAGAGAAACCTGTGAAGGATGCAAGTTGCTACTTTAAACCTGTAGCAGGAAATGCGGCAAGAACCTTATTGGCACAAACAGAGTCACTGTTGGGATAATACAGTTTTCCCTACTATAGTCAGGCTCCATGTTAGAGGAAAAGGACACTCCTGATTCTTTACTGTCATCATAATCAACTGCTTTTATTGCTTTTATACTTAGACCCTGAAGAAATGTCTCAAACAGCAGAACTTCAGAGAAGGAGAAGATATGGGATCCAACCACTGGGCATGGTGGGAACTGAGACCTCTCACTATCTTAGCTTGAAATCTTCAATCTTGATGCTGATTTTCTTTTTTTTTCTTGCAGTCCTTTCAATGAAAAGATATCCATCCCAAGCCTTCTTTATTTTCCTTCTCCCTCATTTTTCTTTAAAATACTCCTGTTTCTGTTTGGAGATTTTGTGGTATGTTTTGGAAAACGCACAGGATTAAATTCTTCATACTTCTTCTATTTCCTATTGACCCACCCAAATATTTGCCCACTCAAGGAACTAAAAATGGGAATATGCTAGTAGGGAGTTCCACATAGTTAGGAACTTTGGAAGTGGATCTGTCCTTTCCCTAAACACTCTGGAAGGACTTTTGTGATACAGAAATGTGCTACAGAGTTTCATCTCTGTCCTTCATCTTCAGAAGAAACATCAGTGGGTATAGAGAGAGGACACATCTGACACAGCAGACACAAAAGAGAGAGGAAGGATTTGCTCCCTGTTGAGAAAGGGGCTCACCCCAGTCTTCAGAAAAGGCTAGAGCAAAGCTCTGCCCCCTCTCACTCCTGCTTGCCCAGCTGCAGTATGCTGTACAGATGCAAGGACATTCAGTAAACATTCAGACTGGTTCCAGATGCAGAGTGCTCTGTTGGGAAGAATGGATTGAAGCAAACTTCATTTTTTCCAGGATTTGAGCTTGTTTTGGTCTTGTTTCCAAAGAAAACAGAGCCTGTTCATTCACACAGCCCACCCACATCTGTCCACCTGAATTTGTGTACCCCTGTTTCCATCTACACTCCCCCAAGATATTTTTAACCTGTCAGCTGGTTTCAACCACATCTAAAATATCCTGAAACTCTTGATGATAATTGTGGTCTCAGTGGTTGTGTAAAAATTGTCAGAGGAAAGGGATACCAGTGCATTTCCCTTCTGAGGAGGTGGTGGCCAGAGTCCACCCAGGGCAGAAGCTCCAGTCTGCAGCCAGGTTGCAGCCCGTACTGCTGGAATGTGTCACACCCTGCATGAGCCACAGAGCTCACAGGCTTTTGGACAAAGTGGAACTTAAGGAGGAGGCTGGCTTATCGAGATGGGAGAGCACAGGAGGCCTAAGATACAAATCTGTAGCAAGCCAAGCTTCATTAGCTTGGCTTCATACTTTGAAAAAGCAATTATTATTTCTGAAGCTTTCACAGTGTAAGGAGGATGTGCTGCTTAGCTTAGAAAAATGCCATGTCCTTGGAAAATACCTGTATCATTGAAAGATCCAGGGTATGTACAGTCAGCCCTGAGTGCACAGAGACAAAGAGAGGAGAAATTAGCTAGGCAACATCAGGATAGCTTGGAGTGGAGGCATTAAGATCTAAGTATGAGGCGGAAGCTTCTCTATTGAAAAGAAGAAGTCCTTCCCACGCAATAGGCAAAATGTTGAACCGATAGTTTCAGGGCATTGTGAAGATCAAGAGGTATTCCTGGAGTGGATGGTTTACATAACTAAATAAATAAGAGCACTAGGCAAATTTGGTTTAGCAAAATTTCCAGAGAAGGCATCTGTGGTGACTCTCAAGTATGGTTACCCATGTAACCCATTTTTGAGAAATTTCTGTAATTGCTGACTTCCTGAGGATAAGAGGCTCTGGCTAGGGGTGATTGGCTTGTATTCTTTCTATTTCTGCATCCTCAAACATCTCCTAATTACTATCTGAAATAGGTGCTGGACTTGAAAAGTCATTAGCTGGGTCTAGCCCTACTGTATGCATTATTTCATCCTCATTTGTTAGGTATTCTGACTATTATTAAGGGAAGGATTGAAGTTTGAAACAGAATTCATTGGGAAGGAGCCATGGACAGATTGACAAAGCTGCTGTGGGATGAGGAACTGGTAATTGTAGGCAGATTTTTGATGACCTTTATAAGCAGGCATTGGAACCTTCAATTCAGGGAGGAAGCCATTAACCCTTTTGCAGATATTAAAAATAATGTCATGGGTATTTTAAGTATGCAAAATTTTTCCTCCTGATGACACACTTTCCTTTGGGCCTGATCTGAAGAGCTGTGCATTCTCCCAGGGGCTAAGCAGAGAAGCATGCAGGGAAAGAAACTACTTTCACACTTCATAAAAGCAGGACAACTTTCCACCAGGCAGCCAGCAAGCGGTGTCCCTGTAGGACCTGTAAAGGTGTGTTTAAAACAAAAGTGAGGCAGGTTAAGAGAAGACTGCAGTGATTACCAGGGTGCCAAGTGTTCCCTGTGTATAATAATCTGATTATTGCAACAGTGACATCAACAGTTTCATTGATTTAGGCTGTCTGTGGTTCCACAGTTATTTCTTTGTGAAAACAAGAAAAATCTGGTAATACAATTTTCTCACATTATAAAATATTTCACTACTCCAAAGTTATCTGAAATATTAATGTTTTGCGAAAATGTGAAGCATTTTGCTTAAGAAAGGCAACTTGATGAGAACAGTAGCAGATTTCCTTAGAACTTGATGGCAATTGTAGTCTTCAATGTCTTGATGCTACTAAGATTCTGAGGAGAGAGTGGAAATTGTTACTTCCCCACATGTGAGTGGGGACACTGAGGAAATGAGAGTTGAAAAGACCTCTTGAAAGAAATCTGTGGTGAACTTTTTTGGGGAAAAAAAGCACTTTCGCTGAGTTTAGAGTCTCCTATATCAGTGTTGTGGCAAAATATAATTCTGTTTTCAAATTCAAGACAAAATTATTTTTATGAGCACTCAGTGGGAGTGGCTTATAACTTGCTGCACAGTGATGAGGAACTACCGAGTAACTGATCAGCAATATCCTGAGAGGTTTTGCATCACTAACAGGAAAGGTACCAACAATTTTGTCATCTCTGCAGAATGGTGGTCACAGCTCCCTGTAAGCTTTGAACTCTCCTGAAATCCAGTGTTCCCAGCCCAAAGCTTTTCCAAGCACCATTCAAAGTCAGGATGACTTTTGTTCCTGTGGCACTGCATGCTTCATCCTACCCTTCAGAACACAGTACTGCTCTGAAAAGTGCAGATATTGCCTGGAAAAGATAAAGAAAGGATAATGAAACCTGTTCCAGGCAGCATTGACTGTATGACCTTATATGAACAGGTTTTTTTCCTTATTTCCAGGATAAACGTACCTGTTATGAGGGTCTGTTGGTCAGATGCCTGATAGGAGGAATTGACTCTGGCTCCTCTCCATTGCTGTTCTGAGCAAAAGCATCACTGCAATGAACCTGGTGTTCAGCATCCGGGGGACAAAAAGTGCACTCTGCCCTTGCAGGCAGGAGCAGGAGGGATGATTTTCCCCACTAAGGTTTTGGAATATGGAGAGCTGCTTTACCCCAGGGTGGCTGATCAGTCAGTAGGATACCTTTTCTTCCACGGCCACCCACAGAGGTGGTGGGGGAAAAGGAAAGAACAGTAGAGAATAAACCTCTTCCAGCTTCTTTTCCTTTCCTTTCTCTCCCCCGTTCCTTTGATGTAGCTGCTGGGACATGTGCACAGGGACAGTGAAAGGCCCAGGCACAGAGGGGACTGCCCAGAACTCCCCCAGAGCATGTCAGAGGAGCAGTACAAACATGGTGTGTCCATGGTGAGCAGGATGTTCCAGAAACACTGTGGTGCTGGGACAGAGCAGGTCTTTCCAACAGCTCTTTTTCTGGTGTGTAAATGAAAATAGGGCTGGTAGTGTGGGACACTGAAATCTGAAACACGAGCATATCATGAACACAAAATGAAAGCAAATGACAGTACTTTTATCTATTTGTCTTCATTTCAGTGGATTCTCCCTTCACCCATTCCCACCCGCCTCCCATCCCTTTTTATTGGGTGAATAGCAGTTTTTGAACAATCTGATAGTAGTTGCTAGCTCAGCTTCTTTGCTTTTGAGCTGTATTTATTACTCATTTCCTGATTTCTTACAAAAGAGTTCTGCTGCCTTTGAGATTTGCAGAGGGGTCTCTTTTCTGCAAGGAAAGGAAGAAGAAACACAGGGAAGACTTTGCTCAAATCTGGCAGTGGAAAGAGCTTCCCCTCACCTTGTTGCTCTCACTGACCTTTTTTCCAACACTCATGCAAATTAAAATCAGGTTTTTTCTGTCTATCCATCCCCTTCTCACTCTATATATCAGCTTCACATTGCAGATAATCAATATCAAGAAAATCCTACTACAGTGCACTTGTTGCTAGGGATCTGGAAAACGTGTCTCTGTTCAGCTGCAAGGCAGGGCCAGACATATCTAATTGATGCATAATTATAACCTATTTGGTCTTCCAAACTGCTGCTGCTGAAGCTTATCAGCTTCTTAAGAAGGAACTTATCAGTTCCTTAAGAAGGACTGGCTTCAGCTTCATCAGCTGCCACCTCAGGAATGCCTCGCCCAGACCCACAGTCTTTCTGGCTCGGGCTAATAGACATTAACCTTATTGCTCTGGGTTTTGTTTCCAATTCATGACACATCTGTTTTTGACAGCTGGCCAGCCCTGAGAGGACCTGGATGTACCCATTAGTGGACCAAGGCCTGGGACTCAAGGGAGCACAGTGCACAGTGTGTTCTCCTCTGGCTGTTGTAGAGTGGAGGCTTTTCACCACCACCACACAAATGCAGCTCCCAAATGGGATTTTTGGGGACTGCAGCTAAGGAGGGCAGCAGTGAAAATGTGTGGGAATTTCAGCTCTAAAGAGTAGTGTGAACTGTGGGTGCAAGTCCATGGTGGCACCTGGGCAGAAGCTTATGGGCCCAAGGAGACACCTGGCCATCCTGATCAGTGGGAAATTCAACCTAACTCCAGAAACAAACCTTCTCCTTGTCCTGTGGCACATGCGTCTGGATGTATTTGAACCCCTAAACTGTCCACATGTAAGCCAAGTAGGAATAGAGGGAGGCATGGAAACACAGGTTATTCATTTAACTTTCACCCTGCCCTCTCTAATACATTTGATTTACCTCTAAAACATTCTGCAGAGGGAAGAGCTGCCTGTTTATGTGCAAAATTGCTAAATTCCAAGGATGGTAAATGGCTTAATATTATCACACGGTGACTGAAACATGAAAGAACCCAGGTGACTTGACTTCTCCAACTCCTTATGATTTTCACCCTGTACTCTTCCTTTTTGCAAAGTGGTTGTGCACTAAAGTGCGTGGGAGCTGCTGCACTTTATACTCACTGAATACAGCTTTTAAATTTGGGCTGGTAGACCTTTCTCTTGAGCACCTGCAATTTACAGTCCCTCCTCTCCACATTTAATTGTGTTTGTAAATAATCAGTATATCTTTGGATGGAAAAATAAAAGTGCAAAGGATCTGTTACAGGCTAGATTTGTAAACTAAATCTCTTTTCTGCAAAAAGGAGATAAAGAGGAGGAGCCCTTTGGTAGTTTATTTCCTGCACAATTAAAAAGCTCTCATACTGCTGTAAATAAAACTCCAGTAACCATAGTCAGCCGGCACCATGTGGAAATCACTGATTTTCAGGCTGAACAAAACTGTCCTTTTGTACACCTCTGCCATTTGTTGGCACTGAGCCGAAACAGTTTGTGTGTGTGGAGAGGCAGCTGGCTGTTTGCTCTGTGCCTTGCCTGTGTAGCACCCAACGCAGAGATTTTCTGACTCAAAAAGAATATTTTGAGGACGTTGCAGTGGTGAAAATACATAATTATGTGTTGGGTGGTAGGTCATTACTGTGCTGACTGCATTTGTTCCTTAAGCAGCCTGAGAGAAGCCAGTATATCCCAATAGCTAAGAAAGGATTTGCACGCGTGGCTGAGGATCTCAGTGCTTTATCTGCTCTAGTGAACCAAGCCTGCAGCTCCCTAAAATGAAGAGAAATGCAGTCACTCAGGACCTTTTCCTTTGTCACTGAGTTGCACAGTCCTGGACCAGAAGGGTATTTAAGTGGAGAAGGGAGAGACAGAGCCCAGGTGTGGTTGTTCCCTAAGATAGCTTGCTCCTTAGTTCCTATTCCTAGCACTAGATCACATTTTCTTTTGGGTTTTTTTTTTTGGGAGGTGTTTTTTGTTTGGTTTTGGTTTAGTTTGGCTGGGTTTTTTGGGGTTTTGGTTTTTTTGTTGTTGTTGTTGTTGTTTTGGTGACTGGGAGGAAAAAAAGTCCATGACTGGTATAAGACCAGGAGAGGTTTATTTTCACGTGAAGTTTCAGAGTGCCATTTCCTGTCACCTGAATATCCTGATGGAGGAACCAGCCTCCAGGACACCTCCACCTGCCCCACAGGTTATGCAGAGATCCTTGCAGAGTGTTAGTAGCAAGTCTGCAGTACAACAGAAAGTGGCTTTATCCCATTTTTTCATTTTGGCATCTTCTCACCAGTAAGATGTGCGCAAATTGAAGGAAGTTCAGACAAGAGCCACAAAAATGATGAAGGGCCTGTGAGATGTTGATTTATGAGGAGAGATTAAAAAGAACCAAATACGTGTAGCTTGGCTAAGGGATGACTGGGGGTTGGGGGGAGGAAGGGAGTGTGATATTTATCTCCATGTACATACAAGGATGTAAATTCCAAGCCAGGAGATGAACTGCTTATGATAGTACAAAAGAAGATTTATTAGAAGTTGTAGTAGGAAATTAAGCAAAGGAAATTTTCAGCTGAATATCAGGAGAATTTTGTTAAGGGTATGATAACGATGATAAATATTTATATAGCATTTTAATAGTGAGAATGGGAGAATGGTGGCACAACAATTCCTGCATCCTGTGTTTCAAGGCAATAGGGAAGAGTCACTTTTTTTTTTCCACCCTGTACTGCTATTTGATAAAATCCTTAGTGCAGAGAAGGAAAAGTTTTCCCTCCAATATGTGAAGCCGAGACGGCTAAAATCCTTGTCTAACCATAAATGGCTTTGGAACTCTGGCAGTAGTAACTTGGAGAGATCTTGATCATTTTGCCTGGTCAAGTGGTGTGTTAGCCAGTAGTTGGTCAGCTATTGCTGATATTTCTGAAGACAAACAGATTGGTTGAACTTTTTCCTGGGTAGCTCCAGCAGAAGATGTGGCTATCGTCTCATGTCAGGGACTTATATTCAGAATAGCATTGGAAAACATGCCATTTACTTGGTAAATAATCTCAGCCTTCCAGCCTGTGATCACTTCATTTCACTTCACAGCTCTGTATTAGTGCTTTCTGAACATAACAGGAATTTTCCAGCACCAGCCCAAGGAAAGATATCTTCTTAGTAGGGTGGTGGAAAGCCAGCTCTTGAGGTCCTGGAGGCAGGAATACCAGAATGTGCTTTGCAAGGGACAGTGCCATACAGATCTGGAGAGAGCATGTAGGATGGAAAGCAGCAGCGTCTTCTGTGTTTCATATCAATTACAGTGACCCCCATCTGATGCCCCTCAAACCCATGCTGGTGTCATTCTCCTGACTTTGTCAAGCAAAGGGAAATCCCAAAGACCTTCCAAGCCTTTTCAGAGAAAGATTTCACACAATTCAAGGCAAAAGCAGAGTGGCTTTCTTTTTTTTCTTTTTTTTTTTTTCTTCCTAGTGCAGTGTTCAGTGTCTGGGACACAAAAAAAAAGGTATTGTCAGATGTGTAAATGCAAATTTAATGAGCGTGTAAAAAAACCCTTTCAAATCAATGCAAAAATATTCCACAGTGGAGTCATTTTGATTAAAAAAAAAGGGGGGGGGGGAGGAGGAGGTTGCCTGAAATAAGCAAAATTTCAAGCTAATGGGAATCTCATTCATTATTTAATCCACTCCTTATCTGAAATGTACAAAAAATGGAATCTAATATGGCGTATGTATGTTGTTGTCTTAGCGAAAAGACAGGGGCAAAGGCCTGCAATTTCACTTAATATATTAAATCCTACTGCAGGCTTTGAGCCAGATTAATAACTCTAGCGAGCTAGAAAATCCCAATATATATTTTTCTAGCTCCATGCATGATGCGGCTTGATTCATAAGCAGCTCTACTGCTGGGCTTTATTAAATACAAATAAAATATCTCTTCTATTGCAAAAGCCCACAAGGTGACAGAAAGAGGAGAAGCAACTGTCCTTGCTAGTTAAAATGTATTTTCTTTAGCTTCCTACTCCTTAACTCAGCCCCCAAGTCCCAGGTCCCTAGAATATTTATACAGTCATAACCCTGTGCTTAGAATCCGGAGGGATAGACTGAAAGGAAAGAATTTGTTCCCGATCACTGGGGCATGCTTGTGCAAAAGACCCTGCAGCATTCCTACCCTCAAGTGGACACGACTCAGTTTAATGTCCGCTCAGGAGAAGAGTTTCAGCAGCCCAGCACGCTTCCTCACAGTCTGGGACAGCTGGTTTGGGGCTGATTTAAGAGTGTTACCCAAAGACTCGCTGGCAGCTCTGCCTCAAAACCTGGGTTGGTGCTGTGTTTGCCAGGTGGCATGCTTGAATCCCCAGCTTGGAAAGCAAGAATGGTGTCAGGGAGCTCAAAATCACCAGGCTGGTTTAAAAATCATCAGATTGAAACTGTAAAATATATAGGAGAAATACTATTTAATATTAAGGTTGCCTTTTTAGGGTTGCCTTTCCGTGTACATGCAGTGGTAGTAAAACAAAGTATTTAGGAGAAAAAAAGAAAATCAAAGTTACGTGAACAGCATAGTCCTCCCTATAAATTGCGGCGCTAGTTTGGGAAATCAAACCTTTTTTGGACAACACTGAAACACATGCTGTATGCATTGCTAAACATGCACTTGCATATCCTGAAAAGAGAAAACTTTACTCAGGTACAACTTTGATCTAAACCTGGGCTTCTGTGGGCACAATATTCAAGGCCAAGTTCTTGGGGTCTGTACTGGAGTGAGTGGACAGGGCTTCCCAGAGAGTAGAACTGGATCCCATTGCAGCCCTTTGCTTTGGTATCTTACAAAGCCTTAAAAAAACATATGAATATGCCTTGGGTTTAACGGTGGTAATCCCTGCATGGGACACCAGCAAAAATCTGGGAACACCAAATTTTCCATGGGTGTAGACCTGCCGAAGTAGATACAGTAAAAATATGTAGAAGTCAGAGCCTTTTCTGGAAAGGTTAATATGGAAGTAGGCAGAAAGATGGAGAAAGTATGGAGAAAGATATTACCTGTTCTGAAGTGGGCAGAGCTGGCCTGATACAGACCAGAGGAGAGGGTACCTGCAAAATTTTGGGGGAACATGATACCTTCTTCTTAAAGGGCTTATTTGAGCCATCACTTATTCTTTCTAAAATAAACAGAAGAATAAGATCTTATTTAATTTATTCCTCTGGAGAAAATGGAGCTTTCAGTGTACTGGAACAGGATAAAATAACTTCTCCAATGTAATTTCACAACTTTTTTATATATATTTTTTTTTTAAATCATAGATGACCAAAGGGGTTTGTTTCATTTTAATTAAAGGAAGAAGAAAAATGGGGACTTTAGTTAGTGGTGCAGGTTTTCAGATATCTGGCAGTGAAATAAGAAAGTAGTGGTTTTTATTGCTGCAGTTGTTTTTAAGGTGGGATATTAGTGTAAAGATATTTTTAAATCCACATTAGTAACTTGATGGATTTTTCCGCTCACTCCTGGCACAGACCCAAGGATTCCAGTCCTGACTGCACTGAACTGATGGAAGTGATGTCCAAAGGGACCAAGGACAAGGGCATGGCTCAGGAGGAGGGACGGATTTCCGTCTGTTTCTGTGAGGTGTGTGTCATGCTTCTGGTTGGGGGCTGAAACTGCTCTGGTGTCACTGCAGCATCTCTGCTGTGCTGTGAGCAACAGTGAGAGGATAACCTGAAGAAATTTGAGGCTGGCAAGGGCTGCTCTTGTCGTACTTCACAGCTGGGCCAGTCCTCAGGACTGCTGCTGTTGTTGGTTTGTTATAGCATACATTGCAATGGGCGCAGGAGGTCCTGTTTGAAGGTAAAAGGACTACTAAGTGCTTACCACATGCAAAATGAAAAGATGGTCCTTGACCTGAACTGCTCAGAGATGTGAACGCCTGAGAGAGGCCACAGCAAACAGATGGAGGGAGAGCAAGGCAATATAGAGCGGATTATGATTTGGTTGGGAAGTTGCAGTGATAGCACACTGGCTGCCTCGTGGGTGTTGAGTGGTTTGGAAGTGTCACTGCAAAGGTGAGTTTCAAGGAGGGATGACGAGGCGGACTCTGTAGTAGATGCCTCTGATGTTGGCAGGACTTTCACATCCCTGGTACACAAAGGTCTCTGGACAGTAGAAATAGCTGACATAGCTTTGGGGTTAAGCCAACACTATCATGCTGTTAGGATGTTTATCTGAACCAACCGTCGCAAAAGGCTCTCCCATGCCTACCTCAATATTAAGGACTCAGAGGATTTTGAGGACAGAGCACATCATTTATCCTGACCTTCTGGATGTAGTAGAGGCCACGGGATTACAGTGATTCCTGCACCAGGCCCCAGTCACTTGGGCTGAATCACAGCAGCTCTCTCAGAAAGGCGTGCAAGCCTAACAGAGAGCCTTGAAGGGAGATGGTGTCTCACTTTTATAGGACCTGTGTATGTGTTTGCACAGCATGTGAAATATAGCAAGCATATATTTGTGTATTTTTTTTTTTTTGAATGTTAAATGGGCTTAAGGGCCTTTCTGAAAAGCTCAGGGATTTTGAGCACAATTGTGTTCTGCAGAGGCAGCAACTGTAGGCTAATTTGAAAAATTCACGCTGGACACAGGGCTGAGATGTGCCCTTTAAATGATGGTCAGTGACCCAGGAAGAATTTCCTGAGTGCAGGAGGACCTCAGTGGAATTGTTTCATGTCTGCAAGTGTGTGGCTAAGCAGTTTAAATGGAAATAGTACTAAGGGCATATTGTTTTCCTTTGGCTTGCATTTAAAGTGCTTATCCTGTGCTTCAAATGCTCATGATTTTACACGAACTTAAATCCAGCATAAACATTTTCAAACTTTAGAAATAGAAAGTCAGTAATATTACAAATCCATATTTTAATTTATGGGGTTTTTTCCTTTCTTTGCCGCAAATGCCATGTTACCTCTTCTTTTTTCATTTCCTTTTTATAGTCAGCACCAGTCAAAGGGTCCACTGATGATCAAGTTGGCTATGACCATAAGAAATGAGATTTTAGAGGAACAGAAGTCAGGAGATGGGTTTTGTCTGCACCACAGAGTTGCTTTAGAAATCCTGAGTGGAACATGAAAACATTATGAAAAGGAGGAGTTAAAGAGAAGGGTGGTATTTGGTTTCACAAATTGATTAGGTATCTTGTCTATATATATGAGAGTGAATGAGAGAGAATATGTTTTGTTCTGGGAACAGTGTGGAGCATTGATCATTGCTGATTATTTTTTGACACTCTAAATGGAAATGGAAAATAAAATATTACTGTAAATTACAGGAAATTTAAAATTTCCACAGAAATGATGGCATTAACTGAGCCCCATGTTGTTGTCAACATTCTTCTAAACTTCCCCCATCCATTACAACCCCTTTTCTCTACTGAGATCATGTCTGTCTACTTTGTAAGCTCTCAGTATACAGTCCAAAACCACAGTTTCAGGCCCTGCTAAGAAATTGTGTTAGCACTAGGACAGAAAATTGATTGGTCCGTTTTCTCTGTTCCAACTTAAGAGAAGAGTGAAGCAGTAAATAGTGTTAATGCTGAAAAGTGAATTAGATTTCTAACACTGTTTCTGCTTTAATAGTTTTTTCCATTTGCTAATAGCCCAGATAATAGCAACTGCCCTTCAGTAACATGTGTTGTTTTGTTTGTATCTTTCTTCTGACAGCATCTTTTTAGGGAAATATGTTACAGCTCATTCATGAAATAGTTATCAATTCTGTCCTTGTTTGTTTCTCCAGGCAAGCTAAGTATGTCCTTGTTAACACTGGCTGTCGGGCATTGTGTACCTGCAGGCCATGCTTAGCTCCCTCCTTTTAAGGGTCTCTCAGTCAATTAAAATTGCAAATACAAATTTCAGGTGCTTTGGAATAGGGGTTTCAAACCCAAACGCCGATTTTGCACTTTGTTGGAAAGCAGAGCAGCACGAATAGGTGGTGACGTCCGCTCTAGGCTGGAGCAGGAGTGTCCCCTGAACACCAAGGATGCTGAGCCAGATTGGATTATTCTGGTATCACCTTTTCCAAATCTCCTATCTTATTTGTCTCAAATTCCTCCTTAAGCATGCTTTTAGCAGTCGTGCTGTTCTTGTCAATTCCAGCTTTCTTGTCTAGTCATTGCTGTATCCAAACACTTTCCAAAAGTGCCCAGATCAGGAGGTCTATTATGTCACCTGTAGCTAATATTCTTTGTCATCATCTCCCCAGCAGAGCGAGTGGGGCAGTGTTCTGGTAGGGTGTCTTTTCTTTCTGTCTCTGCAACCCATGTGCTGCTCCATGTGAACATTTGAGGGAGCAAGTTAAATTTGCTACAAGAAATTGATGTGTCCAGAGTGCTCCTTCATTCCTGTGTTTGTTCTGAAACACTATATTTGTCTTGAAAATTGTGGTTCCCAGTTAAGTAACGCATATGGAGAGTAGTCTGTCGAGCTTTCAAAGCCTGTCAAATACAGGCCATAATGTACAGCACTAGGACACTTCCACTTGAATAGTCTGTGCCTTTGAGGTGTTCACCACGTGTCCTTTGATGATTAAGTGACAATTTGTGATTTTGTATTGCCTAGCAAATTCCTTTCCTTTCACTGTACCAGACTTCTCAACCAACCCCATTCTGTTTTGTCCCAGCATTTCAATGACCAAATTATTAAGAAACTAGGGCAGAGACCATTTGCTTTGGGATGTCCATTCAGTAGTTTTCCCAAGTATTTAATCTCAGATTGGTGACTGTAAAGCTACAGTAATTTGTAATTGCAATTACTGAGTGATGACAGTTAAATGGTATGTAATAAGAGCCTTTTAGCTACATACTGAGTTTTATCCTAGTTTATCACTGACATTTCTTTCAAAGAAAAAATCTCACAAAGTTTTAGTTTTGTAGATACAGTCAGCTAGAGCAGAAATGTTTGCAGAGGAGTGCTACTCAGTTGGTTCTGTCATGCTGTCCTTGGCAAAATGCATGTTTAATTACAAAATGCTCTTTTAATTTATTTGATAGTTCAAAGATCTATGATTTTTTTTTCATTTTTTAACTTGGAATTGCTATTTATTTGGATCTCAGAAAATATATCTACCTTTTTTGCTAAATTAAATATCCTGGTTTGATTTTGTATCTTTAAAAAAGAAACTGATGAAATTGGCATGGAAGAATTATTTAATTAGTGTGTTCTCAAATCCATTTGAATAGCCAAATTCCTTGTTCTGCAACAGTGTGCAAAGCCTGTACCTAATCCCTGGGTGAGAAAACTCACAATTATCTAGGTGGAAACGTTCCCTTGCCACGCATCTCTGGGAAGCACTCCTTTCCCCCTCTCCAGGGGAGCTGGCAGAGCTCGGCAAAAAGATGAGCTTGGGAAAAAGTTTCTGGAGTTCAAGTGGGATGTTTGATAAATTACTGGCCAGCGTATTATTTGTTGCACTGTGATTGTGATTAGTCCAGCCATCACCCTGTTTTTTTCTGAGGTTATTTCTTTGAGATTAAGAAAAGCATAATGGTGTGATAGAGTTGAAGTTTATAAGGAAAGAGGTTAGAACATTCATTAAACTTTTCTGTATTTATCTCACTTTTCTTGCAAGACAATTTCTTTTAAAACCAAAGCCAGATACTTGAATGAAAAATGACCCATCTCCTTAGCTCTCCTATCCACCACTTTTCATGAAAATTGACCTCTCCATTAGATCAACTAATCAGTGGAGCATAACTAAGGTTTAATGGCCATCAAAGAGAAAACCAATTTAGTTTCAGCTGCTTTGACAGGAGTGCATCTGCAGGACTTTGGGCAGACTGATCAGTTGGGGTTTTTTTCTGGTTGTTGTGCCAAGTCTTTGCTAAATTTCAGGTAATGATCTCTCACAACTGTCCCTTTACTTTGTGCTTTGTGCTAAAAATAAGTTACTGGATATTTCACAGGAGGCACTGTCCAAGACTGGGCTTACATGTATGAATGAGGGCTACCATGTCACACTCCTGTGGCAAAGATAAGGGTTCTAACCTTTCTTCAAAGTGAAGGAAGTCCTGCATTTCTTTTCAAGCACCAAGGCATCACCTACAGTAATAGCACAATTTTCTCCAAGTATTTTCTTGTGGATATATAATGCACTTTCATCAAAGAGTAAGTTCTAGAGTTAAATAAGGTGTTTCACATTCAGTAATTATTTTATTTATTTATTTATTATTTTTTTAGCTAACTCCGCCTTTTGGTTCCTTCCTGTGAAATTGATCTTTGCTAACTGGATCCATTCTTCTCTGAGTGTGAGATCTGCAGTAATATGTTAGAGGCAGTTGGTTGGTTGTTTTCTTTTTTGGTAGAGCAGAGTTAAAAACTTAGATGTAGACCCAAGAAGATGGTTTGGGAATCTCCAGACTGGTATGATATGGGTAGATTCAGCTAATTCAGATTGCATTTTCCCATGGGGTTTAGTCCAGCATTCCTCATGAGTAATCTGAATATAACCTAACCTGCATCTCTACCCCAGTGTAAGGTATCACTACAAATTACTTATTAATTCACATTAGCCTCAATTCATAAGGGTTCCTAGTTGGTTTTCTTTCTTTGTTCCTTCTACTGTAGCACCTCTTTCAATTTCCCAAAATATTCTACAACTTCATTGGCTTTGGGAGAGTGTACAGGTTTAAAAAATAAAATAAAAACTTTTTACAACTCATTTGGCTCCTAGAGTAAACATACTTCCCATTCTTTTTCCAGGGATGTTTGTGTCTCTCCAGACTCTGATCCAGAGGAACTCATTGTTATACAATTACAGTCAATGAGAATAATTTTTATAGGCTTTAAACACAGAAAAGAAGAGAAAAATGCATATAGAAACTGGTAAATAAAAAAAGGGAAACATTTTAAGACAGGGTAATGCAAAGCTTTCAAAAGCATGAATTAAACCAACCTTTCAGTGATTAGGCATTAGGATGAAAGTTTCCATGGGAACATATTATCTCA
Organism: Corvus kubaryi; assembly: GCF_017639235.1. Classification (NCBI taxonomy): domain Eukaryota; kingdom Metazoa; phylum Chordata; class Aves; order Passeriformes; family Corvidae; genus Corvus; species Corvus kubaryi. Next base: position 16,691,872 of record NW_024581096.1, on the reverse strand, counting down.
TCAGTCTCTACTTCAGTGTTCCTTGTGTCCTCGATTGAAACAGCTGGAACTAGCTAAATTATGCTATTTTGTTTGTTCTCAATTGTACGAAACCTTTTTCTTTCTGTGTTTCAACTGCAACACCAAAAAGTCAGTGTCTCTTTTTCTCTTCCTCCTTCTTTCTTGGCCAATGAATCTTTAATTATTTATACAAGTGGAATATCTCCAAGAGAAGCGAGGGAGAGAAAAAGAGAGGGAATAAAATGAAGAGAAATTGTTTTAGCTTTGCTGGTGTGGAGTTGATCCCAGTCTTGAAATAAATATCAGCCTTTTTGGACTTGATTATTTACCAGTTAGGAAAAAAAAAAAAAAAAAAAAAAAAGAGAGAAAAATCATGAACCTCTGATAAATAATTCAGGCTCCTCCATCTGTGAAAATGTTGGATTTGGCCTAATCTTTCTTATAAACAAAGACCATCATCTGCTCCAGAAAATAAAATCTGCAAAATTCAGGTTCTGAAGGGGCACTTTTTCCCTGCCAAGATCTGATATATTTTTTCCCACACACATGCAATTAAAAAGCCAAACCAGGAAATTATAAGAGAAAATCAGGCAAGCTATCTTTCATCCCTGTTCTGGTAAAATGTCAGTCACTTAGGGCTATGTCGTTGAAACACAGGTCAACAAGAAAGGAGTTGTTAGTTTTGCCACGTTGTGCTATTCAGTGCCTAAATCCCTTTGCCAGCATACGTTAGATACCTGATGCTGATCTGGGAAGGAGACTCTTTCATCAAGGACTTAGATGGAGCTTGAAGGACTAGAAGTAACTTTAGCCTATATCCTGTGTTCCACAGAATGGGTATCTCTTTCAAATTTACAACAGTTTTAGTAAAACAGCTTCAGTAATTCTGCCCCTCCCAGGATTTTTATTTCTTAGAACTCTAGAGATATGTCTGGGTGCAAATATATGTTATTATTTGCAGGTCACCTGAAGTTAATGAATTCATAGAGACCAGCTGCAGCACTGAGTGGTTTCTGAGACCTCAGCATTCAGAGGTTTCAGGTGGTAAAGGGGATTAGAACAGCCTGAGGTTCAGGGATCTCATCATGGGTCAGTCCATAACCAAGAAATTGGTCATCTTCTGTCTTCTACACCTAAAGTAAAAGTTGGAGTGCAATGGCATGCAGTTGATTTCTCCAGGTTTTGAGAGAGCTAAGTGCACAAGGGTGGGCAAACGTCAGGGGAAAGACCTGTGGGAAGCTGGATTTGGGAATGGAAGGAAGGTATGCCAGGCTGCAGAATTTGATATATAGTCTATAAAATAGCATTCAGAACTAAATCTACAGACTTCAGAAGGAGAAGAAAGTTGCAAGGAAGGGAGCCTGGATCCACATCTTTGAAAAATTCAGCAAGAAAAAATGGTTGAGGGAACTCTGAGAGGCCTCAAGTAGAAAATGCAGCATGATGCTGGTAAACACATCAGCCCCATGGCAAATTCTTCTTTGCATTTGGCTTCTTCCTTTGATTTTACAGAGGTTCACGGGAAAAAAACACACCCACAAAACTATATCAAGCCAAATTTGATCACAGCTTGTTTGGCAATTATTGTATTCATGTATGCGTGAAATTTCTGATGGGAACTTCTCAGGGAGACTTTGTGGCTAAATTATCATTATTTCTCTCCTAAAACTCTAAAAATGTTAATGAGGGTTGGTGCAAAAACTTGTAAATTTAAAATTAGATTAGTCCAATAGAAATTACCTGAAAGTGAGTTCCCTATGATAAGCAAACCAGAAGTCTTGTGAGAGCAGAATGTCAGTTTTCCCTCAAGAGTGGGGGTGGTAAACTCAGTTCTGCAACATCATAATCAAACCCAACTACCTGGCCCTGTCAGACAGGTGGGATATTTATCTACCTGCCACACATACACATGTTTCTACTCAACAGGAAACATGAGTGACATAGAGGAAGAATCTATCATAAAGTGTTTAGGGAAAAGAAAAAAATAAAGAAACAAATCCAAACCAACAACTTTAATGTTTCTCTTCTAGAATCAAATAAAATATATATATAAAGCCACATTGTGAAATGAAATTTAAATAGATGTGGACACTTGGACTACATCCAGCTTGCTGGACAGTGCTCACAAGGCTGTGCTGAGCTGTGACATTACTTTAGAGAGGAAAAAACAATGCATGTTACCATTTCTGAAATGCTTTTGATGCCTTTATGAAGTGGCATTTGCAGTATGGGGTGGGCAGAAACAGTGATATCCAAAGGTCAGGGAGCATTTCCACAGCTGCTGAAGTTAGATAGATAAAGTGGCTGTGGCTGAGCACCACAGTGCCCAAAGCCGTGTGCCTGTCCTGAGATTCACCCCAAGGAGCAATGGCTGGGCTGGGCAGGACAAAGAGAAGCCAAGAAGTGGAGATAGGAAAGGATAAGCAGGATTCTTTGGTGGTGTTCAGCCAGGCTGCAGTTTCCACAGCTCTCCCTAGGCAGCAGGTTAGCCTCTGCACTCCCCTCCTGCTCTGTGGAGGTGCAGTGAGCACTGTCTGGAGTTGCTGTACCATCAGAGCAAAGTGTTTATATCATGGGGGTTAGAGCAACAAACCTGATTGAATTCCCCAAAGGCAACTGCCCTTTCTGAGGCTTTCAACAATCTGTTGGGAAGATATTTTTTCCCTTTGTCTTTCCTTCCTATGTTCCTCACAACCTGAGCAGTATTTTAAAGAGCACTGCACAGACTGAAAAGAGGAGAGGCTTTTCTCAGGGTGCCCCTTCCACCAGAGCAGAGCAGACACTACACTTGTTTCTTTGGTGGGCTGAGAGGAATGGATGGAGACCTGCCTTTCTCCTTCCCTTGCTGAGCCAGAATTGGTCATGCAGGGAAGAAAGAAAATGAAACTCGCTTTTGGGATCAGGGGAGGGAGATGGGAATAACTCCTCTTCACCATTATTTCCAGCCCTAGATTAGCTAATTTCTGAGCAATGACGCTCCATTAGGCTTTGGGGAAGTGGCTGTCCAGCCCTACACTGCCAGAAAATCAGTCCTTTCACAACGATCAACCTATTTTTAATTCATCAGCAGCCAAATCCTGGGGAACAGTTCTGTGAACGCATCTATATGTGTGCGCGAGACAGTTATGAAAGACCTGTCTTTGACCTCCTCACTTTCAGCAGAAGGTTATTGTCTTAAATAGCACATCCAGCTCACAATTCCCTTTGATCCTCTGGAACTTCAGCTCAGCCACCTGATATAATTTTCATCCCCCTCTCCAACTCCTTGCAATCCCTCCTCCCCATCCACCTCCCCCCAAACATTCAAAGACATTATAGCAGGAACTAATTTTGTCTGGACTATTATTAGATCATGAGATCAGGGCAACATAGAGGTCGTAAAATGTTTCATTCTCTCAGAATGGCCATCGTGCCCCTATCAGGTACCATAACGTTAGGTTTGCTTATTGTGCAGATTGCTTGAGTTGCAAATTGCACATTATCCAGCTTAAACACCTGGCATTTACATTCATTATAACCCTGACACCCCCCCTTTATGGCCTCCCGTGAGGGTCTTCCAATTGGTCAGAAGCACAAATGAATGTTTTATGATTATGATGAATAATGTGAGGGGCTGTGGAGGGAAAAAAAAAGGAAAAAGAAGAGAAAGGAAAAACAAGAATGAGATGTAGGCAAAGGAAGGGCCTTATAAAGCACTTTGGTGATGCAGAGCTTTTTGTCAAAGGTGTATAGTAATCCCTGTACTTGGAAAAGGACTTGATGTAGCTGAATAGAGCTAAAGCAGAAGCAAAGTAGCTTTCAGGAAGGGATAAAGATGTGTCTTCATTGAAAGAATGTTGAAGGTGTTGGCATCTTGGCACTAAACAAAGAGTTAGAGGGAGGGGGTTGTATTCCTGGTGGTGTTTCTTGTTTCTCAGTGATTTCAGGCCAGTACCTGCACATATTTCCATGCCTCAGTTTCCCCTTAAGCATGCATCAGGAGTGGATTTAGCAGCCACTTTTCCTCCTCTTCTACTCCCCACCTGTCTCAGGGATTTGAACTGAAACAATCCCTTCCCCAGCCCTTCCAGACTTCATGCTTTCCCTGAAAAGAGCTACTTGGAGACTTGCTGGTAACTGGAGCCAGGTCTAGATGCAGTTTTAAGATGTGTGACTATTACATCCAAATCAAGAGCTATTCTTCCAGTGTTTTCCTGCCTCATTTGCTAGCATGAGGAAGGGTCATAGCTTTGAATTAGGAAGCTGCAAACTAAATGTATGAAGCCATTTACTGTGCTACTTCTTGGGTATTTGGCTTTTTATTGGCTCCTTCGTTTCTGCTGTCAGTGGCTGCTGGGCCAACTCTATCTCAGGAAGTCACACTGCATTTTGAACCTAGGTGTTATATTTTCTATTTTATTTCTCACACAAGACCTAGTTCCACTACTCTAATGCTGTTATGCCTCAAGATTGTTTTTCAAGGGGTAGCAGAAGGTGGACAGTGTTTATCTCTTGCTTGTGAGGCCATCTTCAAAGCTGAGGAGCTTTGACTATAGTTGGTTTTTTTTCCAGGAAAGCTGTAGCTATTTTGTGATTGACTTCAGTGGGGCCAGAACTTCAGAGCTTATTTCCTAGACTGTGGTCAGACAGAAAAGTTGGAAAAAACAGTCTCTCTCTTGTGGGACTTTCATAGCCTAACAAGAGCCTGGAAATTGCCTCTGGGTTTGCTAGTGCCATGTCTTCCCTCAGGAGGCACACAGAGATCATTCCAGGGTGCTCCAAGCAAGGAGGAAGGAAAAAAAAAAAAAAGAAAAAACCAGAAAAAAAACCCAAAACAAAACAAAAGTCTAAATGAGACTCTATGTCTCCAGAGATTTTTTCTGTGGCTCAAATGATTTTAATTAATAAATAAATAAATGGGATTGAAAGTTGCCCGGGAGAGAGACGGAGGTTCTGAGATATTTTTAACCCCTCACTCCTCCCCCCTGATGTTGTTTTGCTTCATCGCTGAGCAGGATCTGCTGGTTGCTGGGTGCTGTTTTTTGCATCTCAGTCTGGACTAATGAGACTTTCGTATGATGGAAAGCTCAGAGCAAGGGCAAAGATAGATTTGACTATTGTGTTCAGGGCTTGTGTGCATTGTAGGGTACCAGCTGGGCAAGGGAGGATGATTTTAAGGGCTGGTTTTGTTACAGCCTCACAATTTAGAAACAATCAAGCAGCTAGTGATAATGAGAGTTTTTAAATGCAGTCTTGGGGTCTGCACAAAACTGAACTGGTCGAATAGCAAATTGCTCTGTGTTGCTTTCTCTCACATTGTTTGTTATAGTTCACTTATTCATGATGTGTACTGAGCTCAGGGAAACCAGATGTCCAGCCTAAATCCATACAGAAAAAGCAAGTCAGACTTCTAAGACCCAAGAAGAAAAGACAGGAATTCTTGCCAAAGACCAGCATGACATTTAGGATGGAGAGAAAAGACACTGCTGGAAAGCCTTCTGCCTGACCCCTTTGCAGAGAGCAAGGCTAGAACAAAAGGATAGATGTGGGCTGCTGTCCCTTACAATGGACACATATCTGTCTGTAGTTTTGTAGTCTGTGTGGTTCATAACCTAAGATGTCTCTCACTAAAACTTAAATCTTGCTTGGTAGCAGTGGAGGATTCATGTCCTTAACAGAAGCAGAAGTGGGCTCTAGCCCAGAGCGTGATTGAATAAACAAGGAAGCCCAGTGCCCAGTCTTATAGGGTTGTTATCATACTGCAGCCTTCAAATCTATGTATTCTTTAATTTTTCAAAATAGCCCTTTAATTGAGTTTTCAGCCGTTGATGAAAACTACAGGCATAATGAGACCAAGTCTTCAGTACTCTTGACATATCAGTTTCCTATGACAAAGCCCTACAACACTCAATAGGAATGAAATCATCAGGATTTTATAGAAACAGCTCTGGGAGGGCATATAATCATTTGATAATGTTTTGATCTTACGGATAGATAGCTCTGGATGTTTTGATACACCCTAAAGATTTTTCTAGGATCATATTCAATTCAACTCTATAGATGTGTGGACATCCAGGTTTCCTCTATCCTATATCCATAGACAGCATGGATATCTGTTATACACAAAATAGCTACGTAAGTGACAAAAATCAGTCCGGGGAGAACAGTGCTTTGTGTGCCATCAGTTACTTGAAAATCACACTTGTGTAGTTTGCTCTTGCTAGAACTTCTTGATCGAACACGCTGTCTATTCCTACCTCCATTTTTGGTGTTACAGGACAAGTGCTAAAATCCACTTAAGGGGTAAGTACAGAATAAACCAAATTTCTTCCCAACTTTGTTCCCACGCTGTTGACTTTTTCCTGGAAGCATGAGGGTTATTTCCCTAGCATTTCTTATCCGAGACAGTGCAACTGTGGGTGTTCTCATTATGCGTATAAATTTCTAATCCTATTTGGAATTACGGTAAGGTCTTGGCTTTCGTGGAAACTTGTGGCAATTTGTTGCACAGGATAATTATGCAGTGTAGTTAAAAAATAAATAAAAATCTTTTGTCGGCTTCAGATTCATTCCCCCTTTTGGCTTGCTGAGACTCCCTCAAACTGGTAATATATGCATATATATTTTATGCAGGGTTTTCACAGAAAGACTGCTGATCATGACAATGGTTTCTTGGAAGAATGAGGATTGTGCTTGCTGATGTCACAAATTTCTTTCTAGGCACCTGTTTCTTCATATTTTGGGAACATGTGTTTGCCTGAATATCCTTGCCACATTAAAAAAAAAATTAGGTTTAGTTACACATTCAGTTTAGGTAACAGTATCCCAGAGTTACAGGTGATTAAACTGTTAATCACAGAGTTAAAGGGGAAAAAAAAAAGGATTTAAAAGAATATGCAAAAGGGTTGATGCTGCTGGGCAGTGTATCTGGGAACATGATGGATCTTCCATCAGTAACGGATGTTCATATGAGCACTGGATTGTGTTTTAAGATGAGACAAAATAGAGGGACACGATGCAGACACTATAGTGTAAGATCCTATGAGGATGCTTTTTATATGACATCAGACTAAAAACAACAGTGTCTCCTTATATTCCTAGTGTCTTAATATAGAAAAAATATTTTTGCTTATTATTTTTAATTAATTTAACCTTAATTCCAAGTTGTTGAGCCATTTTTTTCCCAGTCGTTACTCACTTGCAAATTTTTTGGTTGGTTAGAGTTTTTTGGTCATATGACATTATTTTAAATTAAAGTGTTGTAGAAGATGTTGTTCGGAATATATTCTCCTTGAACTGAGTAGGATGTTATCAGATTTTAAGTTTTCTATAGGAAATGAGTCAATAAACCTGATGCCACAAAATAGAAAGTAAGATCTTTTCAGGGGGAGTTTTCACTATTCTTATAGGACTTGAGAAACTGGGTATGAGTCTCTCTTGAGTGTTATGATGGCTCAAAATATTTAGGGATGGCTGATAGTTTCCTGTTAAATTCTAACGTGTTGAGAAATGAGAGAAAGATGGAGCCTGTGGAAGGAAGTGGAGTTCTTTTTACCCTTAGTGATTTATGCCAGCTGACGTCTTCAATTATAATTTAAATTTGCAATTTCCTCTTAATTGTTTTATAGAATCATTATCTTCACGGCTACATGTAGGGCAATCCTCTGACTCCAACCCTCTCTTTAAAGTTTGCCCTTTCTCAGCTGTACTCCTCCCTAACTTTATCTGATTCCTGCCGTGGTATCTGCAAGGGGCTGGCATTGTGGGAAGCTACAGGAACAGTACGAAGTTGCCACTCATAAAACGATTTTCAAACATGAGAAACATAGCATTCAATTTTCCTGTCCAGAGCTGCATCCTTAAGTTGGCATTGATAAAGCAGCTCTTTATTTGGTGTCACAGAAGCCAAGTCCAGGAAGATTTCCTGATGCTTCTGGAACTCTCCCTCTCCATCTGTGTGGTGGATAGACCTCCTCCTGCTGTGAACCACAAAAGGGCTGCACCACAGATGCTGGGGAATGGCACCAACCTGGTGATGGAAACCAGCTCAAGCTGCTGGGACTGGGACACTTTACACCAGTTGAGGGTCAGCAGGGAGTGGAGCACCTTTTTGGGAGTTGCATTTTGGACACATTCAGCTCTTTTCTCCCAGAATTTCGTAGCATCCCCTTATTTCCTCCTCCCCTCCAAAAGAAATTTTAAAAATCCCAAACTACCAGAGTGATGGTCTGCCTCACCCTGTCCTCCTCCTCCTCCTTGCCCAACTAGATCATGCTGTGAGTCTGCAGAAGTTTAGCAATAATTAGTGCCAACTTCTAGCTGCTCACTGCTTGCTGGGAATCCGGGTTGTCAGCTCCGCCTGTCACAGGGCTGTGAGGAAATGAAGCATTGGGAGGCACAGAGACGTGGGAAGGAGGAGGAGAGATGTCCCCGCGCTACAAAGCACATTGCTATTAAAGTGTCAGTTTTTTGGTTTACTGTTGCAGTTTGTGTGAAGAGTTTATGGATCAGCAGATAACAGTAATTATCACAGAGACTTTTCTGCTAAAGTCTAATCTAACCTTTTATAGTTTTGTACCACAGGGCATCCTTCTCCTCACTCCTCCCCCCCACCCTTATTTTTTAAGAGCTTATTGGGTGATTTTATTATTTTATTTTTATTTTTTATGGCCTTTAAATCATCAAAGTTGACATCAGACACCTTCACACAAAAAAAGGATGCATAGATTAATTGAATGAGGGGGAGGATGGTAAGGTTTTATTAATAATACCAATCTAGAGAGTTTATTGTAGCAAAACCCAGGAACAGATTAACTGCATTAGAAGAAAAGGGAGGGGGGAGTAAGGAAGAGTGAAAAAAACTCAGAAATGTTAGTCAAGGTGAGATGCTGTCCTCAAATTTAAAGCACCTGAAAATTTATTGAATAACATTCAAGCTTTGCAAATACTGGTCCCAAGCTGGAATCAAAGGTAATACCTTTACTCTCAGTTGGGAAACAGAATGGGAAGGTTTATCCAGAAAAAGTCAGAGCGAAGAAAAATTGAAAAAAAGTAAAATCATCACCAAAATTGTTAGAAAGAATAGAAAAAGTACCACAAGGCAACTTTTTAAGAGTTTTGTTTTATTTAAAAAAAAAAAAATTCTTTGGGATAGTGTTGTAAACCTTGTTGGGGTGTCTTGTGCTTTTCTTTTGCTGAAACACAATTTTTCAATGAAAATATCTGAAACGCTTGTAAAACATGGTGTGTCAGTTTAACAGAGGGACAAAGATTTTCATTATTTTTATTTCTGCCTCCACAGACTTTGCTGTGCAAGCATTACAAAGAGGTCCTGATGGAGTTAAACTCTCACTTTATATTACTTTTTCCCCCTCTCTCTCTCACCACTCCCACTTCTCCAGAAGAACACAAAAGGAAAGAAGTATCTCTGGAAACTAATAATGCAAGAGAGTAGGGGTGCATTTTCCTTTCCCCACCTTTTGTGTTTTCCTTTGAAACACTTCAGAAATGTTAACACAGGATTTTATTTCATTTGTTCACTATTTCATAATATGGTAAAAGTCATCCCAAAAAGGAGTATTTATTTCTGCTTGCTTGAGTATATGTTTTTGACAAGCTCCTGCCTCACAATTGTGATGTGGTGTTTTGGAGCCAACATGCCAATAATCAGAGCCCCAGTTCAGTAAGCATGGTTCAGATATCTAGGAGGAGCTGAGAACTGCCCTAAAGAGCTTTCATATTCAACAGGAAAGTCTGGAAATACTACATTTTGAGGTGGAGGGTTGACGCACAATGGGCAAGACACCAGGTCAAGTCGATGCTTGCAGCATGAATGAGACTGACCGTCTTAAAAATGGTCATGCCAAAGATGCTCAGTGAACAGCATGATCCACAGCTGTCTGAAATGCTTCAGATCTCAGAGAAAATCACAGCCAAGCTTTGTCAGCTCTTTGGGACCCTTGAGTTTCTGGTCTTTTGTCAAACCTCCACACTTAGTTTAATTTTTGATCACATTTCTAAACAGGCAGCTGATGGTGATTAGGGTGAATGGTGTTGGATTGGAGCAATATCTTTTGCGTGCAAGGTGTTAAGCTCTTCCATTGATGTATAAGTTTTCTTCCTGTGATGCTGCCAGCACAGACTTAGGCTGGGGGCAGCTACTTACTATTTCAGTGGGGAAAAGGAGAAGTAACCCAAAATGGGATACACAGTCATTGACCCCTTGTATGAAGAAGCAATTGTTAATGAATTACACAGAGGGAACTGAGAAAGAAATACTAAAACACCCTTAAGGATTAAATTGTTTCATGTTTAAGGTACCAGCCTGAGATTTGGGAGATCTAGTCCCTCTTTATCACAGTCCTTCCTTTACCTTTGTATTTGGTTTCTATTTATAAAATGAGGGGATGTTTCAGCATGGACATACTTGGATTTTAATACCCTAAAGAGCAAGGTTTCCCTCGACAGAGTAAGTCCATACAGCAACTCAGGGAGCTTCTCTATTTTGTGTTTTCTCTTGTCTCCATGCTGGACAGGTAGGATTACAGGTCTCCAAACTGTTCTGTTGAGGTACAAAGTACCAACTGAAGTGTATTTTCCTGCAGGGACATCAAGGAACAGTCATGAGAAGGGAATACCGGGGCAAGCTATAGTCTCTGGAAGACCGTGTGGGGGAAAAAAACCTCTTTTTATTTATTTATTGTTAAAGAAATATAACGGCATTGGGCAGCAGTCAATTTTCAGGATATAAAACATGCCGGGGGGATGTGGAGGGTGTTTTCATTCCTGCCTGAGGAGTAGTGTGGTTAGGCACAGCCTTGGCGCAGAATCCCATCTCTGGTGCAAACACGTCCTGCTCGTCACCTAAATGATGGGAAATGTCCTCAGTGTACATGTCTTCCCCTGGTGCTCAGCACAGGAATGAACTCCCCTTGGAGCAACATTAGATGACTAAGTGTAGCATATTCCTGGATGCCAGGCACTTCATTTCTTTTCTCCTGTTTTTCTCCTACTGTTCATCAAAATAGAAAAAACGAAAAACAAAAAACAAAAAAACAAACAACAAAAAAAAACACAAAAAAAACCAAAACAAAACCAAAAACAACCACATTAAAAAAAAACTCTCAAATTTTCACCTTCTTCCTTAAAGTATGTGAGTCCAGCCTTTTCCATCCTGAAATGACAGAGGAATGGCAGGAACAGTGAACATGAAATATAACAGTTCACTTAGCAGGAGAGCAGGCTCCTGGTGTTCGAGGTCTCTGAGAAGCCTCTGTCAAATGGCTGATGTGGTACTGGTGATCAGGCTTTGCTCTTGCTGGATTTAGCACAGTCAGAGGATTTGGACTGTTCTAGTCAACTGTGAAAACAAAGTTTCCTTCTTCTGTTTTGTTCTAAATCTGAGGAGAGAGGAAAATAAAATGCCGGTCTTCCAGATACACTGAAGGCCAGTTTTATTTATGTCATAGTGGGAAATATTTTCATCTTGCAGATCCTTCTCTGGATGCCTCAAATTTTGACATTATTTTTATAATCTCTGTCCCTTTTCTTTGCCCCTCGGCAATATTGACTATTGTTTATCTCAGCCCTTCCTCAGTCACCTGAATATATGTTTCAAAGATTGAATTTCTTCCCCAGAAGTAGCTCTATTCTATTTTCTCTGAAAACTGGGAGGAAATTGCTTCCAAGAGAGTATATGGCAGCTTGGATTGCAAAGGCTACCAGCATCTTCTTTCTCAAGCTCCACAATACGTAGCCAGAGATGCCATTATTGCTACTGGACTTTTCATTTCTGAAATTAACCATGTAACCAGAGGCAGTAGCTCATTTCATGGCTTTGCTGGGAGGCGAAGGAACCAGGGGCAGATATCCAGGCATTTTTACTTTGGCTGCAAATTAATTTCAGCTCTTGCTCTGGAGTTTGCAGCTGGCCTTTGGCATCTGGAATAGCATTTGCTGAGGAGTATCCAGCACAAATTAAGGACTCCAAATTTTTTTCTTTGTACATTCTCTTTGCAGGAGTATTTTTTATTCTCAGAGAATGCAAAGGAAGGGAGGGAGGGTGACTTCTCAGACCTCTTGGCACTTCCTGCAAAGCCACTTGCAAGCCTTTTAGCTCCGTGCAGTAGCCTTTTGGGGGTACAGACTTTTAACCTCCTTTTAGAACTGGGGACAGCAGAGCTGCCTAGAGGTGATATCAGAGACATGATATAAACGCTTTTGTGTATGGTTTGACACTCACAGGGTGCACAAAGGCCTTAGGTTTGATGATTGTAGATCTCAGAAGATCTATGGAAGTGTTTGAGTTTAAGCACTCTGGTTTTGAAAGTTTTGCCCTATGAGATTTGACAAAAGTGGTGCTGCCAGGCTGGTGATGGGAGCAGACACAAAACCTAGGAATATGACTCTCCAGATGCCTCCCTTAGACATCAGCTGCATTCCCTCTCTTCTGCTATAGTACAATCATTATGCAGCCTACAGGGTTATGGAAAAGTGCAGAGATTTTCTGCTGAACACGGCTAAGAGAAATTACATCTTGGAAATCAAGTAGATTAAGCCAGTCTTGGGCCCCCCCCCCCCTTTTAGACACCGTGATATCTGCTAACAACAAAATCACTATTTTTTTTTTTTCCCAGGGAAACTTGTTTCTTTGAAGATTAAGATGGGACAATAGAAAAATGAGTGAAACTAAATGTTGGGGAAAAAAACCTGAGAATTTGAAGGCTTTGCCCCAGAAATATTTTTAAATAAAAAAACAAAAAACATGACCAGAAGTTCCACATCAGTTCTGCTTCCCACTGCTCTGAGGAATCTGTGATCTCAGCTGTTAAATGTTAAAGGCAGGGAGTTGTCAGCCCCATAGTATGCATCTGCCCCCTCATTGTCAACTCTCTTCTCTAGCCAGTGCAGGAAGCCATGCAGCATCTTTCTGGGCAGGAGGGAGCATAATAATCTATATATAAACACAGTGGTTCAGGAACTCCCCTCTGCAGTGGCATTTAGGAGCTGGAAGCCCCTTTAAATACCAGTGCCTCTGAGGACCATTCAGTCTGCAAACAGCAGACAAACTAGTTAACTCTGGGCTTTGTGTTCTCAGGCATTCCATTTAACACCCTCCTCTACACCTGCAGCAGCCAGAGTGCTGAGAAATGGTCACCTTCACCCTGCTGCTTCTGCCACTCTTCACACTCCATCATCCCTCCTAAGCCTGGCATGAACTTAGCCACGGTGGCCAAAAGCTGGTAGGTTTCTCCAAGACTGTTCGTTCCACTGACCCCAGAGCAAATTCATTCTGGCATTGTTGCCTCATACAGTGGCAGACTCCAGGCTTCCCAGCTGATACACCCCACAGGTTTTGTCTGAGCTCAGCCTTCTGCCACCATCTCCACTAGTCCCCCCTGGAAATTTCCACTGAGAAACAGAGAATTCTTGCTGCTAATATTATTGGTGCCAAGAGTCTGGTTAATTCCTTCTGGCTGCTGGTCCCTACTTCAGTTTGAAGAACACTGGAAAAAAGTATAGAATCTGTGAGTGTCCTGGAAAAGAACAGGCCTGTTACAGTTTAGTTAGATAAACAAAGTTATTTGAATCCTTTTCCACCAGCCTAAAACTTCCTGGAGACAGATTTCATTAAAAGGGGGGGAAAAAAATAATTCTTCTTTGTGTCTTTCAAGTGTCTTTTTGCAACAATAGTACACTGAGGGAAAAGGCTTTTCCATCACTCCATACCTCTTGATTAGTTTGGATTATCAATACATCCTGATTATCTACATGGAATTGCTTCAAGAATTATCAGAGGTGACATTAAATTGATTAATCTCGTAAAGCTTTTCTTGCAATTAGATTCATCCTATTTCCAATTACCTAAGCACTTGCCTGGTATTTTCTGTGGTAGAAGAGGAATTACTGAGATGTTCTTGTGTGCTGGGTGCACTTTTACCCCTTTGCAGAGGAGTTTACCTCAGAAATAGAAAATCACAATTCAGTGCTGTGTTTCCAACAGTGAGAGGTCACTGCTTCCAGACCTTTCAATGAGAGGGGCAGAGTTGAAAAAAATACCAGCTCCAAGTCAAAGTTGTAGAACACAGTCAAAGTTATCTTTTGACAAATCCAATTTCCCTATGGTCTTTTTGGTAATTTCCCCTTGGAAAATGCACCAGTCTCCAGGCTTTCTGGTACACTGTCTTGAAGATGGTCACTGCTGCTTCACACCAGAGATGTTCTGTGTTTGACTTGCTGGTTTATGATGCAGGAGCTTTCTGGCTGCTCCCAGGACAGCGATTCTATGTGAACCACCCTTTTCTGACTCTGCTATGCCATCCATAAAACATGGGCAGCAACATTCCCGGTGTTTCCACGCTTTAATCTGGTCCCTCTTGACAGTAAGTTCTTTGACTTCAGAGGAGCTGTACTGATTTACGCCAGCAGAAAGTCTGCCTTGGAAAGTTTTTGACGTGTTTTCCATCTCTGTGGGTGAAGAACACACTAAGTTTCCCTGAAATTAAAGGTGAGGGTGACTAGTTGGCTGTGTAAGAGCAGAGTTCTTGTGAAATGCCCTTCTCAAAAGGGGGAGAGCAAGCTGTTTTGCCTCAACCCCATGCTGTGTGTCTCGTGTACAAAACAGGACCCAATAGAGTGAGATGCTTATCAGCTGCAGTAAGAGAAGAGGAAGAGCAGTGTAAGCAGTAGGAGGGAATCTTCACAACAGCTTAAAAGGAAACACATTTGAAATATAATGAAAGGTCTCATTGGGCTGTAAAAAAATAGAGAAAGGGAGAGGAAACAGCAACCAACCCTGCTGTTGTATTGTCTTGTTAACAGTGTGTCACCAAATTTAGCAGAAGGAAGCTTCTCCCACACATCTCCCCTCACACAACTGCAACTGTCACAACCTCCTGAGCTCTGAAGCACAGCTTTGATCCTGTGCAGCTCTGCCCCAGTTCTGCAGCACACAGAAAAGAGAAGAAAGGGGAATCACCTAGCAGATTTTCTGGGGGAATGAAGAACACCGTTGCCAAGACAGGGTTAATTGCCATGACAACAGCACTTCGCCAGCATCTTTCCAGTCTCTGTAAGAAGGGCCCCCCTCCTTGTGTCCTCCTCCCCTCACTGCATGTGTTGTGTTAATCTAATTTGTTCAGCTCAGTGGCTAAACAAATAACTGCAAACCTGGTGCTCATTCAGATGCATGGCAAGAGGGGGCAGCTCTCCGAAATGATATTTACTTGGTTATCTGATAATACACAAGTTGTATAAGAAAGGACAAGGCCTGGGAAGGGAGCAGACGGAGAGCAAGGTGAGATAAAAGTGAAGGGGCTCCTTAAGTGCCGGCTGATTTGTGACTGTGTCCTGCTGTGGTTGGGCAGATTGTACAGAGCAAAGTTGGTCACTGGAGCATGATGTGGAAAGGCTGTAGAGGAAATCTGCTTCCAAGGATTTCCTCTGAAGTCCCAGCAGCAACTGACAAAACTGGTAGAGAAAAAGAGAAAGGTTTTCTTGAATCACTGTATCCCAGAACAGCTCTTAGAACAAAATCTGTTGTAGTCAAGACCTGGGCCTCTTCGTAAGATGTCTGATCCAAAGTGTTTCACCTTTTCAGTTTATTTCCTTGTTTAGTAATTACACTCGTGACCATGAAACCTGATTCCCTCCTTCTATGGGATTTTTGAGTTCTCAGAAACCCTCAGGAACACTCAGTCTTTCACAACTATGTGTTTTGGTTGGCCTAAAATGTGAGAATTGTCCATGAATGGAAAAGTTTCTTCTGAAAAAGTGTTCTTTGCCTTGATTTGCAGAGATTGAGTCTTAGATTTAGCTCAGAAAATCAGAAGTGAGCTGCTGGTTCCCAGCCTACACATGGCTCAAACAGTCTGTGACTATGTGCATCACTTCTAAAGTATTACTGTTGCCTTTCGGATACAGCAGATCGCTCCTAAGAAGCAAGGCAGAGGCGCACATGGAGGTGCAGGGCATAGAATTGGGCACCTACACGCAAAAGTTGTCTTGCACATTGCTGAGTGCCTTGAGCATCTGTTTCCAGAGTGGAGGGTGCAGGCAGATCTTCACCTCTCAAAGTCTCTTCTATGTACTTATTTGAAGCAAGACTTTTGCCGGTGTGCATGAATTTCCACATAGATTCCCTAGAACCAGTTATATTTCCAACCAGACTAGGGAGCCATATTTGTAACCAGCCCATCCTCAGATTTCAAATTATTTTCCTGGTATGTCTGTGCTCCCTGGATGCAGGGCAATCTGACAGACAGGGAACAAAACCCTAAGAGTCACGTACACTGCAATCTCTGTATCAGCTACCTGCACTTTCTGTGCATCTGTTTCTCCTACTAGCATTTCCTGCTTGGCTGCTGTGCTCAGGGTGTGCATTCACTGGGGTGCCAACAGGTGTTGCAGCACAGTCTTATGTATTATTAGCAATAAATAGCAGACCACTGCTGCAAAATACTAAATATGTTTTGTTTTCCTTAGCTTCACTAAGCAGAAGGAACACCTATTAGCTCAGGTCTGTTCAGACCTGTAAGCAAGGGCTTTCTTAATTTAAGGTGAATTCTTCTCCAGTTAAAAATTATTGCTTGTTAGAAACACTGCACATGCACATAAGATTCAATGCCTCTCTTAGGGCTAACATGTCCACACTGTTACAGTAGTCTTAAATTTTAACAACAAGATCATCCATTCCATCACTTTTGAAGGAAATTAAAAAGCTGAAGAACTTTGGGCCTTGGAATGTTTGTTTTTTCAGTGCTTATGGTTTGGGTTTTTTACCTGCCAGAATTACAACAGTGCTCTCTGAGACCCTAGTTTGCTTAGAGGTGGCTCTGATTTTGGGGACAAGAACCCTGAGATGATACTTCAGGAGTCCTCCTTTCCTCCTCCCAGCATTTTCAGGTTGTTTTTTCTATCTCTCCTCTTTTTGTATTTCTCCAATTATGAGAAATTTGGGGAAGATACAAAAACTTCTCTGCAAACCTCCTGCTCCCCTTCCTTCTTTGGAGCATGGGATTTTCCATCTCTGGCTTCATATAGAGAGTGGTGACCAAAACATTAACATGCTAATCTCAGAGCCCTAGGCCATTTTCCTTACTGTTGCTAAAGAACACAGGCCTACTGGCTGTGCCCTGAAGCTCTTATAGCAACGAGCTGAATTTTGATACTCTCTTCCTTCTCTTGCCCTTATTTTTTTTTTTTCCTGCCTTATTTTATAATTATATTTATTTGAAATTGAATTTTAAAGGTTCAGTCCCCAAAGCAGTGAGATGTAATTTCTGGTGGATATTAAAACTGTATAAAACTGCTCATATATCCCCTCATGAAGAACAGCTGGTACTCAGAGAAAGAGACTGACTTTACCCTTCTTGCCAGCTATGCAAAAAAACAATAATAATAATAAATAAAAACTTATTATTTTCCCTTGGAAAAAAAAAAAAAGCCTGAAGTTACATGAGGCATAAAATTTTGCGTGTAGATTATAAACAGATATTCAAACATGTAGTTTAAAGTGTTGCCATTGAATTCAGTACCATGATACTGCCTTGTGCTGGTGGAAGGTCTAACATGGAACAGCTCAGGTTGCTCCTGTCTGAGAGTGCAGGCTAAGGGACAGCCATGGGGCCCCAATGTGTTTTGTACAGTGGAATTCAAGACCACATTTCTGTCCAGGGTACAGATTGTGATGCCTGTATTTTTAGTTAATCCCTTTCTCAAAGAAGCATTGAAACACAAAGATGCCGATAAAACTGTCTTGTCCTAACCTGTGCGGAGACGACAATAAGGCCTAGGGTTTACACAGAGATGCAGACACAAAATAGAAAAGAACATGAAATACTGGGATAGAGATAAATCAGTGGTGGTGTTCATTTGATCTAACTGTAGGTCCATTCAGTGTAGGCTTCTATTTCTCAGTTCCCTTCATAGTTAATGGAGA
The DNA here is from genome assembly GCF_017639235.1 of Corvus kubaryi. Lineage (NCBI taxonomy): Eukaryota > Metazoa > Chordata > Aves > Passeriformes > Corvidae > Corvus > Corvus kubaryi. Next base: position 16,673,955 of record NW_024581096.1, on the reverse strand, counting down.
GGTAGGAAAGACAGATGGTAAGTTTTAGGGCATGACTCATGTTGGCCTTGAGCGGATACCTGTGTTTAGTTGGATAAATTGCACTCCGGACTGGTGGGGCTCTTGGTTTCATCCCCAGTGGCTGTGAGGAGAGCCATGGCTGAGACCTGCACAGGCTGTGCACTCTTGTTGCTGACAGGTAATTACATTGGCTGATACAGTCAGTGACCTGCTCAGTGTTTCGGTGGCAGAGACAAGAAAGGAACTCAGGTCCCTTGAATTTGAATTCTGTGTTCATCCTTCACCTCCTTCAACAATGGGAAAATTGTTTTTCTGGTCTGGAGTAGTGGTTATCCTTTACATTTTTCCTATACAGATGCATAGTTTTGGATTTTTTTCCCCATTACTATTGCTTTCCGGCTAAATTAATGAGATTCAATTTTCACTGAGAAAGCAACAGAAAAACAAAAGTGGCCTCAGTGGCCAAATACCCCCTTAGGGTAAGGGCTGAAACATCTCCATTGGCCCTTCTGGGCCACAGGGCCATGAGCATGACTTGGAAAGGACAGATTCCCAGAGGGCGGTGCAGAAGGGTACTCACCTGATCAATAATTCATTAGGTACAATTTGTAAATAACTGAGTGGAAAACATCCTTTCTTTTCTTCTAATCATTCCAACTAATCTGCTGATCCAGAGAACAGGCAGGTTGACAGCAAATGTTATCTCACACTCCAAATGCAGGAGGAAGAGGTCAGGCTTCTTTTTCAAGTCTCACCTCATAGACTTTGGATGCATTTTGGTCCAGGTGGTGCTACTTGAGCCACTTGTTTGGCTCCAACCACAGCCTGATCTCCTTGAAAAAGTGCTCCCAAATCACTGACAATCTCACTTTTTTTTTTCTTTTTTTTTTTTTTTAATCTCATCTCTTTGCTCTTGTACAGAGGCCTGTGGAAATATCATATTCTACCCAGTGCAACCATGGGTGAGGTATTAACCAGAGAAAATTCAAAGATAGCAATGGAACAGCCTCTAGTGTAGTGGATAAGGGTGTACTCAGTCCCCAATCCACTCTACAGCCGTAGTCACATCCTTCAGCTCCTGTTTCACCTTTCCTTTGCTTCATCTCTTTTGACTATATGTTTTTGGATGGAATAGCGCAGTTACCACTACCATCACGATATTGAAAACACAGTCTGCCCCATATTACCCAGGAATAGTAGGAGTCCCTTCCTCCTCCACATATGCACGCATTTCCTGCTGAAAATGTCAATATTCTGCAGAAACCCGTCTGTTTTCAGACCAGTCTTGTAAGATTTCATTATGGCAGGACAAAAGACAGAAGGAAAAAGGAACTTTTTGGCTTTCCAGCCAACTTGCTCTAGAAGGAATGTAAGGGTGAGAATTTTGTAGCTCAGTGTTGAAAGCAAATGCTCAGCTTTTTGACATTAAGCTGATGGTCTCAACTTAGACCAGAGGAGAGTAGTAGGATCTGAATGAGAAGCTCTTTCTTACATTTATGTGGTTCCACAGAAACTCCATAACAGAGAACATGTTTGGCATGTCAGTTTTGTGACCCAGCAGTGCTACTCTTTGCCCTGTCTTACAAGAAGGGTGATGATTTAATTTGTGTGTGGTAGTGTCTCTCTAAACTGACACAGAATTGCAGGATCATTTAGGTTAGAAAAGAACTTTAAAATGGAGTTCAACCATTAGCACAGCACTTCCAGATCCACCACAAAACCATGTCCCTAAGCCCCATCACGGCCATAAAGAGCTGCCTGTGCCATGCTTTGCCCGTTCCTAGGCCCCTGGGAGAGCTGTTTTCCTCCTCCACCATTTAAGTCACAATAGAAGATACAAGGCAGTGTGAAACCTCATGTCTCACCCTCTGATACCAAACAGTAAGACTGAGCAGTGTACAATGTACTTGTATTTAAATATCTGTGTATTTCCATACACGTGAGCAAGAGTACAGTGACACAGATAAGGCATCATTTGCCCTTTGGATTCCGGTCACCTGACCTTCTCTTCTATGCAATTGATCTAGAAACACATAATAATATTTAATTAGAAATACACGGGAGAAATTTTTATCATCAACGATACAAAAATATCAACTTGCTTCTTTATTCCCTTTGTTTTCTTGGAGAAGTTAAACTGTAAATTAATACCAATTTAGGTTTTCTGAGAAATCTTGCTGTGATGCAGATCTTGCAGTGACCTAAAGAAGTTCACACTGGTTTGAATTCTGCAGCCCCTGGTAGAAAATGTTTAATTACCTTTATTTTGCCAAAAGCAGAGCTGTTTATCCTGCAGTTCTTGGCGATCTCTTGTACTCCCTCTGGTGGCTCATCTACTACGATGTGAAAGGAAGGGAAAAGAAAAGTTGTTTACTCAGTGCTTTACATCTGGGCACTGTTTGTGCTGCCGCTGTGGTTTGCATTAATCTCTCTTAGTATTTCCTAGGACTGTGTCATCCTCTCTCTGCCTAGGGCTTCTCAGTGAAAACTCAGTGAGGGTGCGATGGGCTCGAGGTATTTTAATGCCTGGTTAGTGGAAATAACAAACATAATCCTCAATTCCCCGCGGCATTAAAAATAAAGAAATAAATGTCACCATGCACGTGAATGCCCAGATGTTTGCACCAATGCCTGGGGAAATCTGGATAGCAAACCCTTAAGGCAGGACTCAGGTTACTCCTGCACTACCCAATCTCTTACGGCCCTTTTTCACAGTGAGATATTCCTGTGGTTTGGACCCCAAACAAAGAGCATTACCCATGTACTCAGAGAATCTTGGAATTCATCCTGATAATATACAGATAAATATAATTTAATTTTGTTTTGTTGAAAGGAACTTTCTGTATGGAAACTAAACACACCAGTGTTATTTGCAGCACAGCTGTTTTGCTTTGCTTGATACTTTCCCTTCCTAGTTTTTAAGTCAGCTCTTTTTTGTTGTTTTGTTTTTGTTGTTTTTGCTATTGTTGTCCTGGTTCATCGGTTTTGTGTTTGTTTTGGGTTTTTTTCTCCTTCTGGGTGATTTCGCATGAAACTGGGTGCAGTTTTCTGTCAAACCTATCCTGTGTTGTGCATCTGAGCTCAGATATTGGTGAGTTTGGCTTGAACCTGGACACAAAATCAGTGCATCCAGGGAGATATTAAAATATTCTGGTGATAACTTCTCTTTAGTTCCATGAATGCCAGTTCAGTCTTATCCATGATAGGAGCCTTTACACAACTCAGAAACTAGGATAAGCTTTCCTGGTGCAGACACAGATGCAACAGTAAATCTGTTCACAGTACAGAGACAGCCAAAAACTCCCTACATGGGCTCAGTGAGACATCAAGCTGGCTGGAGTAGCTTCATTTGCATCATGGCGAGGATCAGGGATCTTCTGCTTGTAGCATTGCCCACGGAATTCTCCAGCACAAACCAAGCTTTTTCCATGTGCCCACTCAAGCTGAGCCTCAGGGATGATATTTGTTTAAATGTCTAAAAGACAGATATTCACATCTGAGATTATTATCTCCACCCCGTCTGTGGTCAGTGGAGGGAATGAACAGCCTCTCTGTCATTAAAATAATCATACTAAGCACTTGGGTCCAGTGACAATCCATTCAAAATGATTTATCTGTAATGGGATGAGTATCTCAAATTCAGATATCAAAGGTTTAGATGTCAAGAGCAAAGTACCTCAGAAGGGCACAATATTTGTATTTAAGACAAAAATTGACTTTTCCCTTCTGGTTCAGGATGAAGTGGAAAGTGTAAAATACATTTTTCATGAAATCTGTTCTATATGACCAGAATTTAGTGTTATGTGATGCATCCTCAAATAAGAGCATGAGCTGGTAAAACAACAAGTGTTCAGGGACAACACTGAGAAGGAAGAGATCTGCTGAGAATGTGGCTTCCTTGATGGTCCACTTAGCATGTCTGTGACCACATCATAAGTGTTGAGAAAGGATGGTAACCTGTTATAAAGGACTGTCATACCCTATGGCACTTGGGTCTGGGCCCAAGAGTAACTCACCCAGTAAGTGACACTCACAGCACTTTTCATTAGTGCTATAAAAGAGGTCAGATTGGGCAGGTAAGTACCTATATGTATTTCTTTGAAATAAGTATTTATAGGTATGGATTGTGCACATTGCCACATGTATACAAGTCCATCTGACCCAAGTAAACTGTAATATATTTTGTTACAGTAGTACAAAAATTGTTGGGGTTTTTTTTTGTTTGTACTTTTCCAAAAGCAGAGAAATAAGCACTCTACAAGTGAGGTTCACATATATGTTAAGTGATCCCTTTTGAGATCAAAACTGGGCACAGAACTTTGTGGAAAGTATTGAGAGACACAGCAATGCCTGGACTGACTTTGCAGTCCAGGTGCTGCAGCTTTTTTTCATTTTTTAACAAAAATACTGGTTTTCTTCATTAACAAAGCTTCTGAAATAGTTATTCATTAATGTACTTTGGCTTAATTTTGTAGAAGTCAGTGCCATTGCACTGATTTGTACCATCTAATAATCAGTCTACTGCCTACACAGATGACGTCTCATGGGCCTGATCTGAAGTTCCTGAAGATAAAGGGATGACTTCAGGGTACTTAGAAGCAGGCCCTCATTAAGGTGCGGCTCATGATAAGCAGAGCTGGAAATACCCAACTCTGACTTCACAGGAGCAGGAGAATCACTGGGAAGAGGGTTGAGGTTCATACTCTCGGTTACTGGCACCGGTCATCTGGTACCCCTTTCTGCTATCACAGCAAACTCTAGAGCTGGGTGTCTCCTCTCAGGGGAAATAACCTCACTCTGGGCCAGGGAAAGAATGCTGGAGGGAGGATGGACAGGCAAGCCCATGATTGTAATCTCTAGACAGAGAAATGCATGTCAAAGTGTTGGAGTCAGATGGAAATGGGGCTTGCAGCAGCTCCTGGTCACTGGCCAGTAAGTAGGTTACAAATGGCCTGTGCAGCACACTGTTTGCCACCCACAAGGCTCCCTCCCTCACAGCAGGAGTACCAGGGAACAAAAGCAGCTGCCTGTACCAAATATCTACGTAACAATCACACAGATATATGGAAATGCCAAAATTGCCCAGGCAGACGCAATCCCTGGGAGCAGGCCTGGGGAGCAGAGGAGAGCCACCCTCTCTGCCCCACTGTCTGCTACAAGGCAGACCTTGTGTGGTTAATTTTAAAGCACATGCTGCCTTCAGAGAGGGAAGTGTGAGGGGATTACTTTTTTCCCATATTCATTTGCTTTTTGGTTTCTCTTGAAGGCATTGAAAAAGGTTTGCCTTGATAGTCACTGTCGAGGCATTCCCAATGATTTCCTCCATGGCACATGCCAGTTGTCTTTACCTACCTGTCTGTTGGCACAATGCAGGGAATCCTTTTGGTGTCTGGAGCTAAATCAAGAATAAAGAGCCCAGTCTTTTCCTGTGTGGTTATCAGACAATAAATGGTGGGCAAACTACCTCTATTTGCACAGGGTTCTGTTTGTTCTGCTGAGTGAGGGATACAGAGGACACTTAGTCATTCTGGGAATTACTGACTTAAATTCTGCTACCAGGAATTCAAAATGATGATCCAGATGGTCCATTCTGGCTTGAAACACAACACCCAGGACCCATAGCTTTAGGACATTAGAGATGTTAGGTCACAGCATACAGTCTCGAAGACTCTTAAGATCATTCTTTATCAGATTTTCTTTGTATGATTTTGCATCCTTTCTCCAAATGAGCTTTAAATGCTCCCTCTCTCTCTTTTTTTTTTTTTTTTTCAGTCACCAAAAGGCTTACATCTTCCCCAGTCAGGTCAAATCTCCCTGGAAATACTTGTCAGTCTTTTAACAGATCTGACTCAATTACAAATCTTTAAGAAACGCCCCCAAAGTGAGATGGTCATGGCCTTAAGCTATCTTGCATGCATTTCATTACACTTCCTATCACGGAGAGAATTTCAGGGGTCTCTAGATACCTTTAGGATGAGCATCAGCACAGATTCAGGAATGCAAATAATGTGGGATATTTCTAAGTATTTAATTGAGTCTTTGTGGAACTGTTTATGTGTATCCCATATTCTTCCCAAAGCAGACTTCACCTGCTCCAGCCAAACTTCTTGTCCCTCTGAGCTGTGTTTGTGTGCCAAGAACCACAAGTCATAGAGCATCTCAGGTAGCTCAGGTAAATGGAAACTACGGGTGTGATCCAACCCCTGGAAGTGAAACTCAGTCCGCTCAGTTTTGAAGAGAAGGAGGGAATTTAACTACATGTGAGCAAGGCTTTCATGCTCACACGGTTAAAGAACCAGTCCATGGTCTGGTTTTCTTTTTTAACAGATATTGAGAGCTCAGAAAAGTAGTTTGGAAAGATTTCCACTGGTTCATTTCTTCCCATAGCCAGAAATTCAGATGGAAAAGAGGTGTAGGTAGAGGCACAGCCTCATGGTCAGGAGCATGAAGTCACAGAATGTGAACCTTGACTTGCATATGAGCTGTGTCACCTCAAGGGATGAAGAGAAAGTTCAGCTCAAGGCAGGCAGTTTTTCGCTGTTTTCAAAGCCCATTTCAGGGAATCTTGGGAGAAAGAAATTTTGCTGTGACATACCTTGCAAGGGTACCAGGAGCTAGAGGCCTCCTGTGTGCCTCTGCGCAGAAGAGGGCAAAGGAAAGGTTTATTGGGTGTTTGGATCTCTGTTCCTGAAGGACATCGCCATAACTCCGCTCCTCTTCCCTGTGCAGCTCTGTCACTCTGTACATGCAGATAGAAGCATCTTAATTCACTGCATGCCATTCTCTCCCTTTTTCTGGTGCAAACATATGTGCATTTACATGCTCTGCTTTCCTGCATCCTCCTCTCAGCCCCTGCCCTCTCTCCCACCCACACGCTATAAAAATCTGCCAGGGATCCAGTTAGTAAAAGGTGAATTTTTCCTGCCATCTGGGTGTTCGGTGGCACAGATTCTCTTGGCCTGCCTACACACATTCGCGGGCGCGATACATCCTCCTCTTTCCCCTTCCTCTTTCTCTCCCCCTCCCACGAGCTGGCAGTAAAAACAAAAGGGAAATCTTCAAAACCACAATGTCAGCTGCCTGTGTCAGTGTGGGTTGAGAGGACGGATCACAGCGCATTCATCTCCCAGTAGGCAAAGGGGACTGTATTTCAATAAATTTGCATACTACAGAAGACTTCGTAAGAGATTGCTTTGGGGATCTCTCTGTCGAGTTGCTTTGGGGACACCAAGCCCTTGACTTGCTCAGGAAGGGTTTGATGCCACCTGCTCTAAAACTCTCATGTTCTCCATATCCTTTTCATTTCAATACCAGTGTCCATTGTTTGTTTCACAGCACAGTTTTGTTTTCTCCCAGTTTGACGAAAGGCTGTTTATTTGTAGATCTGGAAATTCTGGCTCTACTCTCAGGGAAGACCAATGCTAGCTTTCCTCTGGTTAGCTCCTGTACACACCTTGCTCCTGACGTTCTTGGGTCTCACTTAAAAACCATGACCTGTCTTGAGTGGAGCACTCAACCTCTCTGCCTTTCTTTAATCTTTGGCTTCTCTTCTGAATAAATCCAATGGAGATATTCTAATTTAGGAGAGCAATCTGTGAAAAATATAAGGTGTCACTGAAAACAGCATTTATGTGTTCATCTCACTTTTCTTCAGCATTATGTATAATTTTTTCCTGTGAAAAGATAATATTGAAACACTTTTTGCAACTGGCTGTTCAGTACAGATCACATCTTTTTGTTTAGAAGAGAAGAAGAAATTTTCCTTAGACATCCCTGCATTTAAACATTTCTGAATTGCATATTTCCACAAAGCATGTGTAGTTGTTGCCCTTTTTTTTTTTAATTGGCTTCAAGAGAAGTGGCAGCTGTAGAAATAACAAAATTTCCTGTGTTTTTTGAATCCTTGTATGCCTCACAAAAGTTTGCTTCCACAAGGACCTTAGCTGGACTGATCATGGTCCCAAAACCCATCCAGAACCATGAAAAACACAGGGACTGCCTTCCAGGTGGTTGTTACTGTTGCTTATTGGAGGGGTTTGGTGTCATTCCCAGACTTACTGGGGTGATCACCTCCAGGTAGCAGAGGGAAGACCATGACTGCACAGTCTGCTGTAGCGTAACTCACCTCTGTGCTTAAGATAACCCTTCTCCATATTCCTATGAGCTCAGACTGATGTCACAGAAAAGCTGTCCTACCGTACTCCAAGCACATGAAGATATTCTCACCTAGAGGCTGAAATTTAGAACTGGGAGTAGAAGGTAGGTTTGAGGAGCATAAAGAGAGAGGAGCTAGTCAACATTTCATACACCCGCAGCTGACATGAAAGAAATGGCTTCAAACTCCCTCTTAGGCATGAGCTTTCTGCGTGACAAGGCAATTAGCCTCCCTGTGGCTCCGTTCCCAGTCTATGCAGTCAGGATACAGCACACAGCAGAGCAGCAAAGCACAAGTGCAGGGAATGCTGGTGAGATGCGCCATGGGAAAGGGGATGGAGGCATTGATGAGAAGGGATAAAACAGGATTGGGTGGCAAAGAACCACGCCTGAAACCACATCCAAACAGAAGTAGCAAGCTGCTGCTTAGGTGTTTGCATGGTCCTGGAAGTGCACCATGTATTTATGGAAGGGCAAGGCCTGGAGCAAGAGGCTCTGAACCAGTTCATTTTAACAGCTCTTGTCAGAGGAGCATTCATTTAATGCAGAGAGGGAACAGCTGAGCAGCTGTGTTTAGAGAGAAACGCCATAATCTAATACGGGGCTTGGGCCACCATTGATCAATATGGCAAAGTCAATAATAGATTTTGATTCCAGCATATTAGGCTGACTGTCAGACTCATGTTTATTAGAAGTTTTTACAAATAAGTCAGGCTCGAAGGAAAGAGAATATGTGTCAAAACTCCAGGTGGAAGGCTGATTTTTATTTTTTTCCCCATCAGGGTTATCATAGAATGATAGAATAGTTTAGGTTGTAAGGGACCTTACAGATCATCTGGTTCCAACACCTGCCATGCTGCACAGCTTTTTAAGGAGGGGAAAAAATGCCCCACCTTTCCATATACAGAATGAAATTCAAATAAAATCTATTAAATTTGAGTTTTCAGTTAAGGAGGATGAGGATTATCTGAGGTTTAAACTTGTAATGACCAAAGCTTCATATCTATTTTTTTTCTCCTGAAACTTCCAGTTCTGTGAATAAGTCAATTCCATTAGTACCTCAAACTCTGCTTGAAAAGAAAGACATACAAACCCAAAGTAATTTAGGCATTCCACATGGCATCAAAGAAATGTTATAACTATAACATGATTTATTTTAAATGTCCAGAAAACGTGAGGACTGTTATATAAATAATAATATAATTGAAACACTACAGTATGTTTTAAAAGAAGAAATTTAGAATAATTTTTAGATCCATCAAATATGTTTCTACCTCTTATGTTTAAAACAATGAATTTAGAATATTTTGACAGAAAAAAAATATTTTTAAATTACCAAAGATACAAATACTTCAGTTATTACAGATATTATACTGACAGGGGAAAGTGGAAGTACCGAAGTAAAAATACAAAGCTGCTTGAATTTAATCTCTTCTATCTTTTTTAATCAAGTATGTCCCAAAACACGTCCTGGGAGTTAGGCAACAACAGTACAGAGACAGTGTATTAAAGAGAAAGGGGAATTAAAAGGTATAAGGAAAGGAAAGAAAAAAGATATAATAGAAACTAATTGGAACAGACAAGAAGAAAGAGAGGGTTTGCCTGATGTCTGGAAATATACAACACAGAAACAAGGTCTGAACATAGCAGTGACAAGATTGTTTTAAAGACACACACAAGAGATCTCTGTCCTGGATGAAACTAGGGTGATAGGAGCTCACAGAGGCAAGTGAGATTCGTGTGACTGGTAGAGAAGTACACACAGCAGCATTTTGATTTTTAGTTCTTATTAATAATCAATGGAGGTCAGCAAAATTAAACCTCTCCACTAAAAGAGAAAGGCTGAACGAACAAAGAGGTGAACAAACCTGTTGGAGAGTAAGAAAGACTGTGTGTCAGAGCTCAGGCTTGAAGCAATATGTAAGAAGAGCTACTTGTGTCCTTATCTGAGTCTCCTCTGAGATGTTAGTGCATCCATTGCATTTTAAAATTTGATGGATTTCTGTGGTCCTTATCTTCTTTGTTCTCCTGTTTCTTTGCCCTTCTGCTTTTCTTTGATCACTGCTTAGGATCAGTTTTTTGTAGCGCTACTGGGGCAGGGTGTGTTGGCCGCCTTGCTAGTCAATGACCCAGCAAGAGTGGTACAAGGACATTACATGGAGAGGAGTTTTTCAAGAGATGCTGGATGAACAGGTTTATCATAATTAATGAACTTGCAGAGAAGAGAGCCTTGAAATTTTCCTGCTCTAGTCCTGTATCCATCCCTTCAGCGTGTAATTCGCTAGGTTCATATATCTTGGTAGCTTCATGCATTTTGGTAAGAGCTGATGGGTATGGGGCTGAAATAGCATCCCAGAGAAAAACAGGCTCTCACTTACATGCTGGTGGTGGTTTTAGTCAATGGAATAAAACCGTTTGGAGTAATATTATAAAGCTGTTCATTCTTAAGAGAGAGAAGTACACATCTTTCACCAGTACACATCTGCAATGCCTGACTTCCTGGTGGATTTCTGTAACTTTTTATTGCAAACCTTCTGAAAGTTTGAGAAACAAAAACCTGGGAAGTTTCTAAACTGCTGATTTCAGACTCAAGAGTACAGCCAGGGGAAAGATCACTCTGTAATTGCTATGGTTTTTATACACTTTCCCCAAACATCTGTTACAGGTCACTGTCAGGAACAGGTTATTTTGTTACAGACTTTTAGTCTGACCCAGAATGACAGTTTTTACGTTCTGATTAATAGCTTTAATCCAACATCTCCCACAACTCCCATAAATCCTCTTACCTCTTCTTTGGCTCTTACCTACCAGAACCCCACGAGTGGGATCACTACAAAGAAAATGCTTCTTTCCCTTGCAGCAGAATCCAGCTTTAAATCCAACCCAGTCTGCCAAGTTTATCATTCATTTTTCTTTAAGCCTTGCCTTATCTGCTGTTATTCCCCCTCTTGGATCCAGAGCATTATCTGAAAGGATAGATGGTTGAAACCTAGTGGGAGGGCCAAGATGGTGGTCATTCCATCAGCAGAGGAGCACAGAGAGGTTTGCATAACACCACAGTACACTGAGTTTTTATTCCCATGTTGTCATCATAGCACTATCTAACAGAGGATAATTTCCTCTATTTTTTTTTTTTTTAGAAAACAATGAAACATATTCTTTTTCAGCCTGCCAAACACATAACACATGTACCAAAAACAGGAACGAGAACATGTTCATAACCTTACAATGCTTACAAGAGTACCACACATATTTTCATATTGGAATAATTGTTGTATGTATTGCTGTACCTCTAACAGGATGTTTTGAAGTATGTATCTTGTGGACATAAAACTGTTTTCTGTGACACTGATGAGGCAAAATGGCTCAGTGCATTTTATTTTCTTGTGACTCAGACAGAATTGTTCTCTCCATTTGCTGTACATACATGAACTCGAAGCCAGATCCTTCCTGTTAGTCTTTCCAAATGTTTAACAGGACTAGTGTAGGTTCCACACTGTGATGTAAAAGGTGATCTGGCACTTCTATTGGTCTTGTTTTAGTTGCAATTCTTTTATATCCAATATTTTAGTGGAAAGAAGAAATATGAAGTTTTTGATGGTTTCTCCATGATGCTGATGTGTTTGAGTGGTATGTGTTCATATGACCTTTCTTCTTCTCTCCAAGTTCTAGAGCCATCTACACACAGAACGGCCTTTTCTGTGTGTTTAGTGTGACCGAGCCTCTGTTTAAGGTCCCCAACTACTAGCCTACAGGCAAGGATGAGACAGAGAGAGAGAGAGAGAGTCCTTCTTTGTGGTAACTAACTCTTTATATAATGAGCCCTTTGCAAATTCTCCTTGCATACTTACTGACACCCCCGCAGTTACTTAAATGGGCATTATTGGTCACTAGGTCCCAAGGTCATTCAACAGAATGGGGTTGTTAAAAATAGGAATGAGGGTTCAAGACACAGGGTCAAGAGAGATTAATTGAAAAATCTTCTGCAGGCCTGACATCATCTGTGGAATGGCAGTGCCCAGACACCTCCAGCTGCTGTTGCGTTTCTTGCGAATGTAAATGAATGGCTTCCTTTGGGGCACTGAGGTGGTTTCCAGGCTGGATTGTTCATTTTATTATGTTCCTTGCCTTTCATTTTACTTTTTTTCCTACAGCACATCTTCTTAAGCAATCTTTTCCTCTGTGCCTTTTAGTCTTCCTTCACGCCTTGTCCCCAGCTTTAACCTTTGAACTCTTTGGACAGATCCAATTAAATGTGAAGTTATGGACAGCTTTGGGGAATCAGGTTCCAAAATGAAGGAAATGTTGTTTCTTTTGCTATCCAGCTTTGAGAAAGGGATGCCTTAGTAGACTGGAGAATGCCCACCATTGCTGACACATGAAAAAATATTTCACAAGTCAAAGTATATTACTTCCCTTACAGACAGAATTGCTCGCCTTTGGAGATGGGTGGGTGAAGCTTGTCTTTATACAAGGTAAGAAATCAAAAGTTATTGCCTAAAACGGTCTGTAAATCTACTTCCTTCATCAGCACACATTCCTATTCTAAGCCTCTGAGCTATTGCAGATCATGGCAAGGGGTGAGCCTCGAGGGGATTTTCCACAGGTCATTAAGATCCCACATTCAGGAACTAACCACAAACCCAGCCATGGAAAGTCTAGATGCTTTGAGGAGGATGCCTTCTGCAGGGTGTCAGAACTTGGGATTCATTGGTAAATGTGTATAATGAATACACATCTGACCTAACTGCCTAAACTCTGTACACAGTCAGTGGAGAGAAATAGGCAATTCCGGAGAGTGATTCTCCTGACATCTACATTTGAATTAAATGGATCATCCTCTAGAATTGACTATTTCTCATGGGTTGTGAAGGTGACCTAGATGACTATCTCAGATGTAAATGCCAATACTGTAGATGACTAAATCTGTACCAATGAGTCTACTACCAGTGTTTTGATGAAGATATGCCAGTCCTGAAATGCTTCTGGCTGTTTATGCTATAGAGAAGCCTGAGATCAGGGCCTGCATGCCAGGAGAAAACCCCCTCCCAGTGCCGGGGGTTTTTTTGTAAAGGAAAAAGACAAGCAAAAGAACATCCCTTTTCGACAAATGTGACTGAAGTTATGTACCTTTCCCACTGTGACTTTGAAATTTTGGTACAGAATTGGCAATAAGGCTGAAGCATCTTCAATCTTATTCCAGTACCTTAATCTTAAAATTAACTGTTTTCAGAACATGTTATTTTCAGAGTTTGAAGTCAGAATCATTTAAATTTGAGGTTTCTCATAGAGCTGAACAGATTTTAGACCATGAAGATTCTAAGAGATGCTGGATTTATTCCCTCCTCTGGTCAGAGAAGAACTTTAGCAGGGCAGAAGTCACACTGCAAATGCCAAGTTCACACCTAATTAGGGTAGTGTGCTCAATCTGCGAGTCACAACTTTTATCAGTCACCTCCTCCTGCTCCGATCTGCTGTGGAGGATCACTTCTTTCTCCCTCTCTTTCTTCTTTAAAGGAAAAAATATTATTAGGCTTCGAGGGCTTAAAACTGTTGCTGCCTGCACATATCTAAAAATAATATAAATCAGTGCCGAGGGACCACTTGTATTTTGGCTGCATGAGGAACTTTAACAGCAAAAGAAAAAGGGGAAAACTCATCAGTGCGTAGATTTCAAAAACTAGGATGCTGTGTCTGCAGCCTTTCAGAAAGTTCAGAAACCCATTAAAAACTTTATTTTTTATTTTCTTTCCTTTGGCTTTTTCTCTCTGGTAAGTTATTCAGCCTTAACACTGCTCTCATTCACACTTTTAACAAGGCTTGTAATACAGCAAACAGGATCATCTCAATCTGACTGCTCCTCTAGAAATAGGTATGAGGCAATTGCAGAAAGAGAGATGCAGGATTTTAATTCTTCTTTGGCCCCTGATTTCACACTTATAGCTCACAATCTCAGATATAGACAGCAGTGGTAACACCAGCCAGCAATAGGTGCAGGAGGGATAAGCTGTGATATCAGCATGTAAAGAGGAATACCAGAAAGGCAGGTTCAGTGCTAGAGAGGCAGAAGGAAGGCAGCCAGCATCACCAGGACATGGAGAGTTAAACAGAGGTCCATTTGTTTCACATTTGACCTCTTCAACTTCTTGGATTTTATCCATAGCTGATGTGGCCTTTGAAATTCACCTGGAAGAGCTGAAAGGCTCTTCCAGGCATCTTCTTTATAGATTCATTTGTAAACAGACATTTAAAAATTTCACGCTGTTAATGATTCCCTTGATAAGCTGCTTGCTGAGGCAGCAGAGGATATTTAATGAATTTGAAATACCCCTCTATCCAACTTCATCCTCTTCCTCAGATGAAATATCAGCATTCAGGATCAGATCTGACCCATGATCTGGGTCTATTAGAGACAACTGTTGAGCCGAGTTCTCCCCTGTTGCCATACCAACTGAAGCAGAGGAATGAATATTCTTAACATGAACCCGTCCATCTAGCTGTTAAAGCACAGAAGATATTCTTTCACACATAAACTTGAGATGGAGAAACAGTGATAAAAGCTAAATGATTCTTGGAGGCTACATAGCCAAAAACCAGAAGGATCAAGAGCTATACTAAGGTTGTCCCAGCTCCCTGCCCTGTCTCCTACCTACAAGACAGACTTAACTGACTGGATTTAGAGATCAAAGCCACTCACAGAGCTTCTTAGGGCTGTCTTAACTACACTTCTTGAATATCTTTTCTCATGGCTCCTCGAACATCTCCCCTTCGTCCCTTTTTTTATTCAAATGCACCGACTGTAAATCTGTTTAAGTAACATGATAATGACCAAAGGAATGGTTATGATGTCACTAAAATGAGCTATATATGATCAACCTGGTGTATTATTGGGAGCAGACAAGACAAGGAGATGGGAGAAAAGAGAGGGAGGAAAAGTGCTTGGAGTTAAATACCGATGTTTATTACCTACCTTCTCAGAGCTGCTACTTGAAAGCTAACTGATCTGTTCCCTTGCAATTCTTTTGCCCTTTCACCTTCTGTTGCTGATGTATAAGAAGTTTAATTTTGATAGCAGAAGTATTCCCCCCACACTCCCTTTGGTTTGCACTAGACTGTCTGATCTGTTTCACTGACATAGCACAATGGAGATGCTGCTAAGAGATATCAAAGTCAGGTATTATCAGCTCGGTAGCGTAATATTATTTCAATCTCATCCTCAATAGATTGTCTGCATAGTGACATGCTGCCAAGATGAAATGAATGAATGAACTTGGAGAGGTTCATTGCATGGTGAGCACAGGAAATGAAATAAACAAAGGACAGAGAAATCCAGTGTTAAGGAGGAACATGCACATGGATATGGTTGTCTTCACCGTTCTGCTAGAAATTGACCTAGTGATGGCACAGGGTTAGATTTTTGCCTGGAGGGCACACGGCAGGAGTTTAAATTCTTCTTGAACAGTGGAAATGGTCTGGTCTGGTTATGTGGATGAATTAATGAGAGAAAAGTAATAACCCTGATCCTGCTGTAAACTATTACTTGGAAGATCTGAGTTTGGATTAAGGGAAGCAAAACCCAATGAAACCCTAGACACAACCCTCCAAGTACTGCAGGATTGTCCCAAATACCAAATCATCAGTGTTTAAAGGTGGGATATTATTGAATGTGCTAAGCTAATATGTGGGAGCTAAAAGTGGGTTTATGCCACAATCTTTCTTCATTCCTTGGACTATTCATGTAACCTGTTTTTCCTTTTTTCCTCATATCACTATCTGTCCCTTGGAGTTAAACCCCAGTTCCTTCCCTTGTGAGACTGATATTTCTTAGCATTTGCCAGACATTTCCAAATATTATAGCGGAGTATGTTTTTATACACATAGGCAGGGTCTAACTAAATGATGGGATCAGACCCTCAGAGAGGGGCGTTGTTGGTGAGGCATGGGCTAATCAGCTCAGCAGAAGAGTGGTCATGATAATTTTGTTATCTCAACCTGTTCACTGAAGAAATTATATAGTACTGCCATGGAGATCCCTAAGCAGCTCCAACTTAATCTAAAATTATAAATCTGGCTTCAAGGGGAAGGAACACAGTCTGTGTCTGTCCTTCAACTTTTGAACTCAGCTGATTTTGGATAAATTAAGCAGTGGAGGTAAAAAGACTCAGATGCATTCTGCTTTAATATGAATTTTGGAAACAGGTAAAATGGTGAGCAAAAGGCACTACCACTGCTTCCACTGAAGAAACAGCTAATTGATGTTGTCCTTTATTAGACATCAGAGAATCCAGTCACAAGCAAGCCATTTGCAAACAGTCCTCATTAATTTCACAAAGTCTGAAATAACTTGTTCCTGTTTAGGAACTAGGTTAAAATATTGAGGAAGCAGCTTCCAGCTCTATCAGTAAGCTGAAGTGCACTACTGAAAATTAACAGCATTAACAAATCAACCTTTTGCTAACGATCAGCATAGACAACTGGTTTTTTGGGCCTCTAGGCAGCACCTCAAGATTGGCTTTGCATATGTACTTGATTGTGCATTGTGATGGATTTAGGCTGATTCTCACTTCAAGTATTTCCAACCTTCCCTCTGCCTGTCCCACACTTCATGCCTCAGCACAGTTCTCACTGCCCATAAGAGAGAGTTGTCCATGGTTCAGATTGCTGCACTCAGCCAAGACCAATGCAAGCCAGTCCCATTTCCCTTGTTCTCACAGTCCACTCTGCGCACTTGCTCTCCTCAGTTGGAAACACTCATCTATCTGCACACCCTAGACTTGCTTCTTCAACTGAAACCTGGCAGGATTAACACCTTAAAGATGCATCTAGTGGTACCTGCACCCAGAGAAATGCCAGTTGCTGCTTTATCCACTTCAGGCAGGAAAGTCAGCCAAGAAAGGAACCACTTACCCGATTCAGTCTTGATGAGCTGCTCTACAAGCTTCAGACAAGAATGCCTTACTCTTGTAACTCATCCAAAACAAAGTAAACAAACACCACAGAAAGCGTTTGACTCCACACACTTTTTACACCTGGGTTCTGTTCAGAAAATTCGGATTCATATTTTCATTTTGTCATAGCTGTACAACCAGTGAATATCTGAGACTGCATCCTAGGCCCCATGAGAAACTAGTAGCTGCTTCTCTTCCATTTGATGGATGGAGATGAACCAGAGACAGAAACAAAGCTACTTGTGCTCTGTAGCATGAGGATGGTCCTGAGTCACAAGCATCTGAGGCTGAAAAAGGAACAGGTAGATGTAAAATTTTCTTTCATCCTACAGCAACTTCCTTCAGCTGCTTTCCAATTGAATGTGTTTAGACAAAAATATGAGCAGAGTCTGAAGATAGCTAGAGGATCTATGAGAATTATCTATGGGACACCACAGTCCCACATGAGTGTTTCTCCCCTTTCTTGTCACCTCTTCATCTGTTTCTATGGCAGTCCAGTTTTGCTTCTAAGAGCCCAGTGTGGACTGCAATGAAAGATTTCTACCCAGTTACAGATTTTTAAGGATTTAACATATTTTAATGACTATTTAGAGTAATATTAAGATCTCCCATATTTATTGTCCACAAGGAAAAGGGTGGGGTAGGTAAATCCACCCACATGAGAGAGATTGAGTGCTGCCCAGTGCTCATTGCATTTGTCTAGGTGGTAGGAAAGCCTTTTACCTGCTCTTTTCTTCCTTTGCTGAAGAAGGATTTGAATCTCTGCCTTCAGTCTTCCTAAATGAGTCCCCCAATGACAGACCTTTCATGCCTGCACCCCCATTCCCCACAAATGTTTCATTATGTATAAAAGATAAAACTGTTCCCACTGTAAGGACTGACAGGTTAAGGTACATAGGATGTTAAAGCCTCAGGCAAAAGTTTCTGTCTTGTCTGCTTGAACCCAGGGATCTCATGTGAGTACCTAAACTGTCTGTCTCTTCAAGGTCTCCCTGACTGCCATCCATTTATTCTGGAATGAATAAAAGCAAACTACACATCAGACATCAAATACAAAAATCCCAGGGGATTTAAAAACAAAACAATACCTGACTGATTTTAGACATTTTCTTCTCTGTGTTATGGAAGGGGGGGGGGGGGCGGGCGGTGTAGAAAGAGGGGCTGTTTGTGTTTTAATCAATCCTATTGACAGAAAATTAAAACTGTTGTTGAATTCTGTAGCAAAGACTTTAAAATGCATGCACATATTTTGCCTTACAGAATACACACTGACTTTAATAATTTATCTCTCTAGAATTGTTTTTATTTATGTTAAACTCTTCAAAGTTTGAAAGGACTTTTTCTCAAATCAAATGGTGTTAACTCTTTTAAGTTTTATAGATATTTCTCATACAGTTAAAGGACAGATTTCAGGGATTTAAACCTCTCAAGTCTGTGGAGACTTGCCAATGGGAGCTATTTTTGTTCTACTAGAGCTGGTCCGAAATAAGAAGGACTAGAATGAAACTCTGTGACTTTGTTCATTTTTGTTGCCTGCTGCATTATTGATGCAGGGATGGAAAAGAGTAAGGACTGGTGAGTTAAACAGGGACATATCAGTTGGTTCTGGTCTCTTACAGCCTGTCTTTCTGTCTGGGACTTTCAGCATCAGTCACACACTTTCAAAGAGTTTTAGAGATCTATTCAAGGACGCCCTAAAACTGGATAATTAAAAAAAAAAACAACCCACCACTATTCAGCACTTTTAGTAGACTTCTGGAGTCACAGTACTTCTAGGAAGTCACTGGATAAATCAAATTATATTTCATCTTGCAGAGGAAGCAAATACATATTTTCATGCTGACACAACCAGTTACGATTGGTGATCTGCTGGTGCTTAAAGTACCACCTCTTTCTCCAGAGTGAGAAATCTGCTCGGGCTTGGGAACCTCAGACAAGAAAGTGATTGCAAATACCTTGCCCTTGATCCCAGTAAGGTGAGATAAGGTCCAAATAACTGACCTGGGAAAACTGAGGATCATTACTTGGGGCTGTACAGAAACATGGGAGATTCCCACATTTTACAGGGCTCAAAGAATTGAAATTCACTTCATATTTGAAAAAAAATATCAGAGGAAAAACAAACAAACACACAAAAACCAGAAACCCCTACAAAGTAACGTCTCAAAAAAAAACTTTCTTGGCAAGGTGAGTTGGACGTTAGTAAGCTGGATGAGGGTGGTTTGAAGAAGAGTCTGCTGCCAGTTGTTGATTGTCTGATGGAGCTGATGGGAACATTGGCTGAGCCTCTGCCCTCGTTGCGTTCATTAGCATTCACACCATTCACTGGCCACCCCCCTTGCACCAAAGACATTTTCTGAGGTTGCTAATTTTCATGAAAGCAAGTGGGGTCACTTTCCACCTTTTTTCCTCATCTCGACAATGCTTGTCCCCTAGAGAGCTGAGAAGAAAGGAGCTTTCTTGTTGTCATCTGTGCAATTATCAGCTTTGAACACGATGGCAATTTGTTGTTGTTGTTGATTTCCTTTGTTATGCAAATGTACCAGCTCATTCTTTGAGTGCTTTTTTCCCCCACACAGCATAAAAAGGAATATTACACATTTAATTTCATGTTATCGTTTGTTTCCCTCTGAGATTTCCTACAGCCATTTTTTTGGTGTTCTTCAGGCTAGTGGGAGCTAAGCAGTGGCATTTTGAATTCTGACTTTGTCACTTCTATTTACTTTTTATCATAAAGGGGCATTGTCAATAGGTCTTATGTGGCACCTATAAAACCCATTTAGGAATTTAAATCTCCACTAAAACACAGAATTTATGCTTCCTTTTATGATTTATGAGTAGAAGCCTAAATTCTGCTTTTAATAGTCTACCCATTTATATTCAAAGCAATCAGCTTACATGGTGCACAAGCCTTAAAGTTGTTAGTGCACAACTAAAGAGAATAAAAGCAGGAGGATGTAGACAGAGGCCTAAGCCAGGAAGTTCAGAATAGAATTCAAATTAGGACTTCTCCAGGGCTTTAAGATGCTGCATGTCTCTGACACTTATTATGGTTCAACTCCTCTATGCATCCTGTATTTCACCCTTTGGGAAGAAAAACAATATTTAAAATCAAGAAGCAGGATTTTTTTTTTTTTTTTTTTTTTTTTTTTTTTTTAATCACATAACCAACCATCAACTGGTTCACTCGCAAGTATAAGTCACTCAAGAAGTTGAACACTTCTCTGACTCAATTGTTCAAAACTTACCAGTCCATGCAGCGAAGGTGGTAAGTGGTCAAAACCAGACTTTTTAATGCTAGCTGTCCTTACCCATTTTCAGACAAATTTAATGGTTGTAGTATTCAATTCTTTTTTTAAATCAAAGTGAGTAATAACACTGGTAAGACTTGTCTGTAATAATGCTTAGAATAAATGAAAGAGACTGATGAGTACTTAGGTGTTTTCAAGTTTTTGATTAATTGAATTTCTTTCCTCTGAATTTTGAGAAAGAGTAAGTGGAACAGGACAAAGCTCTTACCTCGTCTGGCCAATTACTGGTAATTTGTACCTATCAATAACTGCAGATTCATGTCTCTTGATTTACATATTTGGAAGGCTATTTGTTGGATGTCAGTTTAATTTGTCTTCCTTTTGATCTCACTGGAATAAATCTAAAAGTCTTCAGATAAATGAATGACTCTGAAGTACCACTATCATAACAAAAATTATAATGTGTGTAAGACATGCATAAAATAACCCATACCTCTTCAGGGTTAAATTATTAACCCAAATTTTTCCTACAACCTGACATCTTTTGCTCTCATGTTATCATCATTGCATGCAGAGGCAATCTCAGAAATCGTACATCAAAAATGGGACTCAGAAGTTATCTATTTATGACAGAATACCGTTTGCTGATGAACTCTGTTGCAAATGATTTTATGCCTGGTGGGTTTTAAAGGAGTTCTCACAGATCATTATTGAGGTTCTGAGGAATGAGTATGAGAGAGGATGCATCAAAACGTGGCCAGTTTAAAAATATCTTCTACTATAAGTATTCGTGCTGTCTATTGATGAGCATTGTAGTGTGCATAACAAGCCTTATCTTCACTGTAGATTTAGCAACATGCTATGCCGGAGCTGAAATAGGTTTCTTGATGCAACTGTGGTACATCCAGCCAGCATACATAACAGTCTGGTCTGTCTCCCAGTCTGAAGTATGAAAAGCAGAAGTATGTAGCAAGATAGTCCCTTAAGTTCCTTTTAAATCCTCTGAATTTCAGGCCATTCCAAGAAAATATTCAAAAACTGCATGTGGAATATCATGCAACCAGTCAGGTTCCCTCGTGCTGTTTACCAGTTAACTGCAAGATATTGTTTGTGTTTTGTTCTTAAGAGGGACCATCAAAGTCTATGGTGAAATTAACCTATTGTTTTATTCACAGAATTTGATGCCTTTGTTTAAGGTAGATTTGGTTTTGGGTTGTTTTTTTTTTTTCTGTCTTCTTGGGAAGAAACATAGAACTCAGCATTTTACATATGTATTTTCATGCAGAACTTCTAGTGAATGTGGACCACAAGAGGCTTTCAGGTATTCTCCTTCCTCAGGCATGGTGATGGTGTACATACCAGGTGAATAAGGCTTACATTTCTGGAGAGGCAGATGCAAGGCACAGAGGGAGTGCAGTGGCCAGTCTAAATCCTTAAGAGCAGCCCAAAATTAAGTTTCCTCTTAAAAAAAAATGGTGAGGAGGAGTCCACCTGTAATTTGGGTAGCACAAGCTCAGAGCATTTCTTGAACAGATCCTAACTTACTTTGTCCACTGCTCTGCAGACCCCAGTCAGGCTCTTCTCCATACCTGCAATGGAACAAGGCTCACTCCTTCCAGGACTCACAAAGCCTTAGATGAGGTTAGAATTTTACC
Source organism: Corvus kubaryi (assembly GCF_017639235.1). Lineage (NCBI taxonomy): Eukaryota > Metazoa > Chordata > Aves > Passeriformes > Corvidae > Corvus > Corvus kubaryi. The sequence goes on along the minus strand of NW_024581096.1, from coordinate 16,651,947 downwards.
CATTTCTCATTCCCAGTCACGTGCTGGGTACCAAAAATACGTCATAACTTCTACCCTCTTTTTAGAAAGAAGAATTTTCTAACAGCACAGTCAGGACTTCCCTGGTGAGTCTCTGCTTTGGATGTATATGCTCACTCTTCCAACTCTGAGTGCTATGGTAAAATGTCTTCACAAAGGACAAACTATTTCCATAGTATCAGTCAGTATCATTTAGACTCCAGTGCTCTTGCTGACCAGGTTTATAAAAATGTCATCTACATCCCAAACTCTTGGAGCAGAAGAAGCAGCTACCTCTGTGAACAGCCATTTTTTTCTTATATTATGCTCAGAGTGATAAACTCTGAGTGATAAACTAAAGGCTAAACTCTTTTGAAATATTCATGCTATTGGCCCACCTGGGGTATAAAATATCCAGAAGGTAAATAATGAGCTAAGTTTTCACAAAATATATCCCCAGCCAGAATGGATCACACTGACTTCTTCTAAATTCCCAGAAAAGTAAGTCCCTTAAACTTACTCCTGCTTTGGATAATGATGTGTTTGCAGGAACAGATGATTTCACTCAGTGTCGCAGGAGATTGCAGATCTTTGACCCTGGAGATATAATATTTTAGAGATATATAACCATGAAATATTTTCTGTATCAGTCTTCACTAAGCAGGTGCTTTAGCATGGTGCTGAGCTTGGCCTTATATTCCCTAATTTTCATTACAGCTATTCAGCTCAGAGTAAACTCTTGATCAACCATTGCTTACATGGGTTTTTTTCAGAACTGGCCTGCCATAGAATAGGCCATGGACACCATGTCTACTATTAAACTAGTACACAGATGTAAGAAAAATAAGAAATGACCAATTGTTCATCAATCCGAGAGTTGAGTCTTCACCAGAGATCCTACTGAAGGTGAGAAAACAAAACCAGCCCCTATCTGCAAGCTATTCCTTTTGTACTCCCACAGCTCATCCTATTGGTCTGCATTTTACAGACATACTGTCTGTGAACAACTAGTCTCTTAAAAAACTGGCTGATATTGTCCTTCCACACATCTTCTGTGGTAGCAGATTCCAGAGATTCACCACTTACTGCATAAAAAAAACTTTTTCTTTTTGTCAGTTTTAAACAAACCTAACACTACTTTCATTGTTTCCTTACTTTTTTATTGCATGGTGTGCTGAGCAACATTTCCACATTCAGCTCAGCCAATGCTTTCATCTTTTGTAAATATTTATGGTATCACATCTCAGATTCCTGCACTGTCCCAGCCTTTCAATTTCCCTTCAAGAGTCAGCCACCCCATCACCCTGATCATAATACTTACCCTTCATTTTACCTTTCTTAACTTCAGTATGTCTGTCTTGAGCTGTGTAAGCCAAAAAAGCACAGAAATGCAAGATGTGATTTCACAGTACCTTTTAGATACAAAAAAATATGTATCTTATCTTGCTATCAACACCTTCATGATGGTGCCCAGCATCTCACTGGCTTTTTCAGCTGCCACTGCAACTTGATTCAGACATTTCAGACACCTGATAACATGAAGCCAAGATTTCTTACCTGAACTATAATTGCCAGTTTCATGTTCAGCTTTATGAACCTTCAGTGTCTGTTTAGGGGTTTTTTTCTTACTTGCATTGGTTTAGATTTATCCACATTGGAGTTTGTTTGCCAACCATTTGTAGGCTTTTATGAGATCTGTCTGCAGCTCCTTGTTAACAGAAAAGTGATTATCGTATCTAGAAACTTGGATATTCGTCTCATTATTTTTTCTCCAGGTCATGGACAAAGATGTTGAATAAAATTGCTTCCAGGACCAATCCCTATTGACTTCTCTCTTGAAAAGTCTCTTCTCTTTAATATTCCTTGCCTTTCATCCATGCATTTACAGTCCCCTTGCTAGAACTTCAGCAAGTTCTTGAGGTGGGGTTTCTCTTCGCAGAAGCCATGCTGCCCAACCGAAAATATAGTTCATGTACTGTATGATTTTACTGTTTATTATAGACTCTGTCATATTTCAAGGGATGGAAGTCAGACTCACCAGTCTGTAGTTCCCAAGATTTTCCCTGGAGTCCTATACACTCTGAGGTCAGTCTTTGATTAGAAGTTATAGCCTGTCAGTATTGGTTTTGATAGCTGGGTTAGGAATCTCCTCCCATGGACTTTCTTGGACAGTTAACCTCCGAAGCAGAGCAAGAAAAAATAAGCTCCCACTCGAAGAAAACTGACATTTCATTCTTCCCCAATTTTTTTTTTGAATGAGTGAAATTAAAAGCTAACACTGATTTTATCACTAAAATAGAGTGAAACCAATGCAGCTTTGTGCCGTGCAAAAGGTAGGGGGAGGGACACAACAAAAAATATACAAAAAGTCCTTTCTCTAACTACAGGAGAACATCATGTAAGAATTTGCTCACGGGGTGGTTTTTTGGCTTTGTAGAATAAGGATGTCATTTCTTATTCTGTTTCTGCTTTAGAAATAGCATATCTAGGACTTTCAGAATCTTAACACAAATACTATCTCTGTAATAAGAAGATGTGAAATATGAATGAGTCTTTTCAACTGATTACTACTACAGGGATGAAGAGCTAGGACAGTCCAGCAAGACAGAGATATACCAGTCCTTTGCTAAGTATCTCATTTTGCTGATTCAAATGTCTCTGTAGTCAGGGTTGTTTGAACAGAATCAAATTTACTTGTAATGAGCCATATAGTGATTCTCTTGTCTTTTTTTTTCCCTCTTTTTTTTCCTTTTGTCTTCACATTAATTTCTGCAAAATAGCACATCTGATTTTGTAATGCACTAAGCAACTGTTTCTCAATTACACCAAATTTTACTGCTCCTCAGTTGACTTTTAAAAACATGGCAACTTCAATATTATCAAAGGTTCTCCTCACAATAAAGTCTACAGTAATTCTTCACCAGTTTCATAAAACTTTCAGTTTTATGAAACTGGTGAATTACTCCATGAATACTTGAGTAAGTAATACTTTCTACCAAATTCTTATAGTTGTTTCTAGAACATCACAGATCCATGGCAATGAAATCCAAATTGCCCACAATGGTAAACTGATAATCACTGCACACATCTACATTCTTTTTTGTAAGTTTTTTCTTCCTAAGTCATCTTTTTTAATGTATGATTTTGAAGGAGTGCTACAACTAGCAAGAAGTGGTGCATATATCTTTGGACTTGAACAGAGCAGCAGTGGGATGTGGGAGGTCCAAGGAGAGGAATGATAAGAACTACTTTATTTATGAATTATTAAAATTTAAAAAAAAAAAAAAAGATATTTGTTCTTTCTTTTGGTTTTCCTGTAACCTGTGTCCTTTGTAAACGAGCTGTTTTGGGTTTCTTCTAACAGAACCTGTCTGTCCATCTGTCACTCAGCGTGTGCCTTCTCCAGACAGCTCATTCCAGTTTCTAAATCCCTCTTTGTCCTGCCCTCAACCCCTTGTCATGATATTTCCATATGTATGACAGACACAACTTTATTCCTATAGTTTCTCTCTTTCTTGTGCGTTTTGAGAATCTGGACTGGGAACTTTATTCCTTGCTGAGGGGCTTCAAAGCACCATGAGATGTTTATATATCAGCCAAGACTCTTACACTCAAATACTTGAGAAATGTGTATGTGAGGAAAGATGGGAGAAAATCCAATATGGTCACAACCAAGAAAGAAAATGTCATCATGCATGAAAATATCTCAACATGTCCTTTATTCATTGTCAAGGTCAGTAGAGGTAATGGATATTATATTTTTAAGTTTCTGTGCATGAGAGGCTGTCGAGAGTGATGTCCCAGTTCCTGCAGCAGGTGGACAATCCACATGGAATAGTCTATACATATAGGAACTCTTTCATGATTTAACAATGACCATCAGTGGCAACACTCACAGATGACTTTCTTCTCTCTCCATCAGGTATCTCTATCCTGAGAAAAATGAGTTTTCTCCTGAAAGCCAGAGTGTGAGATGTGTTACTTATAGACAGGGTTGTCTTGCACCTTTGAATTTCCTGTTTAAGCTGGAAGGAAACATTGCCAGCAACCCCAGCAACGTATGCTAGTAGTTTTTCAGAGCCACCCACCTTCAAACCTTTCACTTCCCTTCTGCTTTTCCCTATATTAAAGTACTTTCCTATGATAAAAAGAAGGGGTAAAAGAACCAGGCATTCTGATTATCTCCAGCAGTATGACGACCTGTTCATTGACATTGAGGATCAAGGCAATGTGCTCTGGGCTGCAGAATCTTCCCAAACACCAACAGCCATTCATCATCTGTCCTGTGGCAGAAGCACTGGCATGAATCTCCACAGTTGGCTGAATGTGGTGGCGTACTCAGTTCTGCTGGGTCTTGGTTTTCAACACATCTTTGTGAATCATGGGCAGCTGGAGAATCAAAAGTTTCCGTTGAAAACACCAAGGTGAAGAAACCACATAATTTTTGTTTATTTATTGGAGGACTAAATTCAGCAGAGACCCACATACTCTAAATTACAGCCTGAGATGTGTTTGGAAATTGTTTACCTTTCTCATGGCCTCTTCCCTTTCTGGGACTAAAAGGGACTTGGTGACCAATGTCAGTACCTGTGCTGCTGTAGGCAGAAATTAAAATCCTATGAAGCTGCCACAGTGAAAGATGTTTGTCAGTGAAAATACAGTATAAGAATACAGGTTTTTGCTGTTCCTGGACACATAACCCACTCAGCTGTCACAGGAGTAACCAATGCAACGCAGTGAAATTCATCTCCCTCAGCATAAGCTGAATAGTGAGAGAGCAGATCCCTGTGAATTCTTTATGTTAAGAGTTAGGTATGACCTCTCAGAGCTCAGCTGGTGCTCTCAGTGCAGCTGAGTTCACATGGATTTCAGTGTTAAGACACTTCCTAGAATATGACGGGAATTTCCACCATCACAGCCTGGCTTCCGACATTCCCTGTGGATGTCTGCCAACTCCCTCTATGGCTGTGAAGGCTCTATTTAAGACCTTTGCAGTGATGACAGTGCTGATGACCATTTTGACCTTTTTTAAGTTATTCATTCCTCCTATCAGTGTTCCTTTTTCCTCGTTTTCTGTAGTGGTTGCTCCTTTGGTTGAATTATATTAATGTTGTGCAGTGCATTGATTGCCTAGAGATGGGTCCTTTAGAGAACAGTACAAGAACAAGAGTTTGGAGCAAATCCTTTGTTGTAGAAATAGATACAAAATCCCAAACTTTGCCCTGAGGAACTGTCAATGTGACAATTTTCACTTCCCCTACAGCTTGTGAAGAAGGTGTCTTTTTGATGCAGCTGATGGCTAGAGGAACTGTGATCTTCATGCACATTTTCTCTGCCAAATATATGATTGAGGCAGTCCTTACATCCAAAAAGAAAGTGTGGTTTATAAGCACTGCAGTGAGGGAGGTGATCAGGAAGTGACAACAGTGGACCTTTCTTAGGTTCCCCTCTGATTTGTCAAAATACAAGGGAAGGAATGAGATGCAATTATGTGTGAGCCTTGACTAACCTAGACTGAGAAGATAGTAACACCTCCAAGCAATTTTAGTTGCTTGGTTTTTCACCACTGAGATGGAGACCCATTTAGGGTGAAGTTTCTGAGGAGATTTTCAGCATTTTGAGCTCCTCATCAAACTGAAAGCAATGTGAAAGCAGTGAATTCCAATTCCTTTAGTGGTCTGGTGCTTGGATTCAAAGCATAGACAAAAGAGGCAAAAATCCCAAAAAACTGCTTGCAGTGGAGGGCAAGAGGGGAGGTTGTGAAGTCATCACAAGTAAAGGGATCACTAGTAAAAAGCTTAATATGGAAGTGCTTGTTGTGAGTGTGAAGGAGAGGCCTCAACGGATCATCTTTAATCTAAGACTTTTTCTTCTTTTTTGATCCAACCCTAGATCTCCCTGCTCTACTCCCCTACTTACTGCTTGAAATTTCTCGTGGAAAACCACTTCCTTGGCTGCAGTAACATCATACCAGCACAGTAGAGGAAAAAAGGATGAGAGGGAAGGAAGACTAAAGGCAGAGATTTTCTATCCCCTCTCTTCCCTCAGCTCAATATTCCTAGAAGTATTAATTCAGGTCCAGCAATAGTTGCACTAGGGCTTATGTAAGACAGCCTCTGAGAAGTCAAAAGAATGTTGTTCTTTTGTAGCATAAAATCACAGTGATACTGCACAATACATGCAGGTTTTTTAAGAGTTCAGGTCTTCTCTTCAGCTATTAACTTTTTCTGGGAAAGGCAGAGGTATACAGAAAGCATTACCAGGTGGGGTTTGTGGTGATGAACAACTTGGGTTGGAGTATAAGGGATGGGGAGTGGAATGAAACTTTCTGTTAATTTGAGGAAATATTGTAAGTCCTTACCTAGTGAAGTTCCCCTTTACTTCACTGACTGTGCCAGGTGTCTCCCAGCATTAGAATTTTAGATATTCAGAGACACCTTCAAGGCTTAAAACAACCTTCTTCATGTGGGAAAAGCTTTATGACAACTTAAAGCATTCTCATGCACCCTGAGAGTGCCCCAATGTTTTCTGACAGCTGACAAACTAAAAAGGACGAGGCTGTCAAATGCAAAGAATGGGTCCCCTCCTTTTGGCTTCTGTCCCTCTGGTATATTCAATTAGGATTGATCAAGCTGTGTCAAAGGTCCCTCTTCTGTTTCAGTGGCCACCAAGAGCTTTCATGATGAGTAATGATAGTCTATCCTTAAAAAGAAAAGGAGAAGAAACAGAAGGGATAGTACAAGCATTTCTTTTTTCCTTTCTTTCTTCTATCCTTATGTTCCAATTAGGCACATTACCTTTACGGTGCACTAAATGAATTTAATATAATTGTCATTGTTCAATGATACACCAGAGCCTTCTGCCTTCCAACATTTGCCTCTCAAGCAGAAATCACCACTTACTCAAGCAAAATAAGATTTAATCATAGTTTGGTGAAAGACAAAGTGGGAGATAAATGTTCGTCTTCCTCTGAAAAATATCTAAAAGATTTGAATTCAAATATGGATAGCAAAGTCAAGCTGGGTAACGCTGCTGATAAGAAACTTATACATTTCTTGCATATCTTGCATAAGTTAAGAACTGCTGAGCTGTTCCATCTCTGGTACTAGAATTGAGGAAATAACCCAATCTTCCTCCATCAGTTCCCATAGCTGTTCATATTTATCCTAAATTTCTTTCTGGTATTTTGTCTCTTTAATACTAATATTCAGGTACCATTTACATTTGAAGGTATATGCCATACTTTTCGGGGGGGTATATGTTAAGTTCTTGGTCCACGGCTGCCATTTCAAAAATTTTTATCTGTCAATCCTAAAATTGGGTATGATTTGAAAGAGATATTTCCCAAATCTTAAATTAGACCAGCACCAGAAAGACAGAATGATCTGTGCCAAACAGTTTAGATGAAGGTGAACAGAGTATAAATTTATGATGATAATTCTTATTATTGCAATAGCAATATAAAAATTGCATCCATCTCATTATCCTAGAAACTAGACAAGGACTGCCAAAGGCTCCCATCAAACATCACTTATGTACAGGATATAAGCATCTATCTTGTTAAAAGTCCTTTATTTATTTCGAAGGGTTAATTTTCTCTTAAAGCTAAAATGTATAAAAGAAAGGAATGGGAAGATCTTAAGAGATTTGAAAATCAAATAAAGCCTGAGAGCCAAAATCTGTTAGAGTAACACAGGTCTAGGGATTTTCCTTTCAAGTTCACACAGAACTTCCTGATTTTCACAACCCTAATCATATCTAGTATAAAATCTTCAGAAATTTCTACTTGATCTTAAGAACAAATTATTTGCCAGGGCATATGAGTGAGGTCTAGTCACAACATGCCAGAAGTTGATCATGGTTGAGTATCACTGTTCTACATACTCCTGATTCAGTGTTTCCCACACATAAACTATTCCCTAGGACTGAATGTACCAGTGAATTTCTTAGTGTGGTCATGTTAAAACATTAGTGACAAAAATTTTATGAAATTCAGTTCTTCGTTTTCATTTCACAGAGGGTTATGGCTTTTATTGTTGGTTGAGTTTTTTCTACTCTGACCTGAAAGCAGAATCACTCATTTATTGCCAGAAATTTTTATCAGATTTGCCAGTCTTTGTCTAATACTTAATAGCTTTCCAAAAGGAGTAAAACTGGGGGACTTCCCATCTTCCAGTAAAACTCAATGGCCATTACCTTTCTGTCTTTCCTTGCAGCTGTTGAAAATATGTTCCTAGATGGAAAAAAATTCCACTAATGTCAAAAACATAAATGAAATTTAAATATTGAGGTTGAGCAGTATTCTGATTCTGTAACAACAGAACACTACATTTATCCTGATCCCTTGTGCTGGATCCTAAACCATGATGCAAATATTGTAACATTAGCCCTCACAGCCTTGAAGCATCAACTATCATAATTGTTCAGCCCATGAGGAAGTGAGGCAGACACAGACTGAATTAATCCAGGTTCAATGAGAGTCAGAAACGGTCCTGACAATTTTGATAATCAAAGGCTACAGGGATCACATGCAGAGATGCCCTGGGAAGGTGAAGGGAAGTGACAACTACCTAATTACTTGCACAGATCATCACTTTAATCACTTATTGTATATTTTACTGAACCCCAGAAGTCATAAGAACCATCATTGGTGAGGAGATGCCATAACTGTGCATACCAAAGACCCTGTCTCACAGAGCTTGCTGTCTAAATCACTGGCTACTGATACTGAAATGTAGCTCACTGGCATTAAAATGAAATCACAAATTCCAAGCTAATAAGATTTTCTGCCATTATTAACATTAACTCCTCATGGAAACAGAACTGCCAGCCCCACCAGCAGGAGCTGAGGAGGTGGTGTTGCAAGACAAGCAGGTTTTGGAGGAGCGAAAAGTCATGGAGCAAGGGAAAAGAGGAGGAGGAGAAGATGGTGTCAGAGAGGTCCATCTTAAAAAGAAAAAAGTGGGGAACAACATGTCCAAATGCACAAACAGATGAGGAGTGGGAGGGGAAGCAAAGACAGAGGGGAAGGAGTTGAGCCCAATTACATGATCACAAACAGTATTTTTGCCACTGAAGAAGTCACCACCATCCTGGTGAGACACAGCAGCCAGCCAGCCATACCATTATCACACAGCAGTAAAAGGTCTGAGCTGAAGGCACATGTACAACCCTGTGGTGGTGACTCAATACATAATGCACTGACTTCTTGGCTCATGACCTTGTCGCCAGCCCTCAGAAAGAAGAAAATATGCAGTAATAAAAGACTCTTCAATCTAAGGGAATAAGCATTTCAAGAAAAAAAGACCACAAGTTGAAATTAGATAAATGGATTTTTTCTTTTTTAAGCAGTGGGTATAATTGCCTATTGAAAAACAAGCGGTGTATTTTAAAATACCTTCTTCAAAAAGAGTACAGAGATCCTTTGGAAGACAAATTTCAACTTAAAAAGTCATTGCACTTAATAAAGATCTAATTGGGAAAATCAGTGCCCAGTTATATGTAGAGGGTCAGACAAAAACAGTGATGGAGGACTGTTGGCATTGGTGTTATGCCTGGCAATGAAGGAGGCCTGGAATGACACCAGCTGGTCTGTGCTGCCATGTTTCAAGCAAATTTGGCAAGAGGCACATGAAAAATTTTCAGTTTCAGTTCAAGGATCTAGAGGTCTTCAGAAGCAAATGCATTTCTGAATGAACACATTTACTTTCTGGAAACATAACTACAGTGTTTTGGTCAGGGTCCTTTTGGAAGGGTGTGAGAAGAGCAGCAGGCTTTATCAACAGGCCAACATTTGTAAAACATATATCCACACAAATTGGCAATTATAGCAGAGACATCCTATCTGAAGGTTTAAGTTGCATTTATGTCTCTGTTACATGGTTGTCTAGAAAGATTGATTTCTAGCTACAGCCAGTATTATGGAGTAACTCTAGGGTCCACTTTGCCCAAATAAATAAGTAAATAAATAAATAAATATTGCTTATTGGCTCTTATGGCAGCTAACACTTCTTGGCTAGGCTTAGCTTTCCATTTCTGTATGTCATGGATCCACACTCTAAATAATGTCAAATGTCTCTAAAATATACATCAGAAAACTGTAGATCTGTTAAGATTTCTAATCTTTACTCATAAAAATCAACTTTTCATTGCACACAGAGAAACCAATTCCCATTTCCTCTCCCTCCAGAAATTAGACTGTACAGTGGAAAGGCTCCAAGTCGCTGCTGTTTAATGGCAAATTGGCTTGGGGCACCAGCAGTACTAGTTCTAAAATCATTAAGTGAGCTGCCACCAATACATCTTTTACAGTCAAGCTGCGGATAAATGGATGGTGAGATTGTCAAAGATGGAATTCAAAGTTACTGATGAGTTCTGTCCTTATCTTCTGATTTTTGTTTAATAATATTATTTAATATTATTTTCTTCAAGGGCAATGTATTTTTTTCCAGGTAGAAAATAAAGGGTTGTGATAGGAGAAAGCAGAGAATATTTTTCCTCTCTAAAACAATCAACTTTTCTCCCTACTCCCCTTTCTCCAAGACCAAACTCCATTAGTAGTTTGCTTTGATGGGAAGGGGTAAGACTTGTAAAAGCTTCTGAGATGAGGAGAAAGTAGACCTGAGAGGAAGAAAAATGATGCATGTTTTTGTTGAGGGAAGGGCAGCATGGCAGAGGCATTTGTGGCTCCAGCTATATTGATCCTGAAACAAAGGTACCCCTCAGAATTCCCAGGTTACAAATGAACATGTCTTTCCCCGTGCTTGTACCCCATTAATTGAAATAAGCTCTCTCCTTGAATCACAACTTTGCTTCTGCTGCAGGTCAGTAAAAAACACTGACTGAAGGCTGGGAAAAAAATCCCTTCCAAGGGAGGTGTGGCATGATCTCACTTCTCCTCAGCTGCTGTGGATCACAGTCCAAGTGAGAAAGATGAGCAGATTTTTGAATGGGTGGTACACGAACTGATAAGTCTCTGTATATCTGGTGGCATGGTTTGATGACCATAGCTGTTAGAGGGTTTTCATGCAGATTGTGAAATCACATTAAAAGGTGTCTCCTGCCTGGAAGAGGTTGTTTCCTACAAGATACACTGTGGAATGGAAGAGAGACATTCAGGGAAAGCATTGCTGTGGGTGCCTTTCCCATCTTCCTATGGAACTAAGCTAGGTTTTCTCCTTACTAAAGAGGCCCAGAAAGATATATAAAAACAATTACCTGTATTTTTAAGATATCATCAACTTTAGGATGGAATTAATGTTCTTCAATTCATTCAATTGAATGATTCAATTCAAATGTTCTTGAATTAAAGATCACTGTTTAATGATAAGAATGTTGCATTGTATGACTAGTTTAGAGGCTTAAAATCTGAATAGTTTAGATAAGACACTCTTCCCTATCTTCTCTGGATCTTGTAAACCAGGAAACCAGCCTCCTCAGCTTGTTTCCCCCTGGGTGGTTCATAGGAAGAGAGTCATTGGTGATTTTATGCGAAAAATATCTGTACCTTCAGCATTTTGTTACTCAGTGGGGGAATTTCATGGCCAAACATATGGGTGAAACTGTGTTATGTGTGAGTCACAGGCGTGGAAGATAAATATCTGAGACTGTCAACAGAGTGGTCATTTCATGTCCTTACAGATATAAACTCCCGCCATAGTTAAAGTCATTGCCTGTATAGAAACACTGCTTATTGGCAGGAAGCACGTGGAAATCTGAGTCGTTTTACAGACTCCTGACATATGTAGGGACCATGAGGGATAGCAGAGTTGTAATAGATGATCTTCCTCCAGCACAAGACATTTTTTATACCATGCACGGCATATCACAGGTTCTCAGTATCACTCAGAAATCTTTGAAGGTGATTTGTTTGAAAGGTTTTCTTACTTACTGCAGCAAAAAGTTTTTCTTCTCTAAACTCCAGTATATTTCTGACCCAAACTGTTCCAAAGAGGTATCCAGATTCTCAGGAATATTATGTTAAACTGTTAAAAGGCTTTTTGCATAATCTTTTGTTATAAGCCTTTGGGATATTTAATATTTACTCCACAGATTTATTCTGTTTTATTTTATTGTCAATGGTTAGAATGGATAATATTAAGGTCTTTTCCAACCTAAATGATTCTATGAATGCATTTTAATACTGCCCTTATGATTAATTGCAGAAAGACATTATTAGAGTGCAGATTCACCCCTTTCTTCCTTAGTCAACTCTACCAGTGTGAGGGAAACAAGTGATTCTTCTTTTACAAGAAGATAAAATTATGATAAATGTAATATAAGGAATAATTGAATTAGTGTCATAACAGCAGCATAGACTTCAATTAGAAAAAAATATTTCCATTGTGATAAAGTTCTGGCCATAAATTTCAGAAATCATACATTTTTGTAGCCTTATATTTCTTTGCTCAGGAAATGTCTGTCACTGAGAACCTGAGGATGACTGTAGAAATGAAAGGGTTCTCTCAAAGAAGAGAAAAAGGGTAGGAAAAGAAGTCTGTCTTGTAAACGAGATAACATTTTCAGAAATCAGTTAAAAGGTAAAAGATTCTTTGCTCCCCAAGTATGAGATTGTTAAGATGTTTAGTTTAACAAAGCAAAATATGACTCTATAGGTCGGTCTTACCTGTAAACATTTTCTCCCATTAGGAAGAGGACAGAGACTAACAAAATTTGAAGGAACCTGATAGTGTAACATCTGAACTTGTTTAGATCATTGCTTAAAACGGAATAGAGTGGTGGGTATGGATTTGTGCTGAAGGTTATCAGTATCAGGTAGTGCACTTTTCAGCAAGATCCTCATTATTATATAGTTTTATCTGAGAAGTAAAAAAGGGAATGACCTTTTCTGATGGCAACATGGTGTTCTACACATAAACCAAAATCCCTAAGAGTTTGGTAAAGAGTGGACTAAGCTGCAGAGAACAAATATGATGTTCAATGGAGTCTTAAAAAAAATTTTGCAAGTCTGTGTGTGCACATACATGTGCATTTTGGGACCAGATGGTCCCAGTGGTCAATTACAGTGTTAGCTGTTCATGGAAAAATAATTGTAGTCAAAGGTGGCTGACTTGAGTGACAAGAAAAAAAAGACAAAAAACAAGACATTTCCATGCTGTTGATGTTTCGTTTTCTGGCACATACTGAAGTACGTTTACAAACAGGAGAACAGCTCAAGTTTCTTCAGGCAGTAGCCAAGTCCACAGCTACTATGATGGGCTGGAGTATTTCACAAAATTACTCAAAAGAGTTGTTTCCCTTGTCTTCCATATTCTCTTCTCAATTTCTTTCCCTACAAAAAAAAGCAAAAACAACAACAACAAAAAAATTATTTGTGATTTTTCAGTCCTGTTTCACCATGATAGTAATTATTTATATAACACTGTCACTTTCAACTGGCAGACATGGAACTGATACTCTGGGTAGTTACTGAGAGAGGACCTGGAAGGACTGTGCCCCCTTTATATCATGGTATTGCCAACATACAAACACACCACACAGCCCTGGCATTGCTAGAAATAAGTGTCGCTAGTGCCTCTTATTAGTGTTTATTATCATAACTGCTCATTGTATTGCCCATTATGTTAATGAATTAGAACAACAGACCTAAATGTTTGTTGTTGTATAAAGCTCATTAGTCTCTGAGAAGAACTCAATGCAACATGAAGGTTGAGGAGCTGGGTTGCAGGAATATTACCAATTAAGTCCTATATGAACACACAATTAGGTAGGATGACATGCTTGATTTACGTTGCTTTATGGCTAAGCTGGATAAACAGAGTATCGCTGAAGACGAGAAACCTGCTCCCCCTTTGCTCATCCCCACCCTGCTGGAACCTATTCTAATGTTTCCAGTGGGAGCTCAGCACACAAGAATGGCTGGGCAAGGTTATTGGTGCCATCCTGAAGCAAATTTAACTCTCTCTGCCAAGCTAAAAGGGTGGGGGCAGTGTGTGTTCCTGTTGTGGCACTTGTAAATTTAGTTGCTCGCCCCTCTCTCACCAATGTGGTGTCATTCATGGGGTGTCTTCCCTCAGTACCTCAAGCCTGCAGTGACTGTCAGTTTACAAATGACTTTATACCATGTCATACGTCTTCAAATATAGCACTGGACTTAATTTAGATTTCTCCATCGGCCCTTGCCTTCTCTGAGAACACGCACAAGTATTTTATTATGCAGCACATGATGCAGCATACACCATTGTACATCACACATGCATACATTGTACATCAACATGCACCATCGGTGGTGATTCTTGTGAAGCATCACTCTTCCTTAACTTTCTCTTCCCTAACTATGTATTTGCGTTGTTATTTACATTTATCACAACTGAGGGGAGATGCAATTGAAAGGCACTTTCAGAAGTTGTCACCTCCAGCTTCTCAACCATAAATTGTTACTTCCCAACTGAGACTTGGTAACTGATCATATGAGCGCTCTTAATTGTTTCAGAGCAAGGTGAAACTTCAACAATGAATTAAACTATGGAATCAGCAACCATTAAATAGCGACATGTTGATTTTTTTTTTTTTTTTTTTTCAGTGTAAGGCATTTTATTTCCAAGATTGGAGGTTACATGTACAGGTAGAAACCCAACGGGATCCAAGAGACAGCTAGTGAAAGACACAGGCAGCTGATCAGCAGTATCTTGTTCCGTGTGAGGCACCTGTCTCTCACAAATGTGTCTTTCAAAAAGCCACATCTCCCCAGTCTTCTGGCTTATTCTGTGCTGTCTTTGGCACCTGCACAATCAGTTGTTGACCTCTGTTTTCAATGACGGTGGCTTGGCAGTGAAATAAAGCCAGAGAGATGGTGAGGTACAACTGAGAGACATTTTATGATGCTGTTTCTTACTGCCTGAAATGCTGCACATGGACAGTCTAAATCATGGAGCTGTACAGAGGGCTTGAGTTTGCATCACTTTTTCTAACTGTTCTGGGCAAATATGGTGCTGCTGCATACTAGGACATTTGTTGTGTGGGTATCTAGTGACTCAGAAATCAAGTTTACTCTTGGTGTTATATTGACTAGAACAATATAAATGTGCTATAAGTCAGCTTTGGTATGAGAGTAGGGAACTAGACACCTTTTGCCCCTTACTGTTCCTGTGTGCGCAATACTAGTGCACCATTTGCTATTTCAGCTGTGTGGCAGGCTTTCACATCCTATCCTTTTGTTAATACTGGCATCGAGGAATCAAAGTCCTCTCCTGTTTTAAACTGTTGATGAACGTTACATACCTCTCTTAGTCTTTTCCCTTTTTCATCATGAAGAAATGTGAAACTTTCACCATTGCATTGCCTTAAAGTTCTGTCATTTCTGATGAAAAAACACTTAATAACTACAAACTTGGACTCATCAATGGGTAAAGGAGTCTGCTTTAGAAACAAAGGTAGCAATCAGCTTGGAACTGAAATGAATGCTTAGAAAGAAACCTGAGAGGCACGAAATGTCAGTTTTGAATGGAAGGGAGAAGGGACTGTTAAGGACTGTTAAGAACTGTTAAGATCAGAAGTATAATTGGAAACACACACCCAAAGAAACAAACAAATCCCCACAAAAACCAAAAAAAACAGCCCCTTAAAGGGAGCAGAGAGGAGGGGACCTGCAGTTATGGAAAGAGCTGAAAGGAGACAGTGACAGGTAGCTCTGATATGTTCAGAAAGTCTCTTTCGGGATCTTTCATGGTGCCAGCCTCGAGGCACAGGAGGAGGACCCGACAGGAGGCAGCTGTACATCTGTACAGCCTTCACTTGACACCAAGACAATTTTTGGACAGATTTCTGAACAAGATTTTGCTGCTGTCCCAACTTTTTCTTTCCTAAGTATCCTACCCGAGCATGTACTTTTTTGATGAATGGTTTGAGGTCATTAGTTTTGGAGACTGGTGTTCGAAACAGGCTGCTTTTCTCCAGACAGACACATTCAGGTTATCTCAGCCCCATCCTGAAGGACTTATGTTTAACACTGTGATTAGCTAGTTGTCTTCTCTCCCACAGTCCTCCTGGAGCTTTGTCAAGACTGCAATGTGGTGTGCATTGTTAGGAGTAGAGGCAGCTCCAGAGCTCTCCATTAGAACCTTCCTGCCCACTTTACTCCAGCCAGGCTGCCTCAATATTCCCATAGACCCTGCTAGTCACATTAATCTGGATTCAAACAAGTAATGCATGATTGCAAGTTTCCTAAAAGTGTGAAATATCCCAAGGTTCCTTGAACTTTCTTTCATTGTACAAAAGAGCTTTTTCATGCAAGAAGGCAGAAATGGAAACACTGTTCTCTGATACTTCACGCAAAACAGTAGTGAAAGCTGAGAGGAATGGTTATCAGCAGGAATGAAAAAGGAACTATTTTTTATTTATTTATTTTATTTTCCATCTCCACCAAGTCCTTGCTGGAAGGATTGTCCCAATCTTCTCCTGTAGATGCTAGATCAAGTGTCCTATTCCACCTGCCTTCATTGGTTTCCCTGGATTAAATGGACTGAGGGTGAGAAACCGCTAATGTGGGTTGGTGAAAGTGGAGCTGGCACTCCACAGCAATGGGATAAAGCTGGCAGGTCTGATTTTTCAAACTTGGAATGAGAACATCATTCCACTTTGTCTCATTTTTAACCTTCAGTTTCAAAGATGGGGAAAAAGCAAAAAGGAAAGGGTGAAGATTCTGAAGGGCTGATTCTGAACAGTGATCTTCCCAAGCACAACCTCTATAGAGGTCATTCACTGTCAGGCATTTTAAAAATCAGAATTTTTCATCTATGCTGTGGTGGGCAGATAAAGGAGGAAAACTTAAAAAAATAAAATTTAAAAAAAATGTATTCTCCCCCACCCCAATGCTTTTGAAAGATACCACTCTGTGCCTCTGTAAAGGGGCATGAATTTACCATCATCTTTGTTTCCAGGCATAATTCCTGGCAGCTTGCTGAAAAACTTTTTGAACCAGGATTCTATGAGTAGCAAAGTTTTGTCATCTTTCCTTAATTTGTTAGTTATTTGATGCTTCTGCAAAACTTAGGTCTTACTTTTTTGTCATGCTAAGAAACAATCCTAAACCAATAGCTGTTCCATGAGCCTGTTGAGGGACCTGTCCCCAGTTTTCTGGGACAACTACTCGAAGGAAGACATGACTAGAATGTTTGCAAAGCCTGGTTAATTATCATAGTAGGAACAAGATAATCACTGCCACGTGCTTCCTAAAAGTTTGATGTGAAAGAAGAGTGAATGAAAAAAGGTGCCAAAAGAGTTCCAGATATTAAAACTGCTGCTGCAGACTTTGAAGTCTAGGCTTTCCTGTTTTCTGGAGATCAGGATAATTTGAGCTAGAGGTGGATCCCAGAGGGACTTGTGGCTTAGTCTCAATTTATCTAGCTTTGACAATGACTAGAGAAACTTATACTGGTTTCCTAATAACCAAAGTCTGTTAAAGGTGGGAAGGGGCTACTTTCCAGATGGAATACAGCCACTTAATATTTGAATTGTTAATTTTTTCTCCACTGACTACAGTAACTGCTCATGATAGCCGCACTCTAAGCTTTAGTATATTAGTTAAATACATGGAAGGGTCTGGGCCACTGTGTCCCACCAAATCACTCTTGAACCTAGATGGATTTTACCCTGATTGTAATTCAGAACCAAGACCATTTCCAAATCACAAACCTGTACAAACTGCATGGCAATGCATAAGGTGTAATTTCTGAGCTGAGCTGAGCAGCAGGATCTTCTGTGGTATCCACTAGTGAGGTGAGAATACCTTTTAGTCATGGGACAAATTCACTGGTGGTGAAGTAGAACAGCTCAGGAAGGAAAGGTCGTCTTCTTCAAAACCAAACTAATGGCGAACAAACTCACTGCCTTAATGCATACCGATTAAAAGGAAATCAGGATGGGTAATTAACTCCTCTCTCAAGTGTTTGTACAATTCACTTTCCCTCTGCTGCATTTCCTGAGCACTCCTGGTGCTAAGCTCTGAAGACGTTGAATAATGACTTAGACCACTGAGTTAAAAGTTTATTTTCTTAAAAGATCTGTTCTCCCATTCAATCCATTTCACACATTGCCCTCCACCAAGCAGAACAATAAAATGAGCTATAATCATAAATCCACGGGTGTTTTGAGGTAGCCCCTTCATAGTTTCTCAGACTAACAATATGAGTCAGCCTGCAGCACTGGGGGAGATGTTAAATTTACGTTGTTAAATTTTCACTCTTACCTCTATGGTTTCTCTGAATCCTCCATTCTCTATTTAATACAGCCTGCTAATCTGTTTTCTGTTTATTTTTTAAAAGCAGGCTTTCTGCCTCCTACACCATTCAGCATCCCGCCCACCTCCCCTCCCCCTCTGACTTTCCCAGAGCAAACAGAGCATTCAGATCGAACCAGATTGACAGGTGTGTGACAGATGGATGGACAGAAAACTGGATCGGTCCAAACTCCTTGGCACTTGAAAAATTGACAACACAACCAAAGCAGCGTAACGGGGAGAGATAGATTGGCAAATGGAATAAATGGTCCCCGGAAAGTTTGCGATTAATCTTTGCCCTGTCAAGTAATGGCCTGATAATGCAGGAATTTAATGGGAACTACTTCTGCTAGTTCAGAGGCATCCATTAGTGTGGAGTAAAGCAGGAGACAGTAGTAGGCATTGTTCTTTTTCATAGCCTTTGCAAATGAGAGGATATTATTAAAATTGTACCATCTGTACCCCAGCTCCACTCTCCTAAATGACAAGTCCACACCTTTCCACTCTTCTGTTCTTAAGGGGTGACACTCGTGAGTTTGGAGCTCCCTTCTGGGAAATATCCCATTTTATTTGATCTGTTATATGTTTCTCCTCTCCAGCGTGAACTCCAAGCTACCTAATGAAGTTGAGACTGGAAGAGAGAGATTGTGTCAACCAAAAGGTGTATACTTTTCAGAAAGCAGCTTGTTCTAAGCACTGTCTTGAAAAAAGTAGGTCTTCCTACCATCATGCATCATTTGGCTCTGCCTCAGTTTCCCTATGTGTAATAAGGCTGTCCCCCAGCAACAGGACACCGTGGGGTATTCTGCTAGGCAAGTCCAGAAGGAAAAATCTGTGTCCAAACAAATGCTGGAGTTGTGTTTGTGTCTCACATGCTATGGGTGTTGGTTTGTGGCACGCTAGCTTAAAGATAGGTCTGATGAAGGTGAGAAGACGTCTATCCTACTGTCCTGTTTATAAAACAGTTACAGTGACTGGGACATAACACAAGAGTAGGCAATAACATTTTCACTGAAATGGATGTTGTAAAGACATCCTGTTCTGAAGTGATTTGGCTCAGTAGATACTAACTGGCCTGTGAATCAGTTTGGTTTGTCTTTCTGAACTTCTCTGAATTTTGTTGGTTGCCTCAGCATCTCCTGCAACAAGTGATTTAATTCTATAACACTTCAGGGAGAAAAAAATAGCTTTTACTTTCAACGTGCTTGTCTGCTCACTTCATTAGCTTCAAGTATTCAGAGCAGGCGGTAGCACTTTTGTCTTTACCCCTTCAATTCCAGGCAGGGGCTTATTCCACAAGATGTCAAGAGTGGAGGGAAGGAGTTGTTGGGCAAAGGATCCCAAGAAAAGAGCAGGCACATGTGTTGCATCAGTGGAGCGGTGTTTACTCTCCAAGAAGCCTGGTACAGACTGAGATACCCCAGGCCTCACTGATATGAATAACTGAGTCACCTTCACTTTGGCAAGGAGGGGACTGGCTGGAGAGTGAGAGGGGAGCCCAAGTGCTCAGTCACATCAGTGCAGCTGTAGCACTGGGGGAGGGAGGATGCAGGGGGGCGGAAGAAGCTCATTATGACTGATAAATAGAGGGCTCCTGTTGTCAGCAATGTCATTGTGTTCACCTTTTTTTTTTACAGTCCCCTCTTTCCATCTGTGTAATTAATTAATGGATTGGAAGTGCTTAGTTTCCAGTGATCTACAGGTTGACCTTGCACCTTCCCCTGCTTGTCTGTGATTGTTGTCAGGAGGTCCAGCTCTCACCAAAGACGCCTCCCTCTCTAACCATCTCTGCATCAGCCCCCATGGTAGCAATAGTTAATCCTGTGCTTTCCTCCCCTTGCTTATTTTCATAGTCCTAAGGAAAAGAAAGCAACAACCTTCTTTTTTGCTGGCATTTTGGCATTGACTTTGCACTAGGATAAACATTGGCACAAGGTGCAGGTCCTCATGAGCCAAAGGGTAGGATTAAGAAAACAGGCATTTTACTTCCTGGAAGGAGGAATGATCATATCAATAGATTTCAGACTGCTCAAAATAATGCATGCAATCCAAACTAGATTTTCTTGTTCTTCTGCAGCCAGTGATGAGAAAGGTACCTCTACTCTCACACCCACTGTAGGTAACTATCTCAGAATAGGATAAATCTCTTCCAAGAGAGGTGTTTTCCTCATTTAGGCTAGGAGAACTATAGAGGTTAAGGTAGATATTTTGTGTTCAAGGTAGCTAAAATTAGGCAAGATGTGTTTCATCCTCATTATCTCTGCCTTGTACTTATAAATGAGATGAGTAGATCCATTTCTTCACCTCTCATTTATATCTTTAAGCATAAGTGTAAAGTAAAGGCATACAATGTTACAAGAGTTTACCAGAAAATTACAGTTGTTAATGGGGACTGAAGAATTTGTACCAACACAGACCTCATGGCTTCAGCCCATAACAGAACTCTTATTTTACAGTATGTGAATAAAATACTGTGAGCTTTACAATCAACACCATGAATGAAAGTCTGGGTAAATATACTTGGTGACCTCACTGGCAAATCTGCCTGACAATTTCACAAAACAGACTCAGGCTATTGATCAAGTTGGCTGGAAGGGATCTTTTCACCTCAGGGTCTCTGGACTACATTTGACTTAGGGCAGTCAAGAGCAAAAGTGGCTGTTATCAAATGATAGGAGCAAGCTGAAGGTCACAGCGTAGTCTCCAGAGAAATAAGTCCAGGGAATGGAGATCTCAATCAATTTAAGTTATACTAGGGATGACTGACTAGGTTCACATCACAAAACCAGTCTTCTCTTGGTTTTAAGACTGAATGCAAGAGAACACAGTTATTTAATCTTCCAGTTTGGCATAAGATTGGAAGAAGGTCTGAAAGACCATTAGAGAATCTGCCAGTCTATTGCTTCATCATTTCAGTTTCCCCATAAAAGCAATTTTTTTTAAACTAAACATTTCCCAACACTGGCAGTCTAAAACTTTCAGCTACCTTAATAAAGTGTAATAACTAATTCAAGACTCTATTCCCCAGCCTCGCCTTCTCCAAGAAGAAATACACCACACATAGGAGCAGGATTACCTAAGCAAGTTGCAGGAATGTGCCCATAAGTACTGGGTCAACCACTTTATTACTCTAGTGTACAGCTCGTATGATTACTCATAGGCTTTGTCACATATTTACTCACCTAAGCAAAACCCCACCTTTCCTAAGAGCTTTACTGACTCCGACCAAAACTCCAGTTTGTCCAGCAGCTTCTCCTCCACTGACTGTAAGTATATGTTCAGATAAAGAGGAAGGCAAAAACATTTTACGAAATACTGTCAGCACCCTTGCAGCAAGTTCAGGCTCAGGCATTTTCTGAGGAGAACTCTTTGTAGTCAGGAAGATTGGGTGGATTACTTTTTTCCTTGAATTCTCCATGGTTTTTGGATTTATGTAGGTATTTCATACCTGTACCTAGGAGTAAGTTGATTCATAAGTCTAAGTACTATGCAATCAACTCCCTTTCTATATTTTTGAGCCTACTGCATGCCAATTCTGCTACAAACAAATTTCAGGCATTAATTTTTTAAGGAAGGTCTTCCTTCTCTTCTTTCTTTTCCTCCTTAGAGAAGTGGTCTTCCCTTCCCTTCCCTTCCCTTCCCTTCCCTTCCCTTCCCTTCCCTTCCCACCCCTCAAGGTATGAACTACAGGAAAACCAGACTCAGAAGAAAACCAGGCCACAGAAAACATAAATCAGCCCACAGAAGAGAACAATCAGAACTCCAAAGCCACTTTCTGAGAGCAATTTTATTATAGTGCTGCCTTCTTTGCAGCTATGGGATTCGGGGAAAAGCATCTGGCAATGGGTTCTCTTGTACACTCTCCGTTCTCTCTCTGACTGTTCTCTGCATCTGAGTTAGATGGTGTTTGTGTTTCTCTCTTCAAATGTGCATCAGCATTTCAAATGAAACTTTGGACCACCTCCGTGGCAGCCTTTTAAAAGGATACAGCACGAGATTCCTCTGTCTCCTCTCCTCCGCTGGAGAGCAAAGGCAAACCAGAAGAGGGATATTAATGTGCAAATTAGCGCAACCTGACTGGCTCCAGATTGCTACTTAGAATTTGCATATTAATAAATGTTTTTGTGACAGCATTTACCAGATAAAGAAGGGCAGAGATTTAAAAAAGTCAACAAGATTTTTAAGCTTTTCCTTTATATTCCCTTCTCCTCACACTTGCAGCCTCCTGTGTATATCTATATCTCCTTATACCATATCCATATGTGCTTAGGTTGCATATCTATAGGTCAATGCATGTAAATCTGCCCAGCTCTTGACAGATGTGAGATTTGCAGAACTGCCCTGCATGAAGTTGGAGAAACAGTTCTGTGCTGGAAGGAGAGCAGGCAGCTTTGCCTCTGTGTGTATTTGAATGAGTGTGTTTTATATACATGCACACAGAGTTAGAAAGATAGATGTAAGAACTGGACAGTCTCCCTCCCCCACCCCCCTTTCAAATCTTTTTCCAACAGGCATTTTTATCCCATTCAGCTGAATAAATTGGGACTCTTGAAACTGTGATCTTGACAGATGTGAGCTTTTTTTCTGAGCTGCATTGGAAAAAGATAGATAACGAAAACCTCCAGGGCATTTGGGCTTAGTGGAGCCAGTGAAAAGGGTTATTTCCAAGCGTGCTGAATAATGCATCCCTCTGAATTCCTTAGTTCTCTCTTTCTGTCCTCCTTTCTGTCTTTCGCTCTCTCTTCCTTTAAATGCTTTGTGGATGAAATGTTGAATGCCCGCCCAGAGTTCTTCCACCACCACAGGAAAGTTGTGATCAAAATCTTACCAAGCAATGGGCCTTTAAAGTGTCTCCTGAGAGTAGTCTGGGGGTCAGAATAAGAGGGGGAGAAAACGAACAGATAAATAAACAGAGCAAGTTACACGTACATAACTGGTGCATTAAAGATATATTTCCCAATTTCAGCTAATTAGTTGTCACATCAGTCTTAAGCAGAGAAACTGGCTGATAGCCAGACTATTTTTTTTTTTTTTTTCAGAAATCTCTGTGTTAAGAACATATGTTCAAAGAGACTCTCATCCCTATTAGATTTGTCTTCCTGGCTTATTTTTGTTTATCTATGGCATGTTTATCAAAACAAGAAACAACTTGAAATTATCTCATTGTCAACTCTTTTCTTTGTTCTCCTGAACTTTCTTTATCCTTTCCTAGTTGGAGCTTGAATTCTGTGCTAGTTGGTCAAGGCAGGATTACAGTATGGAGCGAGGAGAAACCCAACTTCAGAGTGAGATGAATCAAAATGTACAATTTCTGTATGAAACAAAGGAAAAAATGTAAGCTCTTTCAGGATAGATGTGAAATGCTTTGTTCTTGCCTTGCTTCATACAAGGCAGCTGTTGGAAAGTTATGTAATTATTGTTTGGGGTTTTTTTTTCTTAATTGCCCCTATTTTGGGAAATTTTTTTTCAAACATATTTTGAAAAGAGAAGCCCAATTTCCAAACACAAAGGTTTTGTTTTTTTCCTTTGGCATTTCCACCATGAAGCACTTTGTCTCTGACTGCATTGAAATGCAGTGTTTTGACATTTTGCTATGTGGATGTAGGGCTAAGTGTCTTGCCTGAAACCACAGAGGGAATTAAGACCACATCTCTTGAGCTTTTGGTTAGCCCTTAACCACTGGAGCATCTTCCCTCCTAGCAACCTTTAGGAATTTTTGAGCAAAAGTGAGCCCATGGACAACAACATGGAGAGGGACACGTCCCTTTATCAGAGGCTCATGAGCAGAGACGACCCCAAGCGATTTGTGGAGAGGAGAGGGGTAGGCACGCACCCCCTGTGCTGAAGCTGGCATCATCTGTCTTTTTGCTATGCCTTCACTATAAAAACAAAGATTTAAGAGAGGCACAACAATGGCACACACACCCTTGGGCCACACATAAGTGAGTTTGCTGGCAAGAGCAAATCTGCCGTGTCTCTGCAATGTTTTTGTCAGGATTATCTGACTCCCAGTCAAGATGCAAACAAACCTGAGGTCTTCTGTCAATAGCAGCGTGTGAGGTGAGAATCTCAATGTCTTCTGAAAGAAAGTTTGGGAGATCTTCCAGAAAAAAAAAAAAAAAAAAAGATGTGTAGGGAAGGAAGCTAGGTTTCTACACCAACAGTTAGAAAGTCACTAGGAGAGTTATAGTGAAGTCAAGACAACGTGAGAGTATCTCTCAATGTGTTTTTTCTAGTATTTTATTTGGCTTGGTTTTTAACATCTCAAGTAGCCTTCACTGCTTCTCTCAGGAGCCTAGTACACCATCTTGTTTCCATGAGTCTTCCTGCATTTTATCCTCTCGTGGTGTCACACCATTACTCCTTGCAATACACCGTCATTGGTGTAAATTACTTCAGAACATCCTGGTTCTGGTTCTGGTACTGGTTCTGGATCTGGGTCTGGTACTGACTGGCATTTCTGTGGTGGTTCTCAGTCATCCTAGTGCTGTTCTCCTCCAGCCCAACATGCCTCTACACCTATCTGAAAACCAGTTATATGTACCCAGCTCCTGAGAGATGAGAAAATTGGATACCATGCATCCGTACTAAGCCTGTGACACAACTGCAGGTTCAGATGACAGCCAATGACAGCCCTGAGTTCATTGACCCTAAGTCTATTTATTTGACCCAAACAGAATTCACACATTAACCTTAACAACTTATCCCTTCCTTATTTCCTGGTTTTTACTTTATCCCAGTTTCTACCTCCCTTTCTAGTTTTTCCCCTTTCCACAGTATCCTGAGGCATTTTGTTCCAGCTGCCCTTCATCAGCCCATCATCTACAGCAGCCCATAACACCACAAAATTTTCAGAGCAAAGTCTTTAGTCTTCACACAGTCTTTTGCCTTGGGTGGGGAAGGTAGAAAAGAGAAGGCACAAAACACCTCTGACAGACATCAGTTATGTTGCTTTATTTACGGCTGGAAGGCAGCTAAGGGTTGATGATGTAAGTAACATCTTTGTGCAGCAGAAGGAGTGGGGCCCAGTTTTCCATATTAGCAAATCTCCCTCCCTTCTCTCATCACATCCTTTTTGTAGATTCCCCTATGTCTAGTATAAAGAAGTGAATATACTTCAGTTTTCTCTCAAAAGAGGTTTACAAAGCTTTCCTTCACTCAGCTGTCTAGTCTCATAAGCATCCATGAAAAGTAATGTCTTTTTTTTTTGTCTTGAAGAATTTTCTTTCTCTCACTCTGTCAAATTTGGTTAAAATTGCTCAGCTGCTATAAGATATATTGGCAGAGAAAGAATGGGACAAGGATCAGTAATAAACATAGCACAGTTCCGTAAATCCTGTTTCCTTAGGAAAATTGGGTAAAACAGGACATCCGGGATTCAGCCTGGTCCTGTGGTGGGCTTGATCACTGCCTCTACTGATTCCTTGTGTGGAGAGCAAGTGTCTGAGCTTTCCCTTGGAAGCAATCATTGTAACTGGGTGTGCTGGGCAGGTTCATTCTGTCTGAATGTGCGGAGCGCAACAGCACAAGGTACTGCAGCCTTTCTCTTCAGGCCCTTTTATAAAGTCATAACATTTCAGATGCCCTGAAATATATACCTCTACGTCCTGAAACATACAGTATTTCAGTATGTCCTGGAAAGCTGCATAAGCTTTCTCTTCCCACTTTTCCTACATCACTTCCCCCTCTTTCTGTCTTCTTCCATCCTCAGTCAGCCTCTTTCTCGCCCCTCTCTGGTGTTCGTCAATAAATATTCAATTAATGCTTTTCTATGATATAGATCTATGGGTGCCAGATAAGAACATCTTCACAGGATGAATGGTGCTGCTAAGTCTGGCGGCTAATTCTATGCAGATGCAGAAAGTCTGCTGGAAGTGACTTTACAAAATGGAGTGTTCAAGCAACCCTGTTTTATTTTTTAATGCAGATGAGAATTTAAAAGCCTGTGTTTTCTACAATTAATTTTATGTACTATTCTTTTCAATTATTTATGTTCCCTGAATGATAAATGGGCTGGCGGAGAGGAAAAAGGAGACTCAAGGTAGTGGGAATCTGTAGAAAGGCTCCTTTTTCCTCATTAGTTATTTATTTATTTTAGACCGGAATAGCAGCCCAGATGATAATTAAGAGAATGTGGGCCCTACATCAACAGGTGATAGGAGATCAGTTTATCACCTAGCAAGGCTCAGAGGAAAAAGACCAGAACAGAGGATGGAGGTTTAGTCATAATTTTGCAACAGATTTATTCAATGCACTTTGCCAAATCCCTTAACTTCCCCACTTGCGAATAGGAGGAGATGGTTGTTTTTGCAAAATAGAAATGGATAGCACAAGTAAGCACAAATTCTGTAGCTGATGAAGAAGCAAAACTTTCATGGATTCAGGGTGACTTTTCTTGCATATATCAGTGTTGATCCTGAGCCCAGGTGAAAGCTGCATTCATTAAAGTCATGGTCATCCAAAGCCAGAAGAGTAACCCAGAGGTAACTTTTGGCTTTGGAAGCGGAAGAGAAGTGTTACAGAATGCATCCATAGCTTCTCTGGGCAACTTGTGCCAGTGTCTCGCCACCCCCACCACAGAGGATTTATTCCTAATATCTAATTTAAATCTACCCTCCTTCAACTTAAAGCCATTGCTCTTCATGCTATCTCTACAAGTCCTTGTGAAAAGTCTCTCTCCATTTTTCTTGTAGTCCCTTTAGGTATTGGAAGATGCTATAAGGTCTCCCTGGAGTCTTCTCTTCTCCAGGCTGAACAACCTGAACTCTCTCAGCCTGTCTTCACAGGACAGATGCTTGAGCCCTCTGGTCAACTTAGTGACTCTCCTCTGGACTTGCTCCAACAGATCAACATCTTTATCAGGTTGGGGGCCCCAGCACTGGACAAAATACTCCATTTATTTTATTTTATATTTTATGCCTTCATGCAAGTTCTTGGCATAGCACTTACACAGAAATACAAACATGCTGAGCAGAATAGCCTTCCTCAATAATGCAAATGCCTGCTCGAATCTGTGGGCGTTTGAAACCTCTGGAGAGAGAGCCTGACCCTCTCTGGTTTCCAGTCCATTTCCGAGGGTTTTGGAGAAGTAACAGGATGGAATTTGGGGCCTTTGAGAAATTGATTCTAAAGATGTAAGGGGATTGTTTTAGAGCAAAAGGGAGGAGACCCCATTAAAATAGCACTGAAATGGAAAGGAAGGTGAACAAATGGAGATGTGTTAGGCTGAGCATTGTTTGAAGTGAGACATTTTCCTTGAGATATTGATTGGGTTTTTATGCCGTTCTTAACCTAAATCAGATCCTTAAAAACAAACAAAAGGAACTGCTAATGAAAAAAAAAAAAATAAAACCAATGAACAACAACAACAACAACAAAATATATATAAAGGGTTATTTTAGGACTGAGAAGAAGGGCCAGGATTTTCCTTTCGCACATTCTGCTTCCCTAAAATAGTAGTGCTTGCTTGTAAGAGAGACATCTTGGCAGTAATGTATATTATTTTCTTTCAAGTTCATTTATAAGGTTAAAATCAGAAGGTTTGTGAGTTTTGGATGGATTTTTTTTCTCTTTTCTAAATTTATTTCAGCATAAAAGAGTTGAGTTGGAAGGAAAACAATGGAGGTAAAAATTACGCACTGGAAAAAACTAGGGATGGAGCCACTTGAAAAATTGCCAACTTACAGAGACAAATTCATACTAATTTTAGAAATTTCAAACACTTTGACAAATGTATTTTTATTCACAGCCATCTCATTGTGCTTTCATGTTTCTATAAGAAAGCAGGGCAAGGTGGGGGTGTGAGGATAGTAGATCAGAGTAGAGACCTTCCCTCAGTTTGAGAAAATAAGGTAAGCAGTTTGGTCAATTTTATAGAGATTAGAGTTTATGAAAGTCACAATTAGAAAAATCAGCTATCAATTGAGAACTATATTGTAAATATAAGCTACCTAGTCCTTTACAGGGTGTCCACAGGGACATCTGGAGTAATCTCTTCCACCATGAGCTTCAGAGATGACTGAAATTACAGCCTTTGATATACTAGAACAGTTCCTTCAGGAAAAAAAGACAGGAAGGAGTAGTAACAAAAAAAAAAAAAAAAGAGATCCATCAGACTTATAGCATAAATGTTTGTCTTTGTCATAGAGGCTGTTAGATTAGTTCAGCTTCCATAATCTATTTAATTATTGTCTTTAATGGGACAGCCATTAAGCGAACTAGTTACTTTCTGTAAACATAATGAGAAGTATCTGCATTTTTTGCACCAGTCTGACACCTTCTGAACCAAAATTGTGTGCTCATCTCAGTGACATTCCACTCTTACCAGAGGAGATGTTGTTGTGAGATGGAGAATGGGAACGATTTCACCATTCTATCTGTTCCACTACTGAGCTCCATTAGCAGTGGAAGATAACAGCTGGAGAGAAACTGGTGTCTTTGCCCTAATTTTCTCTTTTTTGAGTCTATTGCACCATTGTCAGTGCAATTTGTGAGTTCTGTGTTGAGGAACACTCAGAAGGTAGGGATTAAGCTAAAACTGTGGGTTCATTTTTCCAGTGGCAAACAAGATGTGTTAACGAAGCACTATTTCCCTGCTTGTGTCTGTGGCTGAAGAGGCACCTATTCCACTGGTATAGTCAAGGATACCATGTGGTTTGGAGATTCTGTTATTTTCTACTGAAATAATAATTAGTCAGGGTGAACAATTACCAAAAGAAAGCAGGGAAATATAACCAATTTCTGAATTAATAGCCAAATCCATAAAGCACCTTTGAAATATTTTTTTCCTCAGAGCTGCTTTTTAAATAAATATTTTAAACATTAAGGGAGGGGAGACTCTAGATCTCGGCAGAACCTAGGCCTGACCTAAATTCCAATACGCCACTACATTTACTTATGACTTGTTGCAGTTGTTTTTTTACTTCTTTCCAAGTGTTCTTTCTTGTTGTCTCTGTTCTTTTCTTTTTCTCCAGACTTTTTCCTATTTATTGTGTTCCTAGAATGAGAAGGGATCTGAAAGTTTTCAACTCCTAGGAAGGGTTTTGACCCAGTGGTTGCTAGGTGATTAGATGTTTTGATGATGGATAGTCATATAAACCGATAGGAAAAGCAGTATCAAAAATACAGCACAAGCAAGTGTGAAAATATGTGGGTGATGAGCCTCTAATTTTACACTCTTCATCTCTCCACATGAGGCTGTGAGTTTACAGCTTGCGTGGATACTATCTAGATGCCTGTTGTATGAGAATGAGAGGTACTGGAAAAAGGTAAGACTGTCTTCAAAAATAAATCCATAAACTCCCCTTAGCTACCAGTTACAGCAAGAAAGCAACCATTAGGGCTCCCAAAGAAGGTGGAGAAAATTGGAGAAAACAAACTGTTCAAAAAGATGCCCCATCCCCCAAAGTGGCTTCAAATGTGCTGGTAGAAAACAAGTTTCCAGAAATAAACCTCCTTTTTTTTCTTCCCCCCTACCCCCCACGTGTGATTTGTTCATCCTAATTCACCATTTAGGAAGCAGGAAGCCATGAGGCAGAAGGAACACTACAATGCCAGCCTGCTATTTCTTGCTGAGTAGCAACAGGCTGCAGAGTGGACATACAGCTTTTTCTGGATGTGGCAAAAGGTTTCTTTCAGCCCCTAATTTGCAGTGTCAGAGTAACCCATTATCAAGACGATTAAATTTAAAGAGACTGCAGTAAATGCTAGCATACAGAAGACATCAAGCATCATTAAAATGTAATTGGAAGCAAAACTTAATGAGGTAAAAGGAAAAAAAATACCCAGAATCCTATAGGGTTTTCTGCCCCCCCTTCTCCTTTGCTTGCTTTGCCTGAGCCAGCAACTACTGTATTGAAAATTATAACATGCAAGCTGCATTATTATTTGCTGTTCTTGCAGCAGCTAAAGAGACAAGATGCTTTAGTGTAGCTTTGCAATGGGTGTATAAAGTTATATTCGCTGTAATTTTAGACTAAAGGCAGGAATGCTTTTGCTTTCTCAAAGTCTAAAATTTCTGGTAGGAGCAAAGCTAATCTGGTTTTACTCATCTAGAGCAGACAATAATGGCCAAATGGAAGCATGTGCCTACAGTTTTGCACTGATCTGTAGACAGCCGTGGGTTTTGAAGCAGCATGATTCCATCTTTCCTGAGGACAGCAGGGACGAGGAGACAGGGGAGCAGAGAAATCGAAAAGGCTCGAGAGGGGAGCAGCAGCCATTGTACCTGGCAGCCAGAATGAAACTGCAGTGCCTCTGGTAGGGATGTGGATAGTAAATGTAATGTTTGTATAGGAGGTAATAGCTCAATAAGGCAGTGGGCTGTTTTCCCATGTCCTTAAAGGCTACCTGCTACAAAGCATCTGCAGTTCAGCTGGTACCATTGTGATATGTGCTGGTAGGGCTCTCTGGAGAGAGAGTTGTTCCATTCATCTCTGTCTTGCAGCAAGGCTGAGGCCAAGCCTGGTCTTTGTAAAGGCTCAGTTGGTGTGAGTCCAGCTTCCTTTTGCCTTTTTTGGGGGCTTTTTTTGGTTCAGTTGTTTTTGATTTTTGATTTTTTTTTTTTTTTTTTGGTAAATATCTTTTTTGTTTTTCTCTTCTCCCCAAGACATCAAGTCAACACATTTTGTATTTTTTTTTCTGGAAGAGGAAACAGACTGGCTCAGTTGGCTGGATATCACTATCTGGGCTTGAGTTAGTGGTTGTTCTCCTTGTACACAGCTGCATATTTCCTGGAAGCATCACCATTTCAACTCAAGGCCCATACAGAAGTAGGTTAACAATACAAATATTTTTTCCAAACCATCTGATCCAGCTAGGGTGCCAAGACCTGGCCCTTAAACTAGCCAGATATACTAGTCTTAGTTGATCCATGATCATTTTATCATTTTTGTTTTGATGTCATTGAAATCAAAACTCTATGGTCTCCAGTGGTGACTCTAGAAGTGAATTTTTGTACCTTTGTTAGAGAACAGAAAACCTGACCTCTGGAGAAAGCTACCTGAGCTGCAAATAGAGCCCCAAGCCTGCAGTGTGTGTGGCAGCTCAGTCCTATCCAGCACCATTCACCATCCCTGGTTTCATTTGCAAAAATTCATACCCAGCTTTGTGCATTAGTTTTTTAAAAAGATTTCCAAAAGGCGCAAAGTGACTCCAGAGGTTGGGAGTGATTTCCAAGCAATGTCTGCACCAGAGGGGGCTCTGAGGTACAAATGGCTGAGCTCATTTGGAGCCAGGAGATATGTCCACACAGCAGCAAACCCAGCTGTCCTGTCCTCTTATCCAGAACTGGCATTTGCACCAGATTCCTCTGTCCTCTTCCAGACAATCAAAAAACTGGCCTTGAAAGTTTCTAGTATCCAAGCCTTCTCTGAAAATTATGCCCTTCAACTTTTGTCTTTGCTTTTTTTGCTGTTCCTATTCTCTGTCATGTCTCTTTTAGTTTAAGTCCTCCAGGGAAAAGACCACGTTCCTTATTAGGAGCTCATACAATGTATAAAACAGCAGGGCTCTATCTTTTGTTCTCTAGGATCAAGCAAACAACCTGAAGAAAGGAATTTTGTCAAAACATGTCAACAGAAGCTTGACTGAGAAGCACATCTCACTACAGTAAAGGTGGTGTGCCTGATACAAAAGATTACAAATGAATCACTGCTTGTTTTTGTTGAATAAGAGCCTCTTTCTTCCTTGCAACGTCACTTTTTTTAAAATTGCAGATACAGTGTCAACTTAATTCAATATGGGGAATGATTAGCAGAGTATAACCTGCAACAACCGGACAGGTAGAGCACTCTTAAGGATCTTAGCTGGGCTGCAATTAAATAGAGGTCGAGTATTTGAATAAGCTTCAGATTAAATTTTCCCTTCATTTTCTAAGTTGTTCTTATCAGCCATCTATTTTACACTGCCTAAAAATGTAAATCTTCAGGTCTCCAGCTTCTCAAACAAGACCTTTCACTGACACAGTGTTGTCTTCAGGTTGAAAAAATGCATAGTTGCAGGAAGCTGGTCATTGAATTTTTCATTTTCCTTGCTTTACTAGAAGAATATTTGCCTTATCATATGTAAGTAGAGGGGAAGAAAATAAAAATATATATTGCTACATGGTGTTTTTTTAATAGTGCATACAACTTTTTTTTGTATCACAAAACCCTTTGAGTAAGATCTCCAAATGTTCTTTTCTTCAGTGAACATATGTGAAGTGCCATTGCCCTTTTTAGCCCCAAACGTATGTCTATGAGAGACTGAGTCAAGCTTTCTGCTATCTGACCTTTCTGTGACAGTATCTTCTAAATAATTACAGGGGGTAGGGGAAAGTTAGAGCAATCATCCATTTCATAGTATGCCAAAGAACAAAAAAGGAAACAGCTTGATTTTTTGCTGTATTTTGGCCACACCCTTCACCGAGTTTAAGATTGTGAGGCCAACACTTATAAGGTTTGAGGTTTGGATAATTTGGATTTGGACAATATTAAAAAGTAAAAAGAGGATGAGTTGACATCTTCACTGCCTGCAAAGGGCTCTCTGTTTTCAACAGAATTTTAAGATATTGTGTGTCTGCAAGTTGAATGCGCTTTTGCTGAATATGATTGAAGAGAGTCTCTGCTTTTTAATACAAATTAGATCAAACAGATCTCTACAAATAATACAGCAAAGTTCTGTGTCTCAATGTGCTGATTTTTTTTACACGTCATGCTTAGCTTTGTAGGGCAATCCTCACTCTACTACGCTTCTTGCTAAAAATAGGAATATTGTGTACTAGAAAACTGTAGCTAATTTTTTTCCATCAAAAATGTGTTTGACTGTTTAAAGGGAGAAGTTGATGGATGGAGCTGAAGGTTTGTTGCCTTTTCAGGAGCAGCTGACACATTTTAGGAGATTTCAGCTACTTATTTCATGTCAATTTTCAAAACTTTCATTAGAAAGAGGAATGGAGGGAAAAAGAGAACATAATTTTTGATCAACCTGTGTGGCAGGGAAATAAGCACTAAATTTAACTACATAGGCATAAATTATAATAGGTTTCCATGTGGTATTATAACAGAGATACCTAAGTGCTGTCAGTTTTGGACAGAGTCTGCAAAATTATTTGGTTTCATATTAGTAACATTTTACAATTTTATAGGGTGAAACTCCAGATTTCAATTTCAATCCCTATGTACCATGGGAACACTCAGAGGGTGAAATCATTTTGCTCCTGGAATTCAGAACCAGAGGTTTTGCTGCAGTTCGAAAGCACTGTGAGATATCTTGGGATTTTCATTTTACCAGCATAGTCCTTAATACAGATTAACCATTGTACACTTATGATTTCACACTGGCAACAGTGAGCTTTATACCACCCAGTTATAGATAATGTCTCAGCCCTTAACAGTGGCCTATCACAACTGAAGTTGTATAGTAATACCTGGGGCTCTGGGTAAACCATCTAGAAATATTTAGAGGAAAGATCAGAGGTGAAGGAGGCAAAGGAGGATAACAGTTAGGAATCACTCTTGTCTTCCCTTCCCCCCTATCCCAAAAAAAGAAAAAAAAAAGATAGAAACCTCTATATACACATTATCATAGAAATAGATTGCCCTGCAGCTGCTCCACTCCAGATATATTAACAGCTCTGGGATTCAAGAAACCATTGTACAAGCATAAGCTTAAAGCCATCAGAGTGACCGCAATGGACTTTTTCATTAACAACAGGATCACAGAGGAAGGATTTACTCAGGCGGAACAATTAAAAAGCATGGGGCTGCAATAAAAGGGAATGAGACTTCAACTCCTTCTCTGCCTCTGTCTTTAGGACTCTTTCTTCCTTCCTGTCTCTCTCTTTTTTCCTCCTTCTCTCTTTCATGTTTTTGTTCTAATCCAGGGCTCCCAATGGCCTGGCACTACATCTTCCCTTGAATTAGCATTCCCATTCCCCCGAGAGGGCTGCTGTGGTGATGACTAAGGGAAGGGGTGATAAATGTTAACAGAAACACTTTTGCAGAGTGCTGATTTTTCTGTTTGTAAAGCATACACCTGCACAAAAGATGCCGAGTGAGAGAAAATAACTCCATCTCGATGGGAGACAAGCGCACCCGGAGACACACACTTATTTAACATACATTACAGGGATGCCCTGTAGTAGTATCACACTGGGACTTGTATGGCAGAGCAGGAAAGGGGAGAGAGGAGGAGAGGTGGAGGGTAGAGAGGATGTTTGCTTTGGGGTTAA
This sequence comes from Corvus kubaryi, assembly GCF_017639235.1. Lineage (NCBI taxonomy): Eukaryota > Metazoa > Chordata > Aves > Passeriformes > Corvidae > Corvus > Corvus kubaryi. The sequence goes on along the minus strand of NW_024581096.1, from coordinate 16,617,505 downwards.
CAGTATAGATCATGATTTATATCACTGGCACACAGCCCCATCACCCCTTCCTTTCATGACCTTTTGTGCATCCCTCTTGCTTGGTGTCTCACTTTGTCAGTACTAGTGCGGTTCATGAAGTGGGGGTGGACAGCTGGGGCTGAGGGAATTTGAGTGCCTGAATATCAGCCACACTCTAATGATGTACCTTTTCAGGGCAGTTCAGTTAATCTCTGAATCGCCACATTTTTACATGTGAATTTAAAGGGTAGTAGGCAGCCCATAGGTGATAAATTAGAAGATGGGGTGGTTCCAGTGCCTGTGGGGTCTATATATGGGGATTAAGATGAGCAAACTAGAGCCTTGTCCCACTTGAAACTCCACTCCACTCCTGCCCCACACCACGAGCCCTAACACAGAGATGTATCAGTATACCTTCCATCACACCACCTGAGTGAAGAAAGAAAGGAGAATGGGATAGTGACCTCACGCTGGGGTGTGCTCATCTTCAAGAAGCTAGAAATGCAGAAGCTGTAACTTCTTAAATAAACATAGTAGATTCTGCTTTGGTGTTGGAATAAAAATGATAAATATGAGCAACACGTCCACATTTGATGAATTGCAGGGCTAAATGTTCTCATGCATATGTCTGAACCACTTCCTGAGTCACCCATTCTTGGCAACATCTACTTTTGGGCTCTCTATTATTCATGGCCATACTGTATTTGCAGCATTTTTAGCTGAATGGACAAAGTAAGGCTATGGACATTTTGTGGGAGAAAGGTCAGTGCACTCCCCATACTGTAGATTCAGAAAAGAGTAAAAAACTTGTTCAGGCCAGTGGTGGATGCACAGAAACTTAGGAGAGGTATGGTTTGCTTGTGGTTATAACTATTACAAGGATTTAGTCTAAAGATATTACATTACAAGGACCTACAAGTCTGCCACAAATTTTGGATTAGTTTGGAAGCCTCTGTCCAATTTTTTTATGATAGCAATGAACTTTGGTCTTTTTCTGGAGTTACTATTGTAAACTATTTTATTATAGAATTGGGGGAAATATTATTTTTTCTTCTGTGTATGAGTTGCCTACCTTAAGAACAAACTGTGGAGATGGTTTTACTAATTAACAGATTGCAAAATTAGGAAAGGTAAAATCTTTCCCTCCTTCTTAGCAGAACCTCTTCTGGGTTTACTTTTTCACTGCTCTCAGACAGGGTTGGAGATGATGTGTACAACCTGATTCTGGTGACTTTTTATGAGGCGGAGACTCAGCTTCCCAATATCTTTGTACATGTCTAGGAAGGAAGGAAGGAAGGATTTTTAATCTATTTCTATATCACACCATCAGGCTGGTTCTTCACCAACGATGGACATGGGGTAGTAAGGGGAGGACAGGACAACAAAGACCCAATCTCCTGCTACCTAGCAAGGCAGGCTCATCACTCAGTTGGGTTGAACAGTCCAAAGTTACAGTGAGTGCTCTGACCTTTCTTTATGTGAAAAGTTGAGATGCAAGAGCAAATTCAGAGCAAGAACTTGTTCATTGAATGGTTCCAGCCAGCAAATTTGCTTTAAGATCCTTAATAGCTATGCATAGCACATTCCTTCAGAGGTTCTTGGAGAAAGTTGCATGGGCAGGTGTGTGAAAGAACTTGGGTATGTCTGAGGAGTCCTTGGGCTTTCTAGGAGTCCTGAGAAGCCAGGGTTCCAGTCTCTGGGCTTCAAACTGTAGGTCATGCTGTTGTGAGCTGTTGGTAAAGACATGTAAAGAGATGAGACCCTGCTCAGAAGGAGCTTCAATCTTTGACAAATAGCAAGCACTTTGAGCCAGAAAAGCCACTGACTTTATCCAGAGAGGGGAGGGGAAGAGAGGCAAAGGCAATGTTTAATTAGGAAGCTAATTTCATGACATCATGCCTCCTGGCCTTTATTCCATTAATGAAGCTGAAAGTAGGCCACAAACTACAGGGATTTATTCTTCCCTATCGGGACCATGTTATATCTGTCTGTCTGCTTGCATGGAAAATGCAACATCATTCCCAGTTGTTAACTTATTCCATAAACATTCACCATTCACTCTTCTCTTCCTGTACTCTCATTTGTTCTGCATGCCTAATACCCTGTATAAGTTGCCTCTCTCTGTATACTAATGTGGGCATCTTTTTATTTTTTCTTATTATATTTTCTTAGAGCAATGGGCATAGGAAGAGTGGAAACAGCCACCTCTGAGGATTTAGCTGTGGGCTAAGCTCAGAGTATAAGGGCTGTCTCCCAAGATACTGAGAGGTGCTGAAATAGAAATTGTGAGATGGGAGAGCAAAGAATTAATGTTGGTTTTACCTGTACCGTGGGATGAATACTGAGGATCTGATAACTCAGCCCTTATGTGCAGGCGGAAGAGGGGGAAGAGGACACTGAAAACTAGCTGGAAGCATGCTTAGGATAGTGCAGATTAAAATGCCTCCAGACCTGGCCCATGCCCTGACTCCAGGCTCCTGGTGTTTTATGATAACGAATCCATAGCAGTGCCTCTCTCCCCCTCTCCCCGGCGTCTGCTGCTCCCCACAGACAAGGCAGTGGAGCAGAAGGCATGTCTGCTCCATGCTGCTACAGCTCACAGCCCGGGGTCCTAATGCAACATGCAACAGATGCCAGGTCTGGTTCCTGCTGGAGCCATCCTCTGTCAAGACACTGGGAAAGGAAGCATCTTCAGCCCTTCTGCCGTCACTGGTGAGGCACTTCGCTGGGTTAGAGGGGAGCGGTATCTGAAGTCAGCCCCATATCAATCACCACAGCTCCAAAGACAGGACAGCGAAGGACACGTTTTGGTAATATCAGTAAATAGCTCCAATGGCGAGATGCCACAGGGAGGGGCAATGTCATCCCCTGCCCTCATCTGCCTGTTTATGCTCTCTCTGCTGCACCAGCGTAGCACTCATCAGGCTTGAGGGTTTTATCACAATCACAGAATCAGAGAATATCCGGAGCTGGAAGGGACCCACAAGGTTCATTGATTCCAGCTCCTGAAGAGTTCCTGAGGTGAACCAGCTCATGCAGCTGACCAGGTCTGGTGTGGGACCCGGGTGGTGTCAGACAAGCACCAGTGCCACCCTGAGAAAAGGGTAGGAAAAATGTTTGGCTGCTGCTGCCAAGAAGTGCTGTCTCATGGATCTACATTGACACTGAAGTCTTGTATCCCTTTCCCAGACTGTACAGAAGCCAGAGTGAAGGCTGGGAAGGTAAGTAAAGGCTGTCATGAGAATACAGCATCTCAGCATGGAAAATTGTGGGTTACGCCTGATAAAATGCAGTCTCTTAGCTCAGGCATGTACCCATCCTCTGTGTCTGAACAGTATCAGCACACATTACACCAAGCCACTCCACAGGCCTGCTCAGCAATCAGCTGGGTATATTCATAGATGTTAAAGCCCTGAGGACTACTGCGATAATCTGCTTTGACCTACATAACCTGGGCTGGAGAAATTCACCCAGTATTTCCTGGAGTGAAAGGAATTGTTCTTCCCAGAGTGATTTCATTCAAAGTAGGACTCAGTTGATTGCCAATGTCTGTGTGTGCTTGTGTTTAGCTATGCATTATGTTGTGTCTCCTTTTAATTCTTTCTCCATCTCCCATTAGTGGCCTTTTCCCTTCTTCTGAACATTTAAGCCCTTGAGGATTTAACAGCATTCAGAGGATTCAAAATTCAGAGTTGTGAGCATGACAACTGGAAATATCACCACTAAAATGTGTTTAGTTCACCCTGGAAGACAGGGCCATAACAGCGTGTGTCATTCTCTGACCAACCGCAGAGAAAAGCTGTGATTCAAATTTCAGATCTGCACCCACGATAATGGTTGAATAAACACTTTTGTTTGGTGCTTGACTGCTTAGGGACACCAGCAAACACTGATGAAGTCAGCACTGATGCTCTGTGTCATGGATTCCCTGTATGCAGTGAAAAGGAACACTCTCAGATAGCACAGTCAGAGTGGTCACATCGTGTCACAAGTTTCCTTTATGGCTGGCATCTATGTGTCCAAAGCTGAGCACTTTTCTCTATCTGCCCTGCTCTGATTGTGGGATCAGCTGTCCCACACCTTCATGCAGGATGCAATCCAGTGGCCCAGATTTGGGAAAGCTCTGTGTTTTCTAAGCGGGCAGGCACCAAGGGATGTATCTGGTCTGTGATGAAAAATATTTCACTTTGTCCAGGCTCTGACCGCAGAGGTTGTATGAGTGATGTCTGCTGATTGTACTTGATGTTTATGTGGAGAAGACTTCCTCCTTTGCAAGGATTACATTGCCTTGGGAGATTATGAGCTGGGTGCAGCCATCCCTTTCTAAGGGATAGGTAGAAGGACTGGTTTCTCCATGCCAAGGTATCCCTGTGCAATGTCTACTCTTTTAGGAAAGTCCTCTTTAAGCTGTAGCATAGAGCTCTATTCTTCTTCCTTTCACAAAATCTAAGCTACTTTTTGACTTATGCTCAAAACTGTCCTTCATGTGGGCACTGCCCTACTGCTTCCTGGACCAAGTAAATTTACAGCACAGTGTTGTTGCTTCTCCCTTTTCCTTGGGCTTTCTTCTATCAGATGGAGGTGTCTGATGTAGTCCACTGAGTGGCAGTGGAAGTCCCAGAGCAGGAAAGATGACCTTGTGCTGTGTAGGGCTTCTAGTGACAGCTCTTAGGCTGAGTAATCCTTTTTACCTAGTCCCTACCTCATATCAACACTGACGTGTAGGTCCTTCCTCTCCACATAGCCCCAGGGCGCCCCATCCACAAGCAGGTGAAGAAGTCAGCTGGTATCTCACATGCATCTCTCTCCAGTCTCATTATAGCCATTCATCCCACAGCACATCCCCAACACCAACTGTCTTTGCCTTCCCATCCCCATCTCCAAGCTCTGAGCATCCATCTCCTGCCCTGCTCCTGCCTCTGGGTGAGAACAGTGAGCACTGGGAATCAGCCCAGTCCCTCCTGCTCAGCAACGCAGAGTGTTACGATGGGGTCAACCAGCCTGACCCTTGCGTGTTGTTTTATAAATACATCCTCCAGTCACCAGGTCAGCCACATAAAGACTTCTTTCTGAAATATGGGAACCTGACAAGTGCTTAGCAGACGGCCCGACATCCTGAATCCGGTCTCTGTGAGATTCTCCTCTCAGCAGCGCCGGCACATGCTGTTCTGATGGTGCAGTGCCAAGTGACTTCTGGGTCAGTGCTGATCTTTGGAAATAAGTCTCAGTGGGGGATTGATGACAGAGTTCTTCTGACCTGAGGGAAATCGGTAGGAGGAAGGCACCAGACGTGGAGTTGGTCTGCAGGAGGGGGTGGGGGGGGAAGGGGCGGGCAGAGGGGAAGGGGGGATGGAAGGCTGGCAACTTGAATATTAAATCCTCTTGAGCCAGGGACCATGGTGAGGCAGCCGAGCCTTTAGCTCCCTTCCTCACGGGCTGTTTTCCAGGGAAGGAAAACAGCTTTAATCTGTTAGAAAAATCCCAATTTGTGTTTGAAAGCATATGTTTGCACTGGGAATCCAGCAAATGGCACTGCAGTGCTTAACTAGTAGGTCAATGCTGTGGACTGGGAATTCAGCTCTGCCTTCAGTGTGGAGAGCTTATCTACACAGATCTGAGCTGCCGTGGTGGTACTGAGGAGCAGCATTTGCACAAGGAAGGCCTGGAGGATGCTGGCTCTCCAAAAGGCTAACCCAGACCCACCTTTGCTCTGAAAGCTGATGGGGTCTGTGGGACCTGTCCTGTCCCTCGCTGCTTTTACTGAGGAACTGGGACCCCCCTTCTGCCTGGTCTGAGGACACTGGCTGGACTCAGCTCTGGCATTAAAGAGTTGTTGGCTGAACAGGTGAAAGGGAGGCAGCCCTTTGGCAATATTAGCAGCCATGGCCTCAGCAGGAGCCTAAACTCCCTCCTCCCAAAACTACAAAGAGCGTGTAGTAGTCTCAGGTGTCATTTCGTTACAACAGGTCTGGCTCTTGCACACCATTTGTTGATGAAAACCAGTAGTGTCCTCAGGAGAAAATAGCACACAACAGCCCATGGGATGGCACCCTCTGTGCAAATGCTGCAGTCACGGTGCACAGAGTAAATTCATCCTTCACCCCACTGCTGCTCCCCTGCCCCTGGCATTGTTTCTGAAGAATTTCCTACAAACTGCAGCAATACCTCACACTGGTTTCTCATTTGAATCAGCAGGGCTCTACAAATGGTTTCTCCAAATGGAGAAGCAAGAAATGGAAGGGTTTAAGCTAAGATGTGAATTATGTTGGGCCAACCTACTGCACAGCCTCCCTGTTGACCTTACTGTTTGTTTTCAGCCAGGCTCATTTTGATTTAGTCACTTAGGGACAGCCTCATTTGTGACAATGAGCAAATGTTTACATTGGGTATTTTTATCAAGCTGGCAGAACCTAGTTTAAAAAAAAAAACAACCTGAATAATCTGAATTATCTCATTGTATCTTTGCTCCCAAAAGAAGACTCTGAAGTTATGATTTCCCCCCACATCCTGTGTGAGAACACTGCAACACTGTACAGGGAAGCACAATAGAATAGTAACTCTTTATTACTCCTCTCTTCTCAAAATTATCCCTAACTTTGTCCCATAATACCATCCTTTATATTTAAAAGTGTGAGTACAGGAACAGATTCTCAGCATTTCCGTAAAAATTATATAGACAGGTACAATCTGCTGCAGGCAAGACAAGGAACATGTTATTCTCTAGTTCTTTATTTGATTTGTCCAGCTATTTCTCAGCATGAGATGAGACAAGGCAGGAGTTTCCTTCATCTCTCATAGTAAGCAAGCATACATCAAATAAGGAAGAGTTTGTAGCCATCTCCAGCTTTTCCTCTCTTGAGCACTCCCTAAGAACCTGTTGGGGGAAGAGTTCTGGGGGAAACATCACCCACTGGGAGAGGGAGATTTGCACTGTGGTTTGGTTGCTCCTGCAAAGCAGAAAGCAGAACATCAGAGCTGGAATAAGATACTATGGCTGAAATCTAAAGTGGTGCTGCTGCTTCTCCCTTGGGAAGGGCTCTCTGCAGAGATCAGGGAAGTTTTGCTGCTGTGGGACACTTAGAAGCCAAACTTGTATCTTAGTCTTCAGGTAATTGATGAGTTCACATTCAGGATACTAAATCTCCTTAATTGCGTGGTGAGTTTTAAGGAGTTTAGGCCAAGTCCCATGATATCATGGGAATACGTTAGTTGACAGCGAGGGACAGAGGATTAATCCCAAGTCTTGAAGGCCTGGTGGTGTCTACTTCCAAATTTATTAGTCAGACTTGGAGTTACTTGTTCTTGGCATTAGGAAAGGTGCACTGAGACATAATCAGCTTCTTCTCACTCTGTCCCATAATGGGAGAGCAAGGGGTGACTTGGTGAAATTAATGGCTGGTAAATTTAGAATAAATAAAAAGAACCACTATGCTATGTGCCAGTCCCCTGTGGGATTTACAGCCACAGGAGGTCATCGAGACAAATACTGTGGCTGTATTATTAAAACAGGCTAGATAATTTTATTACCATTAATAACATTTACAGTTATGTAAGCTGAGATAATGAGGCTAATCAAATCTCATGCTTCAGGGCATAAACTGATTGCCTGCAGGGGTCAGGAAGAAGTTTCTTTTTCCCCACATGCAGCACTGCACAATTGGCTAAGTGCTGTGTCTGGGGGGGACACCAGCACGCTGGCTGTCAGTGGAGTGGGTGACTAAAGCCAGCATCATGGCACTCTCCCCATCCACGCTTTGCTGCCATCTCTTCTTCCTCCATGTGCTCCCTCTGCTTTGGTTCTGACCCCATCTCCTGGTGTGCTTCTCCTCACTGCCTGAGCACCCTCTGCATTCTCACTCTGTGCCCCAGGTTCCTCTCACTGCCTCTCACTCCCTCTTCCCATGCTATCTGCACTTTCCCACCTCCTGCACCACCCACACCTTGCCTCTGCACCCTGCCACGAGCTCCAGCACGCTGGCTGGGAGCCCAGGCTAATAAGCCTGGCTCAATTTGTCTGACCCTGTCCAAAGCTGACCCTCTGTGGAACAAGAAAATATGTTTGTGTGGGGTCTGGGGCTCATGGTACAGGTTATGAACCTGTGATACTTCCTGCAGTTTCTTTGCAGATTTATTTTAATGACTTAGTGCATTCCCTGGTAACACTCAACATTCTCTGCTGAGAAGTTTTTTGTAAGCAACCTGACAAAAGTGACAGCATGTTTTTGTGAATGTCCAGAAAAAAAGCATCTCTTCCTTGGTGCACAGACCGAGTCTGAGGAGAAAGGAGAGGTGATAAGTAGACAGGAAAGTGCTTTTGGATATCTCTTCTGGGGGGCAGATGAAAATAGTCGTGTCATTTTTATTTTGGGTGAGATGGGGAGAGGAGAAGCAAGGGAGAAAGTGTCATTTAAGTCACATGCAGTGTTTTGGATCTGCAGTGATTACTCATGCAGATATCTGTGCTGGCGTCTGACAGGCAGATGAACGGTCTCTGGGCTTGCAGAGTTGTGAGCAGAGGAGGTCAGACTCCAGGTGAAGAGGTTTGAGGTGTTCACTGCAGTTATTAATTTGGTGAAAGCAGCTCTGTACCTGATAGCCCCAGGGGCAATTTTCTCTCCCCTGTTGCAGCCAGAGAGGGGCATGGGGGAATCAAGGGCTGGATCTGCCTGCATCCAAAGCTGCCTCTTCAGCATGATGGTCCAAATTCTTCAGCTGCCCAACACCACAAGTAGCTGTCAGGCCCATCTTCTCAAAAATTCAGTGACAGTCACTTGATCCTCTGATTTCCACTTCAACTTCAAACAGGCCAGATGAACACTTGAAAGGCTGCTAGGAAAGGACTTTACTAAAGTAAGTTTTCTCCTGCTGCAAGAGTTCAGATGACTCCAGGGCATACACAGAGCTGTGAGCAGAGCTGATGTACACTTGTTCTTCTCAGTCAGAGTGGTGATACATTTTCCTCTATAAGCATCCTTCCCAATTTACTCAATTTGGTGGGACAGACACGCCATGTTAAATACCCTGCTCAGATTTTGTCCCCGAAAGTACACGTGAGACAGCAGTGAAAAGCAGGTTTTCCTCCTCTCTCATGGCTCACCCCCTCACCTCCAGGATCTGTGTTCACCTCAAACAAATTGGGGAGATACAGGCTTTGTTGAACCCTGTTCTTGATGCAGCAGAACAACCTGAAGTGTGCACTTTGAAGGGGTGTCTAATATAGGCACAACATGGGGGTGACCTCATCATTGAGAAAATCTCTTACTGAACCACTATTTATTGATGTAGACAGGTGCAGAATGTACCTTTCAATACCCCTTTCTAGCTGAATGCACTGAAAATTACTAGTGCTTCATGTAACTCCACTGGGGGCCACTGAGATTTCAGTTTTGCAATTAGATGCTATAACAGATATGTATAAAAATATATTATGGAGTTGGTTTTTTTCCCCTTCCTTCTCTTTGATTAATCATTCTTCCCTTAGATTTCTCTTGCTCTCCTGCCTCCACTGCCTCCATAGCACATTGCCCTCATGTCTGCTTTCACTTGGTCATCTCCCAGGAGTGGTGCTGCCAGTCCCAAAAATGTGAATTCCAAGAATCATTTGGACTGGCACTGTAGGTGTGAGACACTTTCTTCTGCAAGTGAATGATTGTCCCAGGCATTGTTACCACTCACCTGGTAGCATCCTTTTCTTCTTCTTGTTCACATATATCCTTGGGATAGAGACTGTTCTGATAGCTGGTATACCTTGGAGGATCTTGTAGAACATTACCCCGTGAGAAAAAACTATTTGATTTCGTAGCTAAGGTTTACTGATTAACAGAAATATGAGGTTCAGTCTTGTGGGGCTAATTCTTAAATATTTTAAAACCAAGTTTGCTTGTAAGAGGCCTTGATTTAAATTTATGGCCCACTTTCACACATAAAATGGTGGATATGGGATTTTAACACCAAAAATCGGGCTGAAAAGCAGGAGGGTTTGCTTTAGAATTAGAAATTTAGAGAGAGCTGGACAGGAAGGCTATCCTCTCTTAAATTAAAAAAAAATAAATAAAAACTTAAGAACATTGTTTCACAGAGCAGGGGCAGCCTAGAGACTCACTATAAGCAGCAGTAGCAGCAGTTGCCCCACTAGGTAGACAACCCCTAGGTAGACAGCCTAAATTGCTCTTCACAACAATGGTGTTTACGCCAATTTTCAGCTCCACTGGTGCAAATACACCAGAGGTTGCACTGTTGCAGCTATCCTGGTGGCTGCTGAACATACAACCTCTTATCCTCCCCAGGATGGAAAATACTCTTCCCATCCAATCCCACCAAAAGCTCTTTTTCTTGCTAAACCATGTTCTGAGAAGTTCACTGGAAGATTAAATACCTCCTTCTACTATCGCCTTCCCCTCTTTATATTTTTATCACTCTGATGGCCCAACCTTCCCCTCTTAAAGCTTTGCTCAGTGGTAATATAAAACCCAGACAAAAGCGCAGAAGCACCAAAGACAGCAGCCAAGTTAGAATTTAGGTTGCGTCCTCTGAGCTCCTTTGCGGAATACTGCAGGCTTAATTTGTTGTTTGAGCATCTCCCATATTTATAATAATACCCTCTATTAAACAACATGCCGTTAGCCATAATTTCCCGTGTGATTTACATATTTATTATTTTTATTTTTATATATACAGAGGGTGATTTTGTCTCTCAGAATCTACTGCTCTCAGATGGCTGTGGTTGTTGCATTATTATTTTTTTTCCATCCCTTACCAAGTGATCAGAGACAGATTGCAGGGGATTTTTGTGGGGTTTTTTTTTATAGGGTGCCCTGGCTAAAGAAGGGTTGAGTGAAAATGGGTGCAATGCAGTAAACCTGGAATTGACACAAGGAACCCAGAAGGTCTGCTAGGTTCTTGCCTCATTAAGAACTCCATATCTGCTCACTGACTAACCTTGCAAATGAGTTCATGCTCAGTAAAGGAAATTGATTACTTTCCATTGCAATTAACATCTGGTCCTGGGTCAGATCATTAGGATAATTTGTTATAGAAAAAACCAAAGAAGCTAGCTACAGGGTAATAAAGTTTCTTCTGGACCCAATTAAAGATGCATTCTCTGGTTATTTTGGGGGACATCAGCCATCTCTTGGGGGTATTACCAGGGAGAAGGAAGCATACGGAGTGGACAATAGGTGGTGGAATGCCATATATGAGAAAGAGATATCAGGGGAATCATTTAGTCCTGCCTCTAGGAAATGCTCCCATTTGCAGTCTGAGTTTCAGAAATGATGTATGACATCTATTTGGTGAGGAATGCAGGGCTGAAGGGTTAGTAGGGACTGTGAATCTCTAGGGATTCTACTCAGAGAAGGCTATGTTCCAGTTTTGGACAGGTTCATAGATAAAAATAAAAAAAATCTCTTTTTTTAATTTCACATCCGTTTGCTCTGAGACTCATAAAGATGTTGGCTTTCACCAGCAGAGTTTTCCCAATATGAAACAAAACTCTGAATCTTGCCCAAGAACTAATAGAAGGTTTTCTTGGATCAGAGACCTACTTTTTTTTTACGTGTATATATATATATCAAAAATCTCAGAAATCTCTAAACATATAGCAGCCAAATTTCAGCCCCATGAGTTGATCAAGTTAAAAAAAAAAAAAAGCAAACACCACCACCTAGAGAAACGTAGTTTACATTCATTTTGCTTGCAACAACAGGTTTGCATGGCTCCAGGGAAAACATTTTGGGAGCCATGCTGCAGTTAGTAATGGAAACAGTGCTATTCATATTCGTAGCAGCAAATGCTCTTGCAACAGACCTGTTGGTGTCTGTGACTTCCTGGTGTTTCTTACTCTTCTTGCTGTGGCTACTTGGATTCATGGTTACAGGGAGCCTCAAAAAATAGGTTTCCTGCAGCACAAACACCATCCCCTACCACTGACATAAAGGAGAATCTTCATTAGCAGCAGAATGGATAAATAATATTGTTCTAATCATATATCTGAAACTGGGAAACGGCACATCAGAGTTGGGAGGGAAATGGGGTTTTTTTCCCCTGGAGAAGAGTTTTTGATATTCCTTTTATTTAATATTTTTGTTCCAATTGTGATAAAAAGTGAAATTGGGAAAATGTGGTAAATAAACATTTTCAAAAATCAGACAGGATCAGGTGAATATATTTTAAAACCATGAGTTTAAACTGTTTAGTTTTCTTTTCATCATACTATAAATGAATTTGAGTTCATACTATGAACTAAATTGTAGTTTAGTTATGAACAACAATTTCAAAACAAAAAGTAATTTTCTAGTGACATTCACCCAATATGTCCTGTTTTACAATTATTGAATAATTATTAATTTCAAATTATAGAAGAGAGGGGTATTATTTTGTTGACATTTTTACTTTCTTTTCAATTTTCTCTGCAAAAGTTGAGGGATTTTCTTTTTAGGCAGATTTTTCTTGCAAGTATTTTCAGTTCTTTCTGACCAACAAAACACCAAAATGTGATGGAAGGAAAAATCAGAACATAATTACCCAATGAGAGAATATAATATTGAGGTATAAGACTTTGCTATATGCCACTCTTTTTATTTAGTTAGTTGTCCTAAGAAATACTCAAACTCTCAACCATAAAAAAAGAACCAATCTTCAATTTTTTTTTTTTCTTTCTGAAAATTTGAACCAGACATTGCTGATGGTTACAACAGTTTGGGTTGATCTCATTGCAGCACAGGATAGGAGGGAGCAGAGCCCAGCTGAGTGCTTAGGTAGGACTCAAGTGATGCATAGACTTCATGATGGCTCTGTGCAGGAGATGTAAATATCGGACTCCAGTGGCTTTGAAGCATCTTGCTGATAATTCATATGGCTACAGATCTATAAACCTGCTGGTTCTCAGGCACCTTTGCCACAGCTATCCATGTTAATGGAAATGGGAAATGAAGCATATATTTTTCTAGTAATGGATAAACATCAGGAGGTCCAGGGAGGTTGAATTCTTATTAGAGACGACTACTCTACTTGTGAAAAGCCCTTCCAACTTTGGAACAATTTAGACCTAGATCACTGAAATCTGTATAGGTGGTACCTGTTTTTTAAATGGGTTGGGTCTCCAGTTTCAAAGCCTCTGAAAGCTAGAAGAAGCTGGCAGTTTTAAGACCTGGCTCTGGAACTCAGTAATACAGTCTGACATCAGCTACTGTCTTGATTACGTTGTATTTCATGGTTTGTGCTAATATCAGTCTAAGCCTGTGGTCGTTAATGATGAGACTTCAGTCTCAACACAGTGGAACAGACTAATAGAAGTATTTTTTCAAGCACATTAGTTGTCCAAGTTATTTATTTAAAGACATTTGGCATTGGGCCAATCTAGGCTGGGATTCATCTTAGCAAGTGTAGACACCACATTACCTACATGTCTAAACAACCTCTGTGTTCCACAGGGAGAATTAGCACTTGCAAGATGATTTCCATACTAAAGCAGACATCCTGGAAGGCGCCTGTTTTCCTCTATTTCCTCTAATGTCACCAGCACAGCAAAAAATGTTAACACATGGTAAAAAGGTCAAGTTGAATGCTGTCCAAAAAGAGTGGTCTACCTACAATTTATCTTCATGTGACCCAAGGCTGATTTAGATTCTGTGGGTAGGTAAACAGGCCAGTGACTGAATTTTACACCACAGTTCATCTCACCCCGCAGTGGACACTCACATATCATCATGTGAACAAGCTGAAGAGATTTCCACTGATTAAAGGAGAAGCCTACACATCTTCCAGGTACGTAAACTTGAGTGACAGGAATCCTACCCAAGATCACAGACTCATAGAGTGATCTAGATTGGAAGGAAACTTAAAGATCATCTCATTCCAACCCCCTTGCCATGGGCAGGGACACCTTCTTCTAGACCAGGTTGTTCATCCAGCCTGGTCTTGATTGCTTCCAGAGATGGCACATCCACAACTTCTCTGGGCAACCTGTTCCAGTGTCCCATTACTCTAATAGTGAAAAATTTCTTCCTAATATCTAATCTAAACCTGCTGTCTATCAGTTTGAAGCCATTCCACCTTGTCCTGTCAATCAAGGCCTTGTCAAAACCCCTCTCCAGGTCTCTTGTAGGTTCCCTTTAGGTACTGGAAGGTTCTATAGGTTCTCCCTGTAAACCTTCTGGTCTCCGGGGTGACCAATCCCAAATCTCAATCAGTCTTCACAGGAGAGATGTTCCATCCTGATCATCTTTGTAGCTTTCTCTGGACTCGCTCCATCAGGTTCACATCCTCTGGTAATTAAAAATCTTGGCTAATTTCAGCAGAAAGGGAGCTAGGTTGCACTTAAATCCCTCACCAGAAGGAGGGGTGGGTGAACTGTCTGTTTCAGAGGGATTTGAACTTGGGTGGGCTATGGAGGCTTGTAAATGAGCTTAGAACGGTCTTATCACTATCTTGGTAATTCCTCAATAAATAAAATTAATGAGTTCTGTTGTCATCCACATCCCCACTGAAGAGGATTCAGATCCTCCTATCTCTGAAACCACTCAAGGAGTCTTGCTCCTCATCTGTTTCCTGATGATATTTTCTTTTAAAGAAAGGTCCATTTAATATGTTCCTCCCCAAAAAGTATTTGCAATTAATTCTTATCAAGGGCAACAGCTGATTTGTAAGATTAGTTCTAAATTGGTAATTAATTAACCTATTACCAAAGGAGGGAGGGGTGCTCTGATTGTCAAGAGGTTAGAGCTGATAAGTGATGAATGGTTGGGTTATATCAGGACCTTGGCTCCCCTCTCTGATCACTTTGGATGTTACCTAACCATGCATTATATTTGAACATGAATCACAGCTCCTCAGTCTTTGTATTTCCTAAGCCAAAGCCTGACACACAGAACTATGGGTAGATCTCATTTATTATTGCTTAATTAAAGGCTCAATGCACAAAGAGACGCCTCTTGCTTCACTTTAGCTAGCCAGCAAGATCATAATTGTACTGATGTCGAGGCCAGCTTTCTAAGTAGCTATTGGAAGACACAGTGAGGAAGATCTGAGCTATTCTGTGGGGAATTCTAGACAACAAAAGTTACATTCATAATTTTTAATTAAGAAATTACTTTTTTTTTTTCCCCTACTGGGCTGCAACATTGATTCCTTCTCATTCCTCTCATGGTTCCACACTGGAGCATTACAAGACGCAAGGAATAATGAGTTATTTTTTCTTGGTTTTAGTTTTTTGTGATTAGGCAAATATGTTAAAATCTTTGCATTGACCCAATGCATAGCCCTGCTAGTATAACAGCTGTATGTTGTTTCAGCACATTAAAATAAATATTTCAGTGTACCTTTGATATAGTCTTACAGTTTTCAGGTTTAAACATTTTTAGCTAGTCAGTAGAGAGCTGTTTATAATATAAAAAAATTTAAAATAGCAGGTTTATGCAACTCAACTTTAAAACATCTGCAAAAGAAATTCCAATTCTTCTACTTTTTGTATGCCTTTTAGTAAAAATAATTTTCTCTGGGTGAAGTAGATTCAAAGCAGTATTTTATGTAGCCTCACACTGCTTTCTGAAAGAAATTCCATAGGTTTGCAAGGTGACAGACAATGTGTAAGGATGAAAACTATCAAACTGCATTTTTTTTTGGCAGAATCTTTCTCTTCTAAGGTGGTGTAAGAGTTAGATAATGCATGACCCATCCTTAAGGGGAGTGTGCCAGAGCTGAGTTGGAAATGAAAAAAAATTATTTTTGACTCAAACTGGCAATTTTATGAGAGAGAGAGAGAGAGAATAAAATATGGAAAGCCCAGATGGCATTACAGTCACTTTTCCTGACTGTGAGTGTGTTTTAAGGAATTGTCCTGCACTCTGGGATGCCGTAAATCGAACTTGATATAATGCTGCACTGCTCAGCTGCCGTCTGAAAACTTGAATCCTTGGATTTTTCAGTGGTGGGGCCTGGGGTTTGGTTTTGTTTTCATCACAGAGAAATAGGAGAACTTTGCATGTGAGATGGGAAGAAGGCAGGCGAGAAACATCTTCTCTTTCCTTCCCCCCACTCTACTGTGCTCCCCAGTTAGCAAGATAATCTCTGTTACATGCGGATTATGATAGGCCAGTCACTGATGAGGAAGGCAAGCACAGGATAGAGGTTTGACAAATAGTAAGCAAGCCTAACTTCATGGAAATCAAGATAAAAGCTGCTTTCAAACTTAGAATTTCTTCTCTTCTGCTGACCAGCCATTCCCATGTGAGGCCCTGTACAGCAGTGCCACGCAGGCAGGCTCTGCTCAGCCAGACAGACCAGGCCAGCAGGAAAGGTGTCTGTTCCCTGCAAGCACAGGTGGAGAGCAGCATCATGATCCCAGAGACTTCTGGCATTCCTCCGCTGTCTGTCCCTGATGGCTGTGTTTTTGTTTAGCAGCCACCACAGGCAAACTTACTGCCTGGGTTGTGGACCTGTCCACAGCTCAGGAAACTACTGGGAGAAAATAATGGCAATTTCATGCATCCTTGGATTTCTTACCTGCTCCTGACCACAGGGAAGGTTCTCACCAGCTACAAACAACTCTCCAGCCCATCAAAGCTTTTTCCTTAGATTCAAACTTGTAGAAGTATGCTTCTTTCTGTGTGTGGGTGTGTACATATACTAGTGGATGAATGTGGATGTACACGCAGTCACAACTCTGTACACTTGTACATACAAATGCTGCCATGATCCAATTAGTGAAAGATGCCCTTGCCCAAATTAAGGTGCAAATGAGACCACATGCCAAAGTAAATTATACGGATTTTATTTAACAATAAGTCTGAGGTAGAGAGATAGAAGGAAATAGAAGAGAGGAGGGGGTGAGGAGGGCGAGAGAGAGAGAAGGCAGAAAATAGTCACCACCCATGGACTGATCAACATCCCCCTGGTCCTTCTTCACCATGAACTTCTTGGTGGTGAGGATCCTGGAGTTGTTTTTCTGGGGATACCACCTTTACAAAGTCCAAATTCCAAGTATCCTTAGGGTGGTGGCAGATGCTGTTCCCATAACTGGGGGTGATATGGGAATGAACCACTGCTTCCTTTCCTACAGTTTGCCACAGAGGGAATAATTGTCCAGTGTGTTAACCATCACGTACTAAGCAGATCTTGCGTCCAGCAGGCCTGGAATTAACACCTTCCTGTCACAAATTCCCCCCTCCTGTGCTCACCTCAAGTTCCCCCTGTGGCTGTCTTATGGCAACTTCATTCTGTGGCCTTGTCAGTATTTGAGACAGGCAGTTGTACTCTTAAAGTCCTTACAAATGCACACACACACACACACACACACATACATATAAATATATATATATAGGGAGGTAACAATGTAGTTTCGTGATTTCTGTTTTACTACCCAAAGTCAAGGCATCAAGAGGAATATGTACTTAAAATGAACAAATTAAGGTAGTTCTTGAAATGAAAAATGAAGGATGTCTGTGAGACAGTAATTCA
The DNA here is from genome assembly GCF_017639235.1 of Corvus kubaryi. Taxonomy (NCBI): domain Eukaryota; kingdom Metazoa; phylum Chordata; class Aves; order Passeriformes; family Corvidae; genus Corvus; species Corvus kubaryi. Next base: position 16,600,051 of record NW_024581096.1, on the reverse strand, counting down.
TCTTGAGACAGAAAACAGGAGTCCTAGTGAATGTCTTATAAAAGTAATGATAGTAGTAATAATAATGATAATAATAATGATAATAATAATTATAATGGAAGGGAAATTAGTTGACTACATGGAGCTGTATCTGCACCACTGCAGAGGTCTCCCCCAGATGTAGAAGTGTTTTTGGAGAGGTGAATCCCTGCACAGTCTCTCAGGGTGCACATAGTCGGTCTTGCATATCACTGTGCTAATTACAAATCCTAGAGGATTTGGTCCAAATTTTCACCAACCCATCTCCTATGCAAACAAGGCCCATGGTTCTGTGTGCTTGCTGTTGTATTCAGTGCTGTAGAACAACCCAACACCAGCTGTGTTGGCAGATTTTAAAGGTGTGCTTCTTGGGATAGTGCACTGGAAGTGTAAGCACATATTTTAATTTTTTAAGGTTTTTTTTAGTTTATAAAAGTCTCTTATTTCCTCCTATGGAATCTACAAGGATTTTTGATATTATTATTATTATTGTTATTATTATTATTTATCAAGTCAGTTTTCAGGAACACTAAGCCTTAAGAAACAGTTTTTATGTGAGCCAGAAGAGGCCAGTGGGCCACAGGTGAAAAAAACACTGACCAGCTCTCATGGATAACACCTGTCAGCAATAAGCTCTATACAGCCACTTATACATTCACAAAACCCAGCAGGGTGGGGAAGAGGATCAAAAGAATAAAAGTGAGAAAACTTGTGGTTTGAGATAAAGAAAATTTAATCAAACAAACAAAAACAAAACAAAGCAAAACAAACAAAAAGCCCCAAAACAAACAATGCCCCCAATAATAAAAATAAAAATAAAAATAAAATAAAATAAAAAAATAATAATAAAAATAATTTCTATTATTTCTCACCACTAGCCTTTTGATGTCCAGCCATACAAGTCCCCCATCCCGCCTTCCCCACAGTTTATATACTGGGCATGACAACCTGTGGTATGGATAAACCCCGTGGCCAGTTGGGGTCAGCTCTCCTGGCCATGCTCCCTCCCACTTTCTCGTGCAGCTGCTTGCTGGCAGAGTTTGGGACACTGAAAGGTCCTTGATCAGAGTGAGCACTAGTAAGAAACAGCTGAAACATCGGTGTGTTATCAACATTATTTTCATACTAAATCCAAGAGGAAACTCTATATCAACCACAAGGAAGAAAATTAGCTCTACCCCAGCTGAGAGCAAGACACCAGCTTTCTCTGGAAAGACCTTCCTGTGTAGACAAGCCCTAAGGAAAAAGTATTTTCAGTTTCTGGTAGCATCTCTGCAATATCACTGCATTGCCTTTAACCAAAACTTAGCAAAGCTAAATTCATCACCAACTGCCTCTAAAAAACGGTACAATCACAAAAGATTGCTTGTCTACATGCAAGTAAGCTTTCAATTAGGAGATATTTTCTGTTTGATGGATTTTTTGGTAAGTTGCCACACATTCAAAAACCTACTGAAAATTCTGCTAGCTCTTCCAGAAGCATTCCTAGTGTAGTGCAGGATTACAACAGCCTTTGGTTTTCAAGTGTGGCTGCCCAGGGTTCCCCAGCAGTACACTGTACACTGACCTAGTACCCTGATTTAGTTTTAGTCAAAATATTAAGCTTTTTTGCAAGTCCAGTGTACTTAAACTGTGCCTGTGGTTACCAACATGCTCTCTGTTTCATTTTCTGGAACTTGGGATAACTAACTTTATGATAGTGATGTTGAGTAGCCATTAATTCTCATTTCCTTCAGCTATTCCTCAACTCCAGCTTATGAGTTCTTCAATAAAAATCTCCCAAAGTTACCTTGGCGACTCATACATTTGCCAAGCTGACAGATTTATGACAGTTACATATATAAATATTTATATGCTGCGGCAACGCAATTTTTAAAGGCAGATATATACACTCTCACCGAGACTTTCGAACAAGGCAAAACGCACTCGAACAATGTGACATAACCATATGCAAGTCAGTGTGTATCCCTACGTGCCTGAACACACAGACACACACACGCCAGTGATCATACAAACTTTCTGACAAGCATGTAGGCTTTGTACTCAAAGACCTTTTGGTGAGCCAGAGAGTGCTGGTAGATGTGTGGCTGTAACACATATCCCAGACACCAGAATATAACCTCCTACCCTACTGCACGTTGCTGGACAGAGCAGCACAGGAACACACCTCCCACAGGAACTCCATGCTGTTTGTAGACTTAAACTTGGCTTCTACCTAGCAGCACATTCACTACTTCCCAGTATAGTTGAATATAGGACACCAAGGGATCTCCTGCCCAACAAAGCCAGCTTCAACTGTTTATACAAGGCCATGCTCATATAAGGCATACATCTGGTACTAAGTATAGAAGAATTATCACTGGAAATAATTCTCTTTAATTTTGCCCCATCACACACTCATGTACCTTCTTTTTAGACCTGACTGAATCTCTTTGAGTTGCTTTGCCCTAGGCTGGTGACCAGAGCAAATCCTTAGCCTATAAATTCTGATGATGAGTTCAGCTGTTTTATTGTCTGGCAGAATAGATAGAGATGATACAAAGTCCAAAGTTAAAAAAAAAAAAAAAAAAGAGGAGGTAGCTAAATAGAGAGGAGTCATTTATATGTAAACGACTCAGCAATTTACAGAATGAGCCACGGGTCTTTTATTTTTGTAAGACTGAGGGGAAGCACAATCAGCATCACGTTAACCTGATGTACTCTGAAGGTACCATTTTACTCACTCCATCTTCCCTTTCTTTGTCTGAAAGTCTAAATATAAAGTCACTTCCCCCCTCCTTCTCTTGCTTTAAAAATAGAACTGAGATGAAGTCTTCCTCCTCCCCTGCTTTTGATGGGGAAATCTCAGTGGCTGTTTAGATTTTGCTTGTACATTAATAAAACATTACAGGGAAGTAGTAGGAGAGAGAGCAAAAATATTTCCTGTGACATCAAAATGCCTTTCTATTCTGCTGTTGCCACTTGAATTCACTGCCGCTTCTTCTAATCTCCAAAACTTTGGCTTAGTGTGAAATGTGCACATAGAGAGAGGTTATATATGTGCATATATTTTTGGAGGTGTTGTGTCTCCCAATGCCTTGGATGCACACTGAGTGGTGTGACAAAGGATCCAAGAGAGCTTTTGCTTGTAAAAGTTCTCCTCTTGCCACATCTGTGGACATTAGAGCAAAAAAAGGTGGCAGGTTCCTAATTAAAATCCCAGCCCTGGAGATTTTCCTTGTGTTTATGGCAGACTCACAAATTTGAGCAATATCTGTCAGGTTAGGTTCTGATTTTGCATGCTTTAAAGAGGGACGCTTGAGGTGAAAGGAGAAAACATAAACCACCGCAGAGAAAAGAGAACGTGAGATTCTGAGAAGCAACAGGAATCTGAGCCAAGAGAGAAGTCAGGACAATCAGTGACTTTAGAACACTCATATTGGGTGTCCAAAGTTGCAATCAAAACCTCAAAAACCAACTCTCTTGGCCTCATCTTCCCATCTGCAATCTCAGAAGCAGGCTTCTGTAACGCAGTTATCTACCATGCCTTTCATTCTGTGGGCATGAGCAGTGTTGGCAAAATTGCTGCTCACTATTCTAATTCCTGATGGCTAGCAAAGAACCATGGAAGTCTGACTGCAAATTTAGCTGCCTGGGTAATCCTCAACCTAAGCCAAATCACATGGGATAAGAATTAGACAGTACTGACCTTAAATATTTGTGCCATTTTGTTCTCACCTGCATGTATCTTTGCAGAATTTACAGCACTTCCAAATATCATGGGCAAAACTGTTCTTGCTAGATAATAAAAAATTTTGTGATATTTGCAGCTTGCTTTCTTTGTTGTTTTGTTGGGGGGTTCTTTAGCATTCAGGCCATCAGGTATGCAAAGTCCTCTCCTCATTCTCAAACTTTTGAAGGTCTGAGGTTCATTCACCAGCCTTCCAGTTGTTTCCCAGTTCCGCAGCCACAGCTTTCCTTAGGATCTGATCCAAATCCCTTTAATCCCAAGGAAAAGCCTCAATAGGCATCTAAAAAAGTTCTCCAGTTTTTCTTCCTTACCTGTATAACACTGGGAAATATAACATTGTATCTCTTCTTTCACTTTTTCCTTTTCTTTTTTTATTTAAGGGAAACTTTTTTCATCGCTTATCTTTGCCATTACTGCAGTATTACACAATGTGTGTATACATATTTTTATATATGTATATATATACTTATACATGTTTTGAATATTTTCCTGCATGTATTTATATATATATATGCCTATATATGTGTATTGTCACAGATATATAATTCAGCTACTAACTTCTACTGGCTTATTGGCAAAGAACAGTTTTAAAAGTTTAATTCTACTTCACATTAAATATGGAGCCTCAACAAAGCTGCAAGTCTTACCAGAGTCTTCAAATCTAGGAACAGGGCCATGTTTGAATGGTTTGTTGGAAGTCATGATTAGGAATGTTCCCATCTTAAATCACTTTCTAGGAATTAAAAATGATCATGCACTGTAAATGCCCATTGTGCTTTTGAGGTTTGGAAATTAAGGAAGTACAATAAATTTACTGAATGGGGTCTACTGTTTCTTGTCTTATTTTCTTCAGGGTAGTTAATCTTAAAATATACTGCCACATTTGCTGAATCTGTTTGTGTGTGTGTGTGTGTGTATAGCCATTTTGAAGTAGGAACAGAAGTACAGAGAATCCTTTAGGAATTTACTGTAAGTCAGTAATGGATTTTGCTTGTTTTCAGGCCTGGTTTTAAAATGTCTTGTAAAAAAATAATATCCCCAATGCATATTGTGCAGGAATTAATGTGGAACTGGAGCAAAATTACTCTGCCTCTTAGGCATTAAAAAAATCCCACTGACACTAGGTTCAAAACATGGCAAAAATGTGTTTCTCCCTCCTTCTCACCCTCTAATATTTTAGCAACTCAGTATAATTCTTCATTATTGTGTTGTTTGATATATAGGAAAGGCGACCTTGAACATAGAATAAGTGCTTCTAGTACAGCTGTAAGATATGTGATCTGCAAAGCATAATATTACATAAGCCTGATAAAGCAGAATGTTTTTAAGCCATTAGCCAAAGCAGGTTTTGTGGTGACAAGGGTTTAACTCAGTGGTGTACCACTGAGTTTATACTGGTTTAACACCATCACCCATGTAAGGAAAATCCGTAGATAAACCTCATCTTTGCAGCTGGACAAGTTTTTTACCTTTGAAGGTTTTATTTTTTTTCCCTTTTATCATGGCATGGTTGCATTAACAAAATAAGCATTCCATACTTGTAAAAAACACATTTATCAGAGGACTGAAACTTAGAAAGTCATCTTAATATATATATGTATGTTAAGGAAGGGACCCTGATCCTAGCTGGCGCTGCTCAAATGGAGCTTGGACCAAATCACCCCTTTCCAAATAAAGTGCCTCTGGAATTTTGCAGCCCTTAGGGCTGAACTGTACCATTTTAAGGACTCCTATGATGAATTCAGGGATCAGTCCACTGTTTATTCACACAGTCTAAGCTTGCCATGACCTACCAGTGTACGTGCAATTGAAGAACAAGGGCTTTGGATACAATTTCTTGGAAAATCCTTTCAGTCACTGGGTTTTGTTGTTGTCCTTGGTCTCAGGAGATTTAGACTCTATTCTTTCTTGGTTACTGATTTACAGTGAAACCCCATGGAAGAGACTTCCTCTTCTCTGCTTTACTTTTTCCATCCACAGAGCCTGGCTTTGAGATGAACTGAGGAAAAGTTTAGGGTATAATTATTTCAATGGGGCCACTCAAGGTTAACTTTGCTTGAACTGGACCCTGTCGAAACTTGTCAAAATAGGACTCTTGTCACCAAAAAGACCCCAGGAAGAGGACCCCCTTCTATATCTTCTGTTTTCTTCACACAGGAAAAATTCATTTCCTAGAAATACTGTATTGAGTTAAGCAAACACAGCAGCCACTTTGTGGTTCTGTGGGAGATGGTGTTTAGAGTGGGAGGATGACTAGAGGATATAAGATTAAGTTAAGCAAGGGAAAATTAAGACTGAACATCAGGAGAAATATTTTTCCAGTATTAAGGCCTGAGAGGCTCTGACTGCAATTTCATAATCCAAGGGAAAGAGTGGGGGCTCCATGGTGTATCTGAATGACAAAGCATAGCAGAAAATATGTTTCTGCTTCTATTTACTGGAGTCCCAAGTACACTGTGATCTGGTCTGGCTTGAATTACACAGTCTAATTAAAACAGACCCTTATTTAATGGGCTAGAGACAAAGAACGTTTAGGTACACAAGTGCTGGTGTAAGCTTTGCATGCAGTTGCATTAATTTGCCTGCCCAGTTACAAGAGTTCTGTGTAGAAATTGGTTAATTGCACCAATTGAATCGCTGATTGGGCATAATACCCTGCACAATAGCCTTATTTGCATATGCATTGATACAGGCTTGCATGTATAGTTATGTGTGCAACGGTGCTCATATTTTGTATATATAAGAGTGCATATAAATTGCTTGAAAATCTGTCCCTGTAGATCTCTTCCATCTCTACTTTAGATCATTTTTGTTTGCTAAGCAATAGATCATCCCACTCTGATACGAAAATGCATCAGCTTAGAGAGTGAATATCAATTAAATGGGTAAATAAAATGCTGCCAAAGGTGTATTTTTGTATTTTATCTACAAAATCCTTTTTTGCAGTTCTCATAACTAAAATTCTGGATTGTTTTGGGGCCCTTTTCTGGCTGTGAAAGCCAGATTTTTCTTTCAGTAATTTATTTATTAGCCCCCTTGCACATAGATTTATTAACTATAAACCTGATTGAATTCCATAAAAGGCATGCCAATGATATTCCCACTAAATTCCATAGGATATGGGTTTAATTGGAATCAAGGCCTCATAGTATTGGGAGTTATCAAGCTGCTAATATGCTCCTCAAGGCTAGGATCTGTTTTGAGGCAGTTATATTGCCCAGTAAATACCTTAGCTTTGATTTTTTTCTTAGATAGGGCAACCAAGTCACAGAATGCAAAGGTCACCTAAAATTCTATTAAGGAAACCACATGTCCTGGTGAACTAGATCTTTGTTCACTAGTGAGTCTCTTAGCACTCCTCGCCCTCTCCTGTCTGCAAACATCAGCCAGCTGGCCTGCTCAGTCTCTCTCTTCAGTTTTTCGCTGGCATTAGAAAGTAATGAGCCCTCCTGTGGGTCTCTTTTGTTGTGCCTCATTCTTCTCTGGCAAAGTAACACATGTTGTCCAAGAAAAAGAAATGGGAAGAGCTTTCTCAAACCTTTAACTTAACCAGTAAGGGCTACAGGATGAACTAACAGAGATTATTGGAATGTTCACCCATTCACTCTCCTTCCTGATTTGGAGCACACACAGGGATTTGGAGGAGTTTTGAAGAAAGCAGTTTTCTGAGGAAAGCAGAGTTTCAGACAAGTGATTCCAAAAAGTTTGGTATTATGTGTGGGCTTTAGTCTCAGCACAAAAATTGAAGGCCCTGGTTCTTGTTTGTTTCCATATTCCCATATTTAGGAAAGTGACCCTGAAGAAGCAGGAGTATAGTGCTGGGATTAGGCCGGAGGATGCCTCGGCAAGTCTAGAGAAACATTATTTGCTTGCAGCTTTGGTTCTGTTTTCCATACCTCCATCAGGAGGTGTATGAGGAGCTGCATGACCACACTACATTTCTCCTACTATTGGAGGTGTGATGTATTTCTTAGTCAGGAATTTCCACCCTTTGTAAAACTATTTCAGACTTCTAGAGTGGGTCGATAGGATTGACAGCAGTTGGACGTGATGGACTAACCTCAGTAAAACAAGACTGCATTCCTTACAAGTAGAATGATATCGTGTAAAGGGCCTGATACTCTTACAAGGAATACATTAATCTGAACTTTAAAATACAAAACAGTTTGCAGAGCAATTTCCAAGCAATGGGTGTCCCAGAATAGCTAAAAATTGTCACACGTCAGGTGAATGAAATATCAGCTCCCTAAAGATGGGGGCAGTGAGAAAGTGGAGCATCCTTAACAGATTAAACATAAATTGAGTTTCAGAATCTCCAGGCGTAGTCCCATTTTTGCAGGGAAAATTAAAATTCAAGCTTGATTTGAAGGCAATCTGCGATGCAGAATATAAGAGAACCTCTGCTGTTTAGAGAATGAGTCGAAGTTAGAAGGCACCCTCACCAGCAGAGAATACCAGTCAGTGTTTTGTAAATAGACAAGAGAAAACAAGGACAGAGTAAACTGGTGCCCAGCCTTTAGAACACGCTTAAAGCAAAGAAAGTTCTTTAAATTAAAAACTGAGATCCAGGGACTGTGGGGAAAGAGTACCTGTATAAGCACTGGTATCACCAAAAATGAAAAGAAGCTCTGACCATTTTCTTTTCATTGGAATTGATGTGTCTGAGGCAGGTAACACCATTTTCCAATACATTTTGTTTTGCTCCCTGTCATGAAATACAAGTCAACTCCAGCACCGGCCCTCTGTCCTGTAAAAAGTCAACTCCTGTCATCCAAGAGCATGTCTTTGAATAATGAACCCTGAAAACAGCCAAGAATTCATAACAAAGCCTATCTAGCTTTCCCAGATGCCAGGCTTCCAGGTTCAGATTTAGTCAAGACTTTTGAGAAGCTCAGGTAAAGAAATAAGAAGCGGAAAGCTTCATTATTATTGCTTGTTGTGGCTAGAGGTAGAGAGAACTAGTCATCTAGCAGCAGAAAATTGACAGCTTTTCAAATCCCCTCTAAAAAATTGAAGGTGCTTTGCAGGATTTTTTTGTTCATTCCAGTGTTGTCTTCTGTTATTCTGTGTGTATTTTACTATTTCCACTTTGGATGGTGCTATAGTAATAGGAATGATTATTCTTGAAGGCCAAACCTTCAGACAACAGCAAAGTAGGGGAAACATTTCTGTCAAGAAAACAGGAAAAAGGAAACACCTTCATCTCCCAAGATAATGCCATACATGATGAATGCATCTCTTGATCACATTAAAGTGTTTAATTCATGTAAAATTACAAAGGCATGAAAATGAGCAGGAGTCCTTTTGAAGTCAAGACAGTTTAAGTCATCTTGGTGGTCATTTCTCAGGGAGGCAACTGAGTTTATTAATAATGAAGCTGAGAACCTAGGGAAAGCTCTTTTTTTGGGTGGCTTTTTTCTTTTAATTTTTTTCATTTCTTGGAAGAAACAACCTAAAACACTTGGAGTATGGAGTATTCTGGCACCTAGAAACACTGGCATCCCTTGAAATAGCCATAAAATTCGTATCTGCTCAAATAAATTCTTCTCACAGTCATTTCGTCTAATCACCAAGATAATTTGCTCTCAGCCTACATCACTCTTGCCTCTCAGGTCATCATTCAGGAGATTGAAACCCTACTATGGTCCACAAGTTTCCACATAGCCTTTACCCACTGACAGCAGCAGTACCCATATATCAAAAGTGTGGGACTATTCCAAATTCTTGGGTATTTTCTGAGAAAAAAATTGTGGCAGTAGTATGATGTGAATGTCTGAGACACCAGAGACTTCCTGAAATCTTGGTCTGTGGCCTGCATGGCTGCAGAAGGAAGGTTTTAGTTCAGCTTGGCACAAGTGGTGTCAAGGTGAGATTTGCATTAGAAGAGAAAGCATTCAGTATGAGAGATAACAGTGTAGAGTATGTTGTTTAAAGACATAAAAAGTAAGCAGAAGGAAGTAATCACTGAAAGGAGGACTCAAACACAGTTTTGTGACATGAGCAGTACTGGTCCAGCGGTTAAATGAATGAAGCGTTTCCTCTGGAAGTCTTTAGTGTCACTCAGCAGACCCCATTGGTAAAGTAGAAAGTTGATGGATAGATTTAGAAATAACTCAATGACTTCAGTGCCTAAGTTTGCAAAAGACCACTCCAGAGTTTCATTACAGAGCTAGGAAGAAACTGCAGGAGTTCTTGGTCCCATACTCTCCCTTTCCCCCATATTAAAGATCTTTAGTCTTTCCACACTAAAGAAAAAATACCACCTGGGATTAGACCCATCTGTCCCAAACTTGAAGGCCAAAAGAGAGACATCAACATCCGGACTAGTTATACTAGACTCCCTTTATGGACAGTAGAGAGAAATAGTCCTCTCCTGAGAGTGTTTCATCACATCCTGAGATACACATCTCAATTAACTCAACTGTGTGTTTCCAGGGCTGGCTTGTTTTTTTCCATTGACTACCAACATAAAGTCCTGACAGTCTGAATGCAGATGTCCAAGTGAAAGTGAAATTCCTGTGATCTTGCACCCACCTGAGAAGTCCCCAAAACCTGACCCCTTCAGATACTATGTTTTTAGTCATTTTAGTCTTCTCCACCAACCACTCATCCCAAATAGTACCAGCATTTATGTTTCAAAATGGCATTTAAGTGAGATAACCTATATATATATGTAAGACAAATCATATTCAAAAAGTGTCTCACCCACCAACACAGTATTTCTGAGGAGCCTGAGCAGCAGATGTCCTTAGATGGAAGTTTACACTGGACATTTAGGTGAAGCTATTTCTAATTTCTCTGTGTGTGTGTGTGTGTGTGTACGTCTGTAATAGCACATATGACAATGAGGTGTGTACGGGAAGAATGGGTGAACTTTACCATTTCATCCAAGCATTGTGTGCTACAGTAAATATCAGAGATAATGATATTGACTTTAAGGTATTGCAGCTTCAAATGTCAGTTCTACTCTATCTAACACTCCGTTGGATTTGATTTACATCTCTTCCTCCCACATCAAAAGCTGCAAAAGGAGCATGTTGACAAGAAGGACTCAACACCAACACACTTTGTCTCTGTTTTCTGCCTCTTCTTTTGACAATTTTCATGCTGTAGATTTTTGACCAGGGCTGAAGAACTAACTCCACAGCCCTTTTTTCCAATGCTTTAATTCTGATTATGAATAACTGTGCTTCAGGCTCAGGGGTAAATCAAATGGATGAAATATCATCATCCTCGAAAGTGAGCTCTCTTGCCAGAGGTGCTGCAGCTGAATCAAAAGGTCAACGAAGTATTAGTGACAGTTTGAACAGAAATTAAACTAGTCCCAAAAACCAAAGAGCTCATAAGAATAACATTTAAACAGCATTTCTTGGTCCTTTACAGGCATTAACTATGAAATCCTCACTGCACCCTGGTGACATAATAAGAAATATGATGATGGTACTGATACTGAAGATTCAGTTGCAAAGTGCGACCAAATCAGCACCCTATAATTGAGTTGAAATCCTATATTTTTGGTCCTTATAAATTGCAAAATATTGACTTAAAACTCAAAGTGGGCAGGAAACAGATTTTTCATCCAGAGAGAACTTTGCTTCTCTCTGAGCCTAGATAAGAGAAACTTCGAAACAGCTAATTTGCAGGAAGGAGACAGCACAGAAAGAAACCAAGTGCTTGATTCAGTGTGGCTATTTTGCTTTAATAGTCCTGAAGTGCTTAATTTTCTTTTCGGGACCTTGGTTTTATTCTATCTTTTAGAGGAGTGTTGCAGCATATCATTCACCATGTAGGATCAAGTTAAGTTTACTAAGGAGGTCAGTTCAACGGGGGTCACTTTTCCAAAGATCCTGCAGAGAACTCCCCTAGTTATGGTTTTAACTTACTAAATGCATTAGGTCACTTTAGTGTAAAACCTTTTCTTTCAGCTTTTCCTTCTAACACTCTTACCCTTCCACTGTATGGTAAAGCTTTTCCATTTTAAGTATTTTGTGGTTATAGGAAAAAGAAATTACCTTGATAATCTCTGTGGTTTTCAGTACAGGAAGAATTACCCTAACTGGTAGAGGTGGAGACATCTCCTCTATATCTCTTGGATGAAGGTACTGAAAGACTGTGTTTTTCTTAAGGCATGATTAAAAGGACAAGAAATAAATACACAAACTTGAAGGGGAAAGTTGCCAATGAAGGAAGGAATTATTTAAGATGGTCCACGGGGATATAACTAAGAATAATGGGATACAATTAGGCAAAGAAAAACTCGCAATAAAGAATAAAACACTTACTGTCAGTGAAGTATATCAAGCCATGGTCTCCCAAAGGAAAGGGTAGAAAATCCAAAGTTGACAAGACCTCAAGGCACATTGAGAAAACAGGGAAACATATGCAGGAACATTCAGACACTGGCAATAGAAATGGCTGGATGACCTACAAAAAAATAGGTCTTTTTCTTACTCCTGGTCCTGGCAATTACTGTCCTATAAATCTAACTTTTCTCCCCATTAAAATAATGGAATATGCAGACAGAGAAGATATCATGAAACTTCTAGAGGACAATGGGATCATGAGCCATAAGGAAGATGGGGTTGAGAATTAATAACATCAGTGTAAAGACAAAGTAGAGGGAAGGTTATGTGATAAGATTTTAGTAATAAGTTTGATAGAGTACATCTGAAAATCTTGAACCCAAAAGGTCATTTAGATGCCTAAGATACCACCTCTTCCTTGTTAGGACTGTCTGTGGGAGAAGGCGATGATAAACAGTAGAGTTTCTAATGATGGAGACTGGTCTGAAAGTACATTGCCATGCCTTTTCCCTTGTGGTGTCTTCATTCCTGATGCAGAAAAGAACCAGCAAGATAATGATGCTTCTTACTAACTGGAAGTTAATCTTAGTCCTAAATGCCTGTCGTGGCAGAGAAATGTTTCCAACAGATGTATCCAGATTTGCAGTACTATTTGTTTGAGGGAATGGTATTTCAAAATTGTTCATTTTTAGGCTTCTCACACTTTGAATTATTCTAGACAACGCTAGTCAGAGATGGTGGTAATACCCTTCTGTAATTTAGAGGAACACAGTTTTTCATATTATTATTTTGTGGTCTTTTTTTTTTCTATTAGAAAAAATTGATGCACAAAGAGGTCATTTCTCTTAAATATACTGAGGTTGTTATAGCTGAGAACAGACAGTCTGACTTTCAGGGCCCTAAAGGACTTTCAAGATCCCCTTATATCATTACAATGGTGCTCACTGGTATGTGGGTAAATAAAGAAGTCCAGGTGGGATTTCTCTGACTGTTCATTACAAATCTGAATGGTTGAAACCTCTACCCAGCACAGCTGTCCAGACTGGTCGGATGGGTGGAATTTTCAGGTTTTTTTCTTTGACTATAAAATAGAAGATTAGTTCAAATACATAGAGGAATGAAGATAGGTGAATTGACTTGCAGTCTTGTAACCAAGTCCTGTGAATCATCTGCTTGCTTTTTTAGTTCTTCCAGAACAATATCTACAACCTGCAGAGAATGCCTTTAAATGCCCAGTATTACCATTTAGTTTTGTCATGGGGCTTTTTTTCAAGGCAACTGTATTTCTAAACATGGCATATCACACCATACCATTATATTTTTTCACAGCTTCCTTTAGACAGAGTTCTGGTTTTAGGTATTGTTCTGTAGGATAAAGGAAGTTCTTGTAGTTGGATTCTCAGTCTGGCTGTTCCCTGTCTCCTTCCATCTTCATGACCCAGAGTTTTTATGCTGTCTGGTAGATAACTAGATCAGTACAGGCCACCAATGACACATGTAACCTTGAGAGGGCCCTGCTGCGGAGAGCCTTCAGTCCTTCCAAAGTTGGTTTTTCAGATCACAAACTCCTTAGAGGAGAACCTGGTCTTCCCTACTTACTCCTCTGCCAGTTGGATTCTCATCATATCTGGGACCTGGATGCAGGTGCCCAAGGTGTAGCTGAAACATCACTGAGAAGCAAAGCTGGATTCCTACTCTTCTGCCATGACTCCTGCTCCTGATTCCACATGGATCAGCAGGGAGCATGTTTTAATCTGAGCAGACATTTTTTGCTTTGCTGTGCCACTCTCCAAGACTAGCCACTTCCCGGCCTTGGTGGTCTGTGCTGGATTCAATCTGAAAGGTCAGCCGGAGAGGGGAGGCCAGATGGCCGCAGAGACCCAGCATGTCGGAACACTGTGTTTAATTACACACAAATTTACTGCAGCATGTCAGGAGGGAGACAGGGAGCTTGTCCCATGGAAAGGTCAGGCATTGTGTGGTGCCTTTACCTAAATTACACTAGGAGGAATGGAAGTGAGACCCTGACCTTGTATAATGAATGTACAGCCAGACCCCAGTGGGCACAGTGCATTCAAGTGTTCAGTTCTTGCTTCCCCAGATAAAGCAAAAATAATTTTTTTCCCATACTGACTAAGATGCCCTAGATTTTCCTTTTCTCAAGAAGTGATAGTATTTCAGGCTACAGGACACTACATATATTAAGATTTAAAAAAAAAAAAAACCAGGGCATTTTTTGGCCATGGAAAACCATCTAAATATGATATGGACATCAGAAAGAAGTTGGGAAACCAAAGTCTAACAAGGAATGTAAGTAATCAGATGCAAAAATTTCTTATTTTAGGGTAATTTGATGGGGTCACTTCTCTTTGAATTTTAAATTTTCCAACCTTAATATCTGAAAATCTCCCATTTTTCTTTTTTTTATTCTTTTCATGGTAGAAAAATCTGAAAAAGGAACAGATTATGTTTTTAACTTATGCACTTATTTAGCCTGGTTTAGTGTTCACTGGTTTACTTGTTTCTGAAGCAGGAGAAGATGGAATGAGGGAGGCAGGAGAGTTTCTCTGGCTGTTACTATTGATCTGAATCTCAGTGGCATCCAGTGGTCACCATCAAGATGAAGATCCCACTTTGCCAAGTGATCTGTGTGTATTTGATCAAGTACAGTCCCCACTGAAAAACAGTCCAATCCCAAGTAAATGTAACTAGGATTAAGACAGGGAATAAATGAGGAAAGGGGGAGAAAGTTGTTTCCCAGGATTACGGTTGGTAAGTGACAAGCTGGAAGGGAACTTTTTTGTCCTGATTTCCGGTCTAGTTCTAGTCTTAACATAGGCTTATTCAAAGACATTAATATGATGTAAAACTTACGTGGGGAAGGTGCCGATTAGAAATTCTTGTAGGTAACTTGCAGTAGTTAGGTTTCAAATTACATTAAGAGCTTGACATGATTTAACTGCTTCTGCAACTAACCAAATCTGATGGAGCCTATAGATTTCCTTTTCCTTGGAATGAAAAATCATAGAGTGATCTCATTTTATTCAAAGCAGTTGTTCTACTAGTGCCTTAAACAATGAGTTTTATATCATTATTTGTCAGTTAGGCCTCCTGGGATATTCCTTTAGTTTCCTTAAATGAGAAATGAAGCACAGATAGCAGTGGTGACACTTACTAGTGCCATATTTCTGTATCCTACCATCTTACCGGTACTCACTCTGCAGAAGAAGTAAGTGACCTGTCATTTATAAATTAAAGTATTTAAGACCAAGAATTTATTTTTATGTTTTTGAACTTACACATTCTATGAACAAATGTTAAGAACTTAGGTAACTCCATAAAGAGATGTGGCAGTATAAGAAGGTAAAATTGCACAAAAAGTTAGAATGTGTTGCACAGTAAGGGAAAATAAAACAAATAGCAATAAATAAATAAACAGATAAAAGCCAATAGATGGGGACTATATATCCATAGAAAGCTCTCACTAAGCACCATCACACAGATCAGGGACTGTCAAAGCTGGAAGTTCAAGAATTTTGGTTGCTTTGAAATTACAGCAGTATATTTTTGGGGTACAGTTCTGCATTAGCTGAAGGTTGGACTATGTGACTTCATAAAATGGATCTGTTTATTTTTGCTGGGATTACTTCCAATTCTGTGTGTTTGATTTTGATTAGTTTTATGGGGGTTTACCACTTCCCTGACCCTCATATTTTAAGAGGCCTGCGAGATTTTCAACAACTCAGTTGAATACGGTTGCATGTCAACTCTGTGAGAGAAAGTATGTTTTCCACGTAACCACAGAAAGGACACATCCTATGGTGCTGGCATATGAACAAGACAGACGTGTGTTATGGGGTTGTGAAATGTTGTCTAAACATGTAGAGGGCAAGATGACAGTTTGAAGGCCTCTTTATCAAGGATTACATGTTTATATAATGGACAGATAGCTCCAGCACCCTTCAGTTTTTAATGCCCAGATTCATTCCACTTGACAGAGGAGTCTGATATTCTTGGAGGTTGCCTCAGATCCTGGACTGCAAAGCTACCTGGAGAGGCCTAAATCTCACCATCTCTCTCCATTTTTGATGAAGTCAAAAGGTGGAAAACCAGTCAAACCTCTTCATTTTTCAAATACCCTCTGCCTAACACAATGGTGTCATTGCTGGGTGTCTGAACATGTCCACACCATTAAGTGTTCTGGTTAGTCATGGAAATGCTATTCCTCTAATTTATAGAGTTGGGTGGTGGGGGAGATGGCAATGGAATAGGGAGGGATTGGACCACAAATGTTGAGGCAGTGCCAAGCATCCAGTACCATGAGTTTTGCGCATCCGTGTCTGTACACCAGCAAAACACGCACCAGTGGGGCAGACATGGGTCTCCAGTTTAAACACAGCAAAGCATAGAACTCAGCTTCATTGATGTAAGAAGATAACAAAATAAATTCTTTTACAATGTTACTTTCAACAGTCAATATGAAGTTCATTTCAGCTAACTTGACAGCCCGTGGGTTAGATGTATGGAAGAGGTCATCAACAGAGAGAAACGGTCTTGTGACATTCCTAAGGCCTCTTTCACTGATGAGATCCATGTGTCCTCCTTCATCTACCACTGCAGGCACTGTATGCTAGAAAGACTATTTCTGTCCTGAAATTATACAGAGTTTTATTTAACCCCCATCTATAAGCACAGAATCATAGAATGATTTGGGTTGGAAAGGACCTTAAAGATCATGTCGTTCCAACCCCCCTGCCACAGGCAGGGGTGTTACCCACTACACCAGGTTGCTGAACGGCTCAGCTTTTGTTACCTCAGTGATTGCACTGGTCACTCACAGCCCTTCTCATTCTATTCCAATCTCTAATCAGAAGCAGTCCTTATACCTTCTTACATGACTGAGGTCACAAGTTTGAGCTAGTGGCAATCTGAATACATCACCTCCTGCAAGGCTGCCTGGGAGGTCTGTCAGTCTGTCACACATCTATGCAGTGGTGGTGAGAACTGCCTTAGAGACATGTCAGTCCTAAATCCAGCTTTCAACAGCCAGGTGTAAATACAGCCAAGCCGTCTGCCTCTTTTCTGGGACTGGCACATTGGGATAAAAAAAGGGAGGAATAGATCACAGGTTCCTTATACCATTTGGCCATTACATTCTGAAAGTTAAAAAAAAACAAAGCAAATCCAAAAAATCCAAAGCCATCAAAGAAAAGAAAGCACAGAAGCAACAAAACCACAGACACGCGCATAAGATGTTTCTCCAGCACAGAGTCAAAGCTGAATTTAATATTGAGAATTTTTTTTTCTTTTCCTCTTAAACTGAAAACTCCAATAATTGCCTAGTGTTCCTAGGAATGTAAATTACTCTTTTTGGTCTCTATGTGGGAAGCAAGGAGATGAATGGGAGTCTAAATTGGTTTTGCTTCCTGTTCCCTGTAGTGGTTGCAGGATTAGTCCACTGTGCCTCTTTGCCCTTCCATTTCCTTGAAGACATGGGAAAACCTTCATTTTGCCAGGAGTTACTTACTCATTAAAATGAATCAAACAAGCCAGATTGTAGCAGGCATTTGAAAACCTGCTATCTGTCAAGAATTTTAAATTTAAAATTAACATTGAGTCCTCCTTTAAGACAAAAACCTTGACCTTAAGTTGCGTAGTGATTGGCAAGCACTCCCCATCCCCTGACTCGATTAACATTTAAATGCCATTTTGTGTGAATATGAGTAGCGCCTTTGGAACAAACAAATTACTAATGTCTTCCTGCAGGAAAGGAGCATCAGAAGTGTCTTATTAATTTGATGTCTAATTGAAAATCCCTTCCTTGTTCTGGAGAGGTCTATGTGGCCTAGGAGAAAAAGACATGGGGTAGTTTCGGCCCCTACAGATGACATCTCCACTAGCTTCTGAGCATGCTCTGCAGTGGGACAAAGAGGAATACGGGGAAAAGTTGTCTTGTATGAGGAAATGTATGTTTTGTGTTTGATTGTTCTGGGAATGAGCAATAAGGAACAACTTACCACCATTCAGCTTTACATCCCATAGTACAGCACTGAACTGCTGTACCAAAGAAGAAAGAAGACTATTGAGAAATCCAAGTTTTTCAAACAAATGAACAAAAAATATCAAAGCTGGAAGCCAAACTCAGAAGCTCTGGGGTTTGGATTATCGAGCAGTTAGGGTGTTGATGTTTTAGATGAACACCTAGCAGCCCTAACCACTATTCACACCACATGCTCAGCTCATCTGTTTTTGTTGGATCTCACACATCTCTTTGTAGCCCATGCAGGTTAGAGTCTAAATAGAATCACAGAACTACTAGGGTTTGCAAATACTCCCAAAGACTATAAAGTCCAACCTTTGACCAAGGTACCACAGTTCCCACTAAACCATATCATGAAGTGCCATGTCTACTCATTTTTTGAACACTCCCAGGGATGGTCACCCTATGACTTTTCTGATGAGCCTGTTCCAAGTTATCCAATATGTACACCTTCTTGGTGAGTACACATTAGAGGTCCCCCCATCCTACATCACCCACAAAAAAGTTTCACACCAAATTTGCAGATTAGCCTATCAGGGATGTGCTCCTGTTTTGCATTTCAGCAAAATATCTGAGGCCTCTGCTGTTGGCAGGGGAAAGTATAGAAGGGAATGCTTCACCAGCCAGCACATTTATCTGCCAGCACTAATTGTGCAAATGGGGAAAAATTTGTAAGATGCAAAGGTGCCGCTCAGAGAACAGCAGAATTTGCTGCTATATCAGATAAATAAATATGCATATGCAAATTAGAAATGGGCTGCTGTCATAGGTTAGCAAGCATAGTCCCGGAAGGGACGTCCTTGCTAAGGGGTGCTTACAGTTTCCTCTGGGAACTGATAGAACCTATCAGCTGGCCAGTTTGAATATGGACAATTCTCTAAGCCACTTAAAGTTGTGATCACCTCTGTGACCCACATTTAAGAATAGGCAAACTCCCCCTCCAAGCTCTCTCTCGTTTCCGGCACTGGCACAGGTGGCTGCGGGCCCCGTGTGGGGGCCAGCGGGCCCGGCCAGGCCCTGCTTGGGCCAGGCCGGGCCGGGCCACGGCCATCCTGAAGCCATGGACCTGTTCCAGCCGTGGAACCCCCCCCACTGCCTTGCCGTGGGCAGCCGGAGCAGCTCAGCTCTCCCCCCTCTCCACTGCAATAAGAAACATTGAACATTCCAGCTGCAAAGCTGCAAGGCCGAGGTGAGATTAACCCTTTTATTGCTGTGAAGAGCTGAAAACCTGAGGGAAGAGAGAGAGGAGATGCTTAAAGCTGAAATTCTGTTGTGAAGCTATGATATATCAGAGTATCCTGTTGTAATTTCATGAAGATATGGGGGGTGGAGTGTTCAACTCGTGAGCAAAAGCACCTGCGCTGAGATAGGCAGATGCTGACGCAGCTGTAATTTCATGAGAAGTTTGGACAGGGAGAGATGAACCAGATGAGGACTTTTGCTCCAAAGGGGAAAGGAGAAAACCTCAGTCCGTAGAGATGAACCAGATGAGGACTTTTGCTCCAAATGGGAAAGGAGAAAACCTCAGTTCCTAGAGATGCTCCCAGAGATAGTCCTAACGATGAAGATGATGAAGACCCTTTGCTCCCAGGGAAGGAGAAGGGCCTCTGTTTTTGTTTCTGAACGGCTCAACCTTAAAATTGTACCCCAAAAATCTTCAAGAGTGGACCCTCGAAAGCAGTTGCGGGAAAAGCTGCAAGTCGGGGGAAAGGACTCACACGCAGGCAGAGACTCCTCTTCCTAAATGGACTGAACAATATTTGGAAGTGGGCGGCTGTCTCGTTGTGATAATGTTTTCATAGCATGAGCAAGAAGAGACTTCTCTTTCTAAATGGACTGAACAAGGTTATTATGGAAGTGGTAAACAGACTGAACATCTTAAGGGTTGTCTTTTCACATTGTCAGTGGGAGAAGGGAGGAAGGTGGGGGGAGGAGGAGAGTTCTGAAGGTGGTATAATTTTTTTCTTCTTTTAGGTCTGTTAATACACTTTTTTATATTCTTTCAAGTTTGGTGCCTGTTTTGCATTTCTCCTAATTCTTATCTCACAGCAGATAAACAGTAATGAGTATTTTGGACCAAACCACTACAGCTGCTTTTTCTTTTTTTTTTTTCCTAGGATAATGCCCGCCATCTCCTTCAAATTATGTCAATTTGACATTGTAAATTTGCAAGGTACACACAGGAATCCTGATACACCAAGCCTAGCGCTCATTCTGTTTCGAGTGTTTTTCCCCCCATCTCATTAACTCTGTCAGTTAATTCTTGTTCAACCACTTTGCCATATTCTATATTTAAATTTTGAATAAGAAAAGATGAGATTTTATTTAATTACTCTCTTGTCACACCTTCTCTTACTAGAACTCCCATTACAGTCTGTCTATACACACATGCTACACATCATCTCTAGCTACAGAGATTTATTTTTTTTAACCTACGCTTGAGCTAATCAGCATGGTCTTCTGTTGTGGTCGGTAGAGAGAAGTGCACTCTGTTATGATGTGATTCCTCTCATCCTAATGTTGAAATCTAAAGTCAGTCAAATGAATTGTGTCCCAAAAGCACACATTTCTCTTTGTTGATTATAGAGAATATCAAATTTGACTCACTCAGATGAAGTAATCTGTGTTCAGTGACCACATCTGCCTGGATAAGCTTAAATTCACTCCATCCTCCTGGAGGAGAAATGTTCTTGAGGAACCAAACCTAAAATATCATCTCCTACTCCTCAGCATCACTCATTACAGAGCTGTGATATCCATGATGTCAAAGATTCCTGTGTGCTTGGAAATTAGTGAAGGTGGAACTGCATCCATATGTGAAAAAAAAAAAACATGCAGACATTTCCTAGGTACTACCCTGGCTTCTCCTTTACCAAAATGGGATGGAGATGGTTTGCTTGAGCTTGCCCTCATCTTGTAAAGATATCAATCAGCTTGTGTGGTGACAACACGATCATCATTTTAGCACTCAAGTACCCACCCCCTGCCAGTTCAAGGATGCTTTTTTCCAAAGAATATTTAATCTCCAGCTATCTTATTCATGGCTTTAAGTAGTATTGTGATGAAAAGCTCCTCCTGACCTAAGTGTTATGCAAAAGGTTTAGGAGAAATATGTTCTTACAAGACTTTTAGCTCAGTCAGATTGAAACATTTATTTGTGTACAAATAGTGTACCACAACTTCACAGGTGTTCAGGCTTTCAAGATTATATTTTTCTTCCCATGTTAAAAAAATAGTAGTAAAAAAAGAAAACATGAACTATATATCGATCTGTGTCCTGCTGGACCATGTGATGTTAAAGTACAGTTAGAGTTCATCTGCCTGTTTTCAGTATATGAATTACTCTTAGTTGCAAGTGCTGAAGTAAATGCTGATATTTGAGCACTTTGGGGATAGATCTGTCAACATTTCTACTGTTTTCTTGAAATCTTAGGCTTGTTTGTCTGACACGGGTGATAAATCAGTGCACAGAGTGCAGGTGACCTGGTCAAAGGTGTGTGGTTAATGCAGTTAATCGCCTGTTCTGCTCTTCATCACGAGGTTGTGTAATTTATAAGATCACTGCTCTAAAACCATTGAAATCACTCATGCCATGCCATTGGTGCTATAGACCCACAAAATGTGGGTAACAGAATTTACGAAAGGTGTTCCTATAAAGCTGGGTTTTTATAAGCTGGATATACATAGTATAGATTACTGTGCTAAAGGATATTGACTCAGTCTTTTAAGTAAAATATAAATATAAATATAAAGGGCTCTCTAAGTGGGATGATTTGGAATAGAGGGGGAATTGCATGGTGAGGCTTATGGCATATAAATATCCTATAACATGGCTGTGGACAGCCATATTCAGAAGATACCAACAATCTCAACACTCCAGTAAAAAAAGAGCTGGGAGGATGGATCAGGTGATGCAGAATGCAATTTTGCAAATTGTTTCCTGTTATGTATTTCCTCTAGATCTGTCTGAGTGAGTATTCAAGATCCTAAATAAAAGGGCCTTCTTTATTTCCCAGGGTGGTTACAACCTAATATACTTTCATTTACGAAAATTCTCCTTGGCATCTATGTCTTTCATTTTTCCTCCTGTATTTGTGTGTAACTCTATCAGCAGATTACCTGTTCAAAACTGATGGCATTTTGGAACCCAGGACAGCATTTTCTCCTGTAGCTTGGTCAGCCAGTAGTAAAAAGCTCTGGAACAGATCACTGGCTTCCTTTAAGATTTTACCTTTCATCAGTTTCCGAAGGAAAGTGAGAGTAGGCCAGAAGTCTGAGTGGGAAATATCTTTATGCACTTGGACACTGTAACTTCATTTGTCAGTGGAATAGCCCATTTTGAAGAGTTGCCGGTATATGGGGAACAGCAGAAGAAAACACAAAGCAAATCAGAAAACAGAACATACTGTTCTTTCACTCTCTTTTCAAGAAAAATGTATTTTTTGCCCACAAAATTTTGGTAGTTTTATTAAGAATTCCTTTTCAAAAACTGGAGAAAGCATGATCTCAATATTACCTTCTCTGTAACTGTAAAGTTTCTAAAAAATCTTTAAGTTATGTTTAATTCATTTTTATGAAGTTTCTTTCACAGAGAGAAACCTGATGGGAAAAAGAATCCTAAACTTTCAAGAAAATAAGGAGGCTCCTGTGTTTCTTCAGGTTTAATAAAAAATAAATAAACATACTACAGTTCCTATCACATCTATTAGCATTGTGATGGCTGGCTGTTTTTAGAAATAACAGAAATTGCTAGGTTTTCATAAAAGATGAAAATAAAGTAGTGTATGCTGTGAAATAGAGGGCAGAAATCTGGGTGTGCATGTATTTGCAGTGGGAAGAGGATGAAAAATCAGGGAGGGGTTTTGAAATGAGTTTGCTTTTATTCAATCACTTGCCCAGGATCTTTCCTAGTGCTTCAGAAAGCTTTCAATAAAAAACAAATAAAATGCATAATAAAATACGGACTCACAACAAAAATTCAAATGACCATCCCAGTACAAGCCCATAAATAAAAGATTCAGCTAGCGAGACACCCACAAAATACATTTTCAAAAGGCTTTTAAACTGATTAAGGAAGTTGACTTCATGTATATAGATACTGGAGGGTACAATTTCCTACAAAGTGCAGGTAGGCAAGGCTTGGTATACGGAGGGTAACCCAGGATGCAGTTTTGTAGGGCTATAAAACCAGCCCTCCCAACAGGTTGTTCTTAGAAGTAGACTGTCATTAAATCTTAAGGAAAGATTTAGGTATGTGTTCTTCTTTCTTCCTCCTCTATCTATTTTAATTTCAAAAACTTTTACAATCCTCAGTGTAATAGCTCATCTATCTGCAAAACAAATAGAATTTATTCTGTTCAGCTGAATCATGCAATAATGTAATCAGGAAAGAGTCATAGGCTAACACACACAAAACTTGATCACATTAACTTCATTTTTTTAGAAAACCTAGCTCTACTTACTAAAAAGGACTCTAGCAATCATTTAAATCTACAGCTGTGTCCAAGAACCAAAGATTTTATTCTGTCCTGGCTTTAAATCTATCTCATGTTTTAAAGAAGATTGATTAGACATTTTAAAATCCCTTAAAATGAAAATGTTGCATTTTTAATGAAGAATAAGGACAGCAATAGAGTATTTCTAGATATTGCTACCCAAAAGTGTCACAATACTGCCAAAATAATCTATTCATAACTGCAGTATAAAAGTGCTACTTGTATACACAGGTGGGGAGGGTTTAGGTAAGATGTCAGTCTCTATCCTCTTGGTTGAATTCTTGCTCCCGTCCCATCTGATCTTGCTGTGGTGACAAGTTGGGGCTCCATGTTATTAAAAGTCATGTTTCTGGCAGTCGCATGGCTGTATGATAAGGTGAGGTTGTCTTGCTTTCCCTGTTTATCACCGGCCCAGCATGCAGGATGAATGTGGCAATGCAGTGAAGACTGCTGACTATACACATGCTGCATCTCAAGAACCCTCTGAACTGAAAATGATTGGAGTTTAGGAGGTTATTCAGGGTAAATATAAACTTTCTTACCTATTTTTGCCCTATGCTCCAACTCTGATGAGAGGAATTTTAGCTGGGTGGACCTATTGTATGATCCAATAGAAGTGGCCTTATTCCTTGAAAATATTTAGTATCATGGCTCTCCTGTGATAGGAGCATGGCATCCATCACCACAGGAAATGAGCCGAAGGGAAACCTCAGGACACCTCGTGTCAAATACACACACAGAGCAGAGCTGCACACTCCAGGTACATCCAGGATGGCTGAATGCCCAAAATAAATTGCCTAAGTCCTCTAATCCAATGTGTTGCAATAATATGGTAGAAACAGATGTATGCTGGAGACATGATAGCCCTTCAAAAACTCTTTTTTACATCCTCATTTGCTTACTGGCTTTTGGTTTATTTTTTGCTATGTGATGTAGCACACGAGGCACTTGCAACCCAAAGAACTCAAAATATGAAATAAGACAGGCACAGAGTAGAGAATTTAAACACAGGAAGATTAAATGACTTGCCCACAAGCATCTCAGGAGTCTGTAGCAGAGGCATGGACTAACCCCTCTTTTCCAGCCCTACCTCTTGCTTCAGTCTATCACTTGCTTTGTTTTCTTGTTTTTATCTGGCCCTTCTTCCCCTGAGGGAAGAGAAATTTCCCAACTCACTGGATCATTTTGTCAAGGGAGACAGATAACTTTCCAGTTCCTCCCTCTCCCCACCCTCTTCCCCCCATTAGCCAATCCAATTATAGAAAATCAAATATCTTGCTAGTGCTGGCCAAATTCAATTACACAGGTACTTCTGGGTAAATTTTGGCAGTGAATAGTTTGCTCGCTTTACCCAGACTTTTCTCTTTAATAAAATGCTCCCAGTTAGCCAATATATCTTGTTATAAAATAAAACAAAACCCCACATATACATGCAACCATAGATAAGCAGAGACATGTTCTTCAGACACGTTCCGGGTACAGATTTTCAGGTATCTCCCAGGACCTCTATACCACTCTGGATCTGAACTGTTAAATCCTGTCTACCTCCTCATGATTAAATGGCAGGATGGGAAGCCCTGTCTTCCAGAAGCTGGAGCTCAGCAGGCAAATACCAAGAATTCATCTGCTCAAAATATGTTCCCCTTTCACTAGAAAAGAAAAAATCCCAAACATTTCATGTACATTTTTTTAAATAAGGTATTTCATTTGAAAGCTCTAATTTTTTATTAAAGAATGTCAGAGCAACACCAGGTGGAAGTTCGAATGACTCATATTCTTATTTATCTCTGTAGGTTTAACTCTATCTCTACGTTGCATTGCTTGTCTCCTCTGCTTTAAAAGGGGCAATTCATTGCCAGACATGAAGTCTGCCTGGGGATCACTATTCAGAGAGGAAAAAGGAGATCTGGCAACTACTCCTTAGCTCATTGGAACAAACTTTTATCACAATATTTGGGCTCTTCTGTAAAAATTCTGCAAGGCAAAAAAAAAACCCAACTGTTTTCCTCAGGAAGCAAATTGCTGCTGGAAAGGTTTTACAGGTGACCAAATTAACAGTTGCATAAGACTAGAAAAAAGTGAACCAACCAAAAAAGTATTGTGTCAAAGAAGAGTACCTCACACTCTTAATTCTTTAGGGGTCCCCAGACCAATACTAAAACCTCCACAAACACTTCAAGGTTCTGTGAAATGTGAACATTGGCCAAAATAACCAAACCTCAACTGCATGGCCATTATAAGATATTGCCTAAAAAGTATTTCATTGTGTTTTTAAACTTTTTGAAGCTTCCTGTGGAGAAATACTACAAATATTTCCTTCCTCTGTGTCCTGTTGTTGTGTTCTTGACCTTATGCAACTCATCCAGCAAAATGAGACAGTGGACTGGCATTTGGAATGAGTCAGAGCTGATGTACCTCCTTTTTCTCTTGGATAACACCTCTTCTTCCTCTCAGTAAAACCTTGTATTATTCAAATGGGGTGTAAAGACAGTGGACCGGCCAAGAAACATGCACTTAAGATGTCTGAAATACAGAATGCTAAACATGTCCCCTGGATCCCTTCCAAGCTGGTTTAGTTACAAGACTTGTTTCATAAAGGAAATGGGTGTTAAGTGTGAAAAGTGAAAATACATGGAAGGGCATTTTTCAGGCAGCTTTACTGATCACAGCCAGATAACAAAAAAATGGTCATCTCTGGTTTCAGTAATTCTTGAGGTAATTCTTCTCCCTTTTTTGTTTTAAGACAGGGAGAGCTGCCATGAGCTTTTAGACAAATTTCTCAGTCCCGTCCGAGAAAAACCTACAATTCAGTTAAAAATAAAAAAAGAAACAAACAAACAAATTACTGTTTGAGACCAAAATTTTGACAGTTTAGGAGGAGGAGGAGGGGAAGGCGAGAATGGGATTAGACTTATATTAGGTAGCAAGAACATCCAGATTTAGTATTGTGAGGATTAAAAAAAAAAAAAACCAGACCTTCAGAGTGGATAAAAGCTTTCTTGCATCAGTGCCTAAACCAACTTCTAATTAATGGGGTTTAGGAAGACATTGTCCTTATGAGTATGTTATCCCCATAGCTGCCCACTGAAGGGTGCCCTGTCTGTTGCAGAGAAGCAGATGGTATTGACCACTGTCTGAGACAGGCTATTGAACTAAGACTGACTGTTGGTCTGGTCCTCTAATTCTGTGCTTTTTTAATCTAATCTCATCTAATCTAATCCTAATGCATTTTTCTTGTGTGTCTCAAAACCTCCCAGGTATACACATAAAATCTTTTTTAATAAGCTCTTCAATTCCAATTGAAAGTGGCCTTCTGGTTTGAGATAGCCTCCCACCTTATCAATCCTGCTATGAAATCTTCACCCCAAACAGTGATGTCCTTCACTGGTACGACATTTTCATCCAGAACAAACAGCTGTCCAGCATAAGGATCAGTTGTAAACACTTTGATTTCAGAGGAAACCATCCTGGGAGCTGGGGGCCATAAGGGGTTGATTTGCCCAGGAAAGGTGCAGGGTGACACACAAACAAGTTTCAGAGTCAAGATGAGCCGTCTGTGATGAGCTGTGTGAGGACACTGCTGACTATAGATGAGCATTCATTCCATGGACACAAGATGTAGAGGATTGTCTGTGACTTGTGCACCTGGATATAAATCATGCCATGACTTTTTTTTTCTCCCACCAGTCAAACAGTCAGTGTTTTGAAGAAGACTTTGTCATATTTAATAGTGCTGTCAACCTTGCAGCTTTGCTGGCCTGATAATAAGAAATTCCAAAATGACACTATTAACTACTGTTCTCCCAGAGCTGATCAAAGCCAGCCACTACACTGTCTCATTGAGGTGGGGTGAAAGCCTTCACGGTGCAAAAATTATAAGCTCAATTCACCCCCAGGGTAACTTCAATATATTTGGGAAGCCAGTCTGCCACCTGCCTTGACAGCAACAGTTACAGGGGAAGGAATTTTAACCCTTCTGGGCTGAAGCAGATGTTGAGGCAAACACAGGTTGAAATTCTTCTCAAAGTAAATCATTTATATTCTATATATTGCTGGTGCCTTTTTTTTTTTTTTCTGGGTGCCATCTCAGTGTGAAGATAAACAGAGCTGGCAGGAAATATCCTCTCAAAACAGAGAAAGAAAAGCCTTAAGGAACTTGATAGATAAAATTGCACTTATATTTCTCCACTCTGTTGAGAGATTTATCCTGCAATAAAAGTTATGGCAGAAGCTCAGACAGACAAGTCCAGACTAATGCCAAACTCCCGCCAGAACCACTGAATGATCTGCATGGTCAGAATCCACTCTCCAGTATGTGAGAAATGACTGCCCTAACAGATGACTTAGTTTTAATATTTGCTTTCAATGAGTTGTAGCAATGAGTTGGTGGGTGTTTGCCCTGTGCATACAGTCAGTTTCTATTGTGTTTTGGTGTGCAGTTTCACCCTCTTAAGCAGGTCATGCTCCAATAGAGAAAAAAAGAAAAATAAAAAAATTCCTTTCTGTCCAGATGGTCCAAAATAGCAACTCACAGGTGGTTGGAGTCAAAAAGGTTAAGGCTGTTGATTTTGTTAATCCATTCACTCTCAAACAGAGATTCTTCTCCTTCAAACTCTTATATTTCAGTCCTTTGATGCAGGTAATTTGACCTTACATGGGGAACAAAAATGTCTGTTGAAAGATAAGGATGTTTTCAGAGTCATAGGCATGTGAACAACTGATTTTAACTTCTATGGGGTCTTCCCTGATGCCACCTTTAATTTTTATTCATCACGGTGTTGACTTGGTTAATTGTGCATTGAAAACAGCACCGTTTGCACCATTAACATGGGGCTGATCTATTCTATCAGCAGAGGAACACAGCCCAAATGGCTGCAAAATGCCTTGCAGCTGAAACTTGTCATGTGAGATCTGATTCCAAAAGACATTACCCAGAGTTCTGGAGAAAAAAAGGTGTGAAAAAGAAAAGAACATTTTTCCCCCTTTGCAAAAACACAAAGCAACCCACAATGTCAATAACAAGTAGAAAAAAAGGTAGAGTGGAATTTTGCTAACATTCAGATAATTCAACAAATGTTTGATGCAACATTCACTGAAGTCAGCAAGATTCTTTCCATTCCCTCCCTTGTCCAATTGCAGCATCGTTAGCCACATTACTTCTAACTGTTGTGCATCTACATCTAATGTTGCCCTCTCAATTGCAGCAAATAAAAATAGAAAATTAGAGAACTCAGCTTTCCATATCAGCACCTGAGGAAGGGGACTGAGCGAAATTTCCAGCCAATTACCTTCATGGCCAGATGCACAAGGTTTTGATCACCTTTTCTTCAGTTTGGGAAGCATTATTTGCTGTACAGCATTTTCCAGGTGATGCTGTAAATGATAGACCCTCATAGGCAAGGCGCGCGGTGTATGGATGTTGCTCCTGAAGCTGCAATCTCTGCACTTCCCATATTTTTGCCACTTCACATTTGCAACATTAACATTGCATTAACACAGGGATGGGGTGTTTAATATGGGTGTGCGGTTGTTTGCAAATCAGTTTGCAAAGCACTTTGGGATCCTCTGGATGAAGGGTACTATATAAGTGTCAGTCATTATTACTATCATTAGTATCATTATTATCATTATAAGTTCACAAGGAGACAAACAGCCGCATCAGAATAACACTGGGGGCAGATTTTTCAAAGCCACAATGGAGATTTGAGCTGGGTGTGAGAGCCATGAATGCACAGTTAACGGCAGTTCTAATGGATTACCCAGCAAGGAGAGCTTTGGACTTGTGAAAGGAAGGGTATTTTCAGAGCTACAACTCCTACAAGTCCTTAAAGCAACACAACTAGGTAACGCCAGGATATTTCACCTTCTTTCCTGATGTGAAACATGATTCTTATTGGGACATGTAGTGGGGAATGTTGGGGGAATTGATGGGAGGAAGATTTGTGGGAGCCCTGTAAGGTGGCAGCTGCGGCGGGGTTTGGAGCAGCTTCTGACTCTGTAGCATGCTATGCATATTTCAGAGCAGTGGTAGAGAGGCTCACCTTCTCCGTAACTCTGTGCAAATTCATCTTGGGACAAAACTTTTCATCTAGATAGGTGAGAAAAGGAAACCAAGAAGGAGTCTCTCTGGCATTTTGAGAGCTGGAATACGCGGCAGAAGAGGCAACTGTTTTCTGGGCTTTCAGAAAGAGGTTATATACATAACCACCATATATTACTAATTTCTGTGTTAGCATCTCCTGTCCTCACCACTGTTCTCCTAGAGGTTATTGCTCTTCTCATCTCTAAAAACAAAAATTCTTGTTTGGATGAACTTTAAATTAAAACTGTTTCTGGGGACATTCCTACTTAAGATTGGGGGGCTTAGTGGTGTGGATTTTTGAGGGTTCAATATTTTTTGTTTGTTTTGATACTTATTATTTTGCCAATTGATCATTTATCAAACATTTAAATTGAGACATTTCTGAGCATTCTGCAGTGGAAGGATATCTGTTGAGGAACCATGCCCCAAGTTATGTATAGAAATATAGCCCTGGATTGTGAGTACATCTATAGATGGCACAGGTTCTGCTTTTAATATTGCAATTTCATATCACTGTCTTTGTTTTTTCTTGGGAAGGCTAGAAGCCAAGTGTTTGGCTCAAATCAGACATGACATTTTAAAGCATAATTATAAAGTAATTGACTGAAAGCAGAAGTTACTGTTAGCAGGTTACATGGCTGAAGCGGAAAGGGCCATAAAGTATATCTCATGATGTAACAGTCCCTAATGGTATTACCAGAACTGAATCTGGTATATGAGAATGCAGCTTTGACAACACCAACAGAAACAGCTACTGTCCTAACCATATGTGTTAGTATTCAGGCACCTACTTCCGAACAAAAGTAACCCTCGATCTGGATTTTAAAACACTTAATTTTAGTCTAGTTTCTTAAGAAACAGAATTTATGCAATCAGCCTCTTTGTGTTCCTGTCCATCTGTTCCTCCTCCTCAGGAACTGTGCAACCACTGAAATTTGACTGATCTGTGGCGTATTTGGGGTCCCCAGTTAAGTCTTGGATTTTGAAGTGGAGCTAAAGCAGCATGAAGTGAGCTGAAGTGGAGGTGGAGTGAAGCAGCATGAAATTTGGCCCTTCTGAGTGGCTTGGCTTGCTTCTTAGTTTAAAGGACAGACAGCTCATGTTATATTCTATGTAATAATGAAAAGCTAGATGCTACAAATATCCTGCTGCTTTGCTGGGCAGGAGCATCCCAGACTACGTTCCTCATAGCCTACACTACAAGATGAAAATTTAGGGTAAATGAGACCTGTGGCATGAGCCACATGGTAGTAAATCAAGTCTAAATTGATGGCATACACCCATTTCCTCAGTTTACCAGGAAATTCCTGTCACTTTCACTAAATCAGGAGACATTAAGACCCATAAGGATACCATACAGTCAGAAGAAAAGGAAAGAACAAAGCAACCATTATTCACGTTATTTTTGTGATAATCCACCTGTCCACACTATTATTGTCTTGTAATTAGGGTGAAAGACACTTGAGACAGAAATTCTCTTTTCTTTGTTTTCTTTATGGTCCTGATTATAAGTGGGTTTTGATTCACATCTGCCTCTTTATGTGTTCTTTTGATTAAAATAATTTAGATTTTTTTAAAAAACTAGGCTCAATTAACCCTCTGTCCCTTAATTTTCCAACCCGTATGATAGAGCTAATAAATATGTCCCACTCACAGAACTGCTATTCTATTCAAAATTAACATTTTTTCAACTGATTTACAGAGAAAAACCTTTGCAAGTGCAAAGTAATTATTGAACACACATTTATAGATGTATGATGACAGACAACTGGTCAGGAGAATCCAGCTGCAAATCTTAAGCACAACTATTTAGCACTAGCACACTTCTCTAGTAAGGTTTGTGGATTAAGGGACCAAAAGAGATTTGGATTTCGAATGGATCAAGTCCCTCCAAGGTTTCTATTGGCCATGTATTTCCAAAATAATCCCACTATCATCACAGTGTTTTCACATTCAGCTTGAAAAACAGCATCTGATTTCTCATCTCTTCAAAGATTCCTTGAGTGCTAAGTTGTTGGTTACAATTCAGATGTTAATTGAGGAACTGGAGGATGAGTGTGGGGTTTTTTTTGCAGTGGAATATTTTTGCTGGAGAAATGAGGTGGCAAAGGATGTTTTTGACAAAGAGATGCCAATTTAATGCTGCTACGTACACTATTCCTACTCTCCCCTGCAGGGGCTTCCTTTTGCAGTCCCACAATGTGCTAGTTTCCAGAGGCTATGCCTCTGATTATCTCAAAGCTGACAGCATTTCAAACAGTCAGCAACCTTGTTTTAAACGAAGCTGTGGTGATTGGTTGAAAAAGACAGCCTGAAGGCCTCCTGATCCAGGAAGCCACTTACACATATGACATCTTCCCCATACCCTTACTTCTTCAGATCCACTCAATACCAGTTTCTACCATGATAGTGCCCTTGGGAAATCAAAAAATTAATAATGGCTGAGAAAAATGCAAAGTTAATTGATGCTTGTTCTATTATTCAATGAAAATTGTGGTTGCCCATGATAGATCTGCAATAGTATTTCTCTTCCTGTGTCTTCCCTTTTGGCACTGCTAAGTCTTCGGGCCAGAGAAAGTGATTCTCATACGTATTTGTTAAGTTTCTGGTCTAAATTAACACTTCTGTTGGGAAAACAAGAATTTTCTCCCAAATGTATAATTATTTTTTTTCTTCATATCTTGAACATGCCGTGTAGAAAATTAAAGTTGATTTAAAGATTTTAAGACTCAGAGAGTTGACTCGATCAAAATAAACCATACTGTAATTTTAGACTTACTTTGTCTAATGTAATATTCTGTGTTGTCTTTACTTCCTAGACTAAAATGCCCCCTGCCATCAGACAATTTTTCTTCTAGTAGATAAAAATAAAGGGCAAAAAAAATTCCTAACTTTCCTTTGCAGAAGTTACCTATATAGCATCCCTAAATCTATTTCTGAAAAAAGTTTCACGGCCTCCACTCTTTTTTTTTAACTCTTCCAGAGCCTTCACATTTTATCACTATTCAGTTTGTAAAATGGGCAGTTGGAAAAAGCATTGTTTTGATTTAACACCCTCACTAAAGCCCTATGGATAAGTCACATTTGTCTCCTTTTCCTCATTAAGCCTTTGCTCCTGGAACTCACAATCCTTTTGGTCCAGGAAATCACAGAGGGAATTTGCCATGCTGGCAGTACAGCCTGAGTTCTTCATGTGTGTTGTTGCTGTTGTGTTCTGGATATATAGATATATAGATATAGATATAGATATATAGGTATCTATATATATATATGTATATAGAGAGAGATATACATACATATACATATACACACTCTTGCTTTCTTCCTGTTATAGTTGTGAGACCGCGTTTGGGGAAAGGAGGGAAGGTGAATGCAGGACCTTCAGGAAGAAAGGAGCATTTGAAGGAGGGGAACGTGGAGACAGGATGTTCCAAGCATAACAGGGATATAAAAAGGAATGAAACATCATTTTGGACAAGCAGAAAAGGGGAGAGGAGACAAAAATGTTGAGTCGTTGGCAAGCACTAAATCAAAGAGGGGGGCCTTGAAGTCAAGGGCAATGCCTTCCATTATATCAATACAATTAATGGCATCCTTTTCAGTTATTTGCATTAACAGCAAAGTTAATGCCGGCAAAGATCAATGCTGAGATTAGTGATGTCCAAATCAACATGCTTTTAAGCAAATTATTTCCACTGTCTGAGTCCCTCTCCTAGTTTGTAGCATGAATCTTTGGTGGTGTCTGCAGCTCCATCAGTAGATGCCTCTTAAGGGCTGCTGTCTCTTAAATATAGTCCTCCTAACATTAGTACCACTTGCACAGTAAGCAGGAATATCAGGTCAATAGATCCACTCAGTGTGGATGTCCTGTACATCAGCAACAATGGCCAGAAGCAAATTGTTCCTTTTGCATTAGTGATTAATATTACTATTATTATTGAGAATATTTTAATTTCCTTTTCTCTTTGATCCTCTCTCACACAATCTGATTATTGTGTTTATTCCTTCTAAAAAAATGAGCCTGTTGTCTTGGAACATTAAACCCAAACAAATAAATCACACCAAATCCCATGAACCACCTCTACCCATGTTGCAAAGGCAAAGTAATCAGGCAGCTGTGGTCAGTAGCAGCTCCATAATGTGATGACAATGTTCTTACTCCCAACAGAAGGCTCGTGAGCTTAAGACTTTCAAAAGCAGATTCAAAAAGATGCCTTTGGGTGGGAGCTGGTGGGAATAAAGCTAAATCTGTGTATCCAAAGTACCCCAAAAACCTCTTAAGGAAAATATCCTTGAAAGCAGTGACCCAAAATATTCTGCATTATTACTCAGTCTTGAGTACTCGGCTGAGTGTTGATCCCCATTCAGCTATTCCTGTATAGTCTTCTCTGCCTTTGGGCCCTCATATGGAACTTAGAAGTTCTCCAGCTTTGGTTCTGCCCCTGCAAACATTTATCCTTGACAGACACCGAGTGCCTTGGCACCCTGAACATGCACGATAGCCAGTGACAGTGCTCTCTGCAGCTCCACCGAGACACACCCACAGTACTCGATGTAGCTGCTGGCAACTCTGGGCTGCAAAGATGCTGGAGAGGCCTGATCAAAGTAATTTAGACAGCGTTTTTCTACTGAAAAATCATGGTTTTTAAAAAAAATGCCTTTTTTTTTTTTCCCCCAAGAGAAATCATCAGGGAAGTCTCCTAGATTCAGGCTTGAATTTCTTTTGAAAATTAGTGACAGTGGGAGAGAGAGAACTCTGGAATAGCAGGCTTTCAGGAAGTTATCCAAAAAAATTCCTTTTTTGCTGATCAGTCTGTTATTCTCTAGCATTTCCTTCTCTTTTTTTTTTCAATCATTACAATAAATCTGTGTACTTTGTGAGTCAAATTTTCAGTTTGCTAACAACAAGCGAGAAAATTTGAGAGGATTGTATAAGACACATCTTTTTAAAATACCATTCTGTTGGAAGACATGATTTCAAATCAATCTTAAGTGCAGACCATTGGCAAGACAGTTTTGCTGGTAATAATAGAACAAGGTTTTGATGATATACCAAAGATATGAAAAATATACCCAGAGCCCTAAGACTGTATATGAATGGAGCACTAGAGGTATCAGTAACAGTGGTATCAGTACATTTTCTGATGGCTGGATAGGCAGGTGGACCATGATGCGCAATATCTTTGGCTATCAGTTAGTATAGGATAAACATTTCACAAAGAAATATTTGTTACAATTAAATACTGTGGTTTTGGCACCTTGAAGAACTGTATGACCTACTTGGATTCTAATTTCTTTTAATTTCTAGAGATCCTGTCACCTCCCTCACAAAACAGCAATGTCTTCCCCCCTACACATGGTATTTTGTGACACTAAGACATAGTGTCAGATAAGCAGAGTGCTTTCTTGCAACCCTTTTCCTTCCTGATAGCCCCCAGCCCTTGCTAGGCTATTAAGGAAAGCCAGAGGAAAGTGAAGGGAACGTCTTTGGGCCCTGGTTTAATTCAGAGCACCTGCTGTCTTCCTGGGTGCCAGAATTGTATAGCCTTGTTGGGAGCCAGGATGTAATAGCTGTGCCTGATAAATAGCAGCACTAAACGTGCTACAGCAAAGGTTTTCTGTACTATAATAATTGTAGGCGCTGACTTGGTGCAATATATCTTTGCCAGCATGTAGTGACAGAATAAATAGCTGTTTTTAACTATAGGATCAGGAAAAGCTAATGCAGTGATTGAGGGAAAGTATCCAGCTAAATGTAGTCTGTCTTTGTTGTGCTGTCCTTCCAGCCTGGTTCTACCCATGCTGAAGGGGTGACAGTGGGACTCCAGCCTCACTGGCATCCACTGCTCCTCCTGCACCCCGCAGGGCTGGTTCACACCCAGGGTGCATTGTCAGGGCTGTATCTGCCCCTGTGATGGCTCCTGAGCAAAGAGAAGGAGGAGGCAGAGAGGAGGCTGAGAAACCAAACGTTTCTGGAAGCTGTTGGAGAGGAAAAAAATCAAGGTCATGAGTTCACAGTCTTTGCAATCTGGTCAGTCTTTGTTGGCCAGGAGAAAATTAATGTGAGTCCAGCCCAATTCCTGGCAGGATTTCCCTCACACAGAAGGGTGTCAGAATGGTTGGTCACCATGTTGACAGTCCTGCAGGGACCAGGATTGAGAGGGGTCTGGTATCTAAGCTAATGTCAACTATTTTTTCCTGCCCATACCTGGGATATTTTATCTTGCTCAGGTGGTTGCAGGATATTTCACACAGTCACTGTCTTCCTTGCTGTGGTTTTTTTTTGGAAATAAAATAAGTACTATACCAAAGAAGAGCTTTCATTGATGCCATGCTTCCAGGCAACAGCCATCCGGAAAAAAATCAGACTCTGCAAAGTGTTGTCAGGGAAGAGAATCCCTTGTGGAGGATCTGCTTGGGGTATAAGAGATAAATATTTTCCTTCTTGGGCTCTGCAGTTTCATGTAAATCGATTTCTTATGAAAGTTTAAGGTACAATAGGAGTAACTAGCGAGGGCCCTTTGGAGCATGGGCAAGCACAGAAGGGAGAGGCCTTGCTCCAGCTTGACTGTCACTGCAGCTGGCAGGAGGTCAAAGAAGGTGAAGCCTTTTGCTTCCATCCAGGGGCTGACCCAAGATGAGGGTTCCCTCCCACCCTTTCCAGGGCAGTGTTGCATTTGCTCTGCCCTGCTTTGCAGACTATTTTTCCTTCCATTTATCTTTTCTGTGGCTTTGCCTGCTCTTGCTGCTTGTGCTGAGAGTACACTTTGCATAATTTATCTCTTTCCTAATGAGGAGATGAAGTCCTGGCTGCAGCTAATGGCACTGAATTAGCTCACCTGCAGTCTGAGCACTGGATCTCATTTACCAAATCTGCTCTGAGTGTCTGCAAGCTCCTGCCTGCCTTTGAGGTACACACCTTGGAGATGTGGCTAGATGGTCAAGAGGGTGTTCAGGGGGGAAGAGTTTTTAGTCAGATGAGACTAAGGTGTTTGAATTTTAAGTTGATCCTTCTGCTACAGTGAATGCCATACTCTTCTGAGTCTGTCTTGAGTGGTCACCTGGGACCAGTAGACCCAGAAAGAAAAGGTCTGCTTGAACATCAGATCTGGTAACCACTGTACACGCATCCTTTTCATGCACACAAGCACTGTGTTTCAGGCAGGTCAAGGAAGCCTGCACATTACTAGAGCTTTAATTGGTTTTAGTGATTTGTAAACGTGTTTCTCCTACAGCAAGGAAAAAGAAGTAAACAAAAATCAAAATTTCGTTGAGGAGAGATTGGGTTTTGGAACTTCAAAAAAAAAACCAAAACAAAACAAACCCAAACAAACCAATTTAAAAGGCAACCAAATCCTTCCAGCAGCATTTCCCCTGTAAGGCATCAAAACCTATGGATGATTGCAGGAACATTTTAAAGGTAGGAAATGAATCCATGTAAAACTTGGTGACCATCATCTTATTCAAGAAGTCAAAATTTCATTAATTTGGTAAAAGAGTGCAGGAATCCTTGGAATTTTCAGGATATTTAAAATGCGGCTCTTGATTCTTGGCTGTGAATTCCATCCTTACGGTCTGTCTGTGGGGCAAGGGGTGTCAAATAGAATACAATTCCGTGTTCATGCTGCATACATCAGTCTACAGTAAATTCCATGGTAGTCTGGTAGGGCTTTTTATGTAACAACAAGTGTAGAATCCTGTTGAGTCAAATTAGAGATTGACAGACTAGCAGATTGACAGACTAGCAGAATGTCTGACTGTGGCAAGTGACACACACTCGGGGAAAAGGTACCAAAAAGAAAGTAGCCTGACAGTGATGGCACTGTTTCATTAAACACCTGTATTTTGGGCAGTGCTGCCACGCCTGTAAAGTATCCTCATCATCCCACACAAAAATTAGGAGTATTGACTAAACTTGTTCCACAAGCAGCAGAGAGAAAGTGACATCTCAGGAAGACAGGAACTATCTTACCCTAAGACATGTAACTTTTCCTGGCCAAAATCATCTGATGCTTTAACTGAAACTTCCTCATAACTGAGCTAAATTTTTTTCTGAGTGAACTGCTTTAATACTGTTGTCATACCTTTACTAATTTTTTTCTTCTGCACTCTAAGAAGGAACAATTCTTTCAACTGTTTCTTGTGGACAGTGTTTTCCCAGCCTCTAACTCATGATCTTCTGAATTCACTGATCAATCCACACATTTCTTCAAGGAGACTGCCAAACCTTGGTTCAGCTGGGGCTTTTTCAGTACAAAAGGGAGTAAAAACTGTTCATATTTTTTCTGCCATAGTCTAGTTTTAGCCAGTTGAGTTAGGCGGCGTAGTGAACAGTGTTAATGCACTGCCCCGTGCTTAAAGACTGCATCAGTGCCACTAGAGGATATTAAATATTTCATGGTTTGTTCTTGTTTCTTTTCTCATCACACTGTACAACTTCAGCATCTTGTGCCACCTAGAAGAGGTTCCTTTAGATAATAATGACTGGCTAATGTAAGGCAGAAAAACTCTTGGATCATGCCTGTGGTCTCTTCTGGCCCTAACTTTTTTGAATCTTCTGTTGTATTTGCTTGTGTTTCTAATCCATTCATAGGCATCCATGTGTGTGATGAATGTTAATGTAGATAACTACCTGTACAACTATCCTTATAGCAATCATTACACTTGTTTTTGTGGTTGCGCTTACACAAAAATCCATGTGTGTCTGGGTGTGTGAAAAACATCCATAGAGACAACACTCGGAAGCACCCAAGTGTTTTCCACTCCAAGGATTAGGGGCTGGGTTTGGCCTGGCTGTTTCTGTTACAGGAGGGAAGGAATGGAACTGGGGGCAGATCCTTGAAAAAACTGATCTTCCTCTTTACCTTTGCAGTCCTCGAAGAGTGATGGATGCAGAATTAGTGGATCATTTTTCCAGCACATCCAAATTGTCCCTAGATGAGAGGAGGCAGGTGGAGGGGCAGAGCCATTTAGCTGCCCCTAGCAATGTTCTTCTCTGGGCAAGCGACCAGGTTTCTGGCCAGAGCCATCCCTACATACACCTGCAAGTGTTTAGATAGGAATTTCATGACACCATATCAGTGAAAACCATCCTCCAGGACAAACATGTGCAGGAGAGCAGCAGTCCCAAAAGCAGCCTAAATACCAGGAAAATTGCCAGACCCTGCTGCACGCTAGACATATGCTGAAAACATCTCTAGACCATGACGAGATCCATGAATCCCTGGGCTTCATTTTCTTCCAGCCCCCTGTTCATATTCATGAGTTCAGAGGCTTTCAACATAGGTTTTGTTCCATCTTCTGTTCTCCTTTCCAAGGCAAGAGAACTGCAGGCACTCTGAATTCACAGATTTCTGTGTATTCTTGAGTTAAAAAGAAATTGTTGGAAAATGGAAATCATTTGTGGTTCTGGATGTCTCTCTGTTTGATTGATTTTTTTGGATTCCCTATCACCACTTCTACCCTGCTAGTCTCCCCCTCCTCCCTGCCTTTTGGGAGCAAAATCTCTAAGCATGGAGACAAAAATTGTACTGGAAATCAGCAACTGGGTACTTGCTCTGTAAATTTCAAATGCTGATGCATTTCTGTGTTAGCCAAAAATAGCAACGAAACCAACAATAACAACAACAACAACAAAAAAATGTTTAATGCAAATCACTTGCCACTGACTCTTTTCCAAAACAGAAACATTTACTCTATAGTGTAGTGCAGCTGGCTGCTGGCCCCCTGTGGAGATTTCTGACTAAGGTACCATTTAGAAACAATTTGGCTGATCCATCTTATGTATTTTTGGCAGATCTTTTCCCTCATTCCTTCTTTACTAAGAAATTACGACAGATAAGCCTCAGCTACAGATATCATCTGCTAGATTCTCCTAGAGGATTATTTTAAACCTAGACCACCTGTAGATGTCCTATTCATCCTTTGGACACCTGTCCCAAGATCAGACAACTTGTGGCAACCCTATCTGTAAACTCCAGAGCACTTCCTCTGGGATTCTCCAATACTGGTAAAATCCAGGTTCTGCTGAAATCAGTGGCAAAGCTCTGGCAACACTTTGTGCCCAAACCCTGTTCATCCACATGATGATTCTCAAATTATGGAGATTCCCATTGAATCATTTATTTATCAATTCATCCCATCTTCATAGAGACTTTCTTCTCATCAAACTTTATTCAGTATTTCTAACTGGGGTCAGTATTAAGTTTAACTCAGGCTGCAATTCAGTTCCTTGGCAATTTGACTTATTCTCAAGAAGTGCCATTATTTTGTGAGGAACCACCAGAAGAAGCCTAATACAACTAATTTAGGTGTCTTGCCTAAAGAAAACTGTGGTTAAATTCAAATCCTTCAGGAAACATAAGGCTGTGTCCAACACTCTCCATTCCCTCTCCAGCTGCCCATTTTTGTACTGTCTCTATCTGTACCTTCATAATACTCAGGTGAAAAAAGTGTTCATCTATTGTGACCTTCATGTAGTCACTTAATCTCAGTGCTAGAGTTCCTGTAACTTTCCATCCTTTCCTATCCATCATCTCTGCTTACACTGTGGAGTCTTTAGGCAGCTTAAGCTTCCTGGTAGCACTAAAATATAAATCATAAATTATATTAAGGTCATCTCTCCTCTCCAATATTGTATTTAAACAAAACATATATGGTTTTTCAGCTGATTTTCAACCATTGTTATCTTACCCTTTTCAGGCTAAAATGAGAGCTCTTACTGGATTACATTCAACACACATAAACTTTAGGTGTCTGCAAGTAAGGTGCTAAGGTTAATCTGGTCATCTAGATATTTCTATAGACAATGAAGGAAAAGGACCATCACAGAATAGAGTTTTTCTTGTATATTATGAAACTATGACTAAGAACAAAAGAAAGCTTTCTTTGGAGATATGTGCATCTCTTTATTTGTTCATGGAAGGAGTTGGAATGATTAGGTTAAACTAAATACTGCACTGTTAAAATTCCAATTGACTGAGATTAAATGAATCATATGCTAAATACACACACTTCTTACTGTGTCTGTTTTATCCAGTGCCCTGGATAAGCATGACATTTCTGCTTCTATATTTTCTGATTCAGACCCATTTTTCTTATTGATCGTCTTTTCTTTCCCTTACAAGCACAGGACAGCATTGTTGGAAGTATCATTTTTTAAACAGGTGCTGTCGTAGCAGACCCTAAGACACAAAATGCAGCTCTAAAGGTGTCATGTAAGGCTGGAAATGCCTGTTATTGTGCAATCATGAAACATTTCTTCTCATCCCGAGTTTACCATACATTTCAGTTTTGGTGACAGCCCAAAATTTCTCTGTGCTAACTTTCCTATTAAATGAAAA
This sequence comes from Corvus kubaryi, assembly GCF_017639235.1. NCBI lineage: Eukaryota > Metazoa > Chordata > Aves > Passeriformes > Corvidae > Corvus > Corvus kubaryi. Next base: position 16,559,041 of record NW_024581096.1, on the reverse strand, counting down.
CAGCCCACTTACGCATCTCTGTTTCCCCCTCAAAGATATTTTTGTTGACATGTTTGAAACTTTGAGATTACATTGATCTTTCTGAAGGTTGAGAAATTAGCACGTTTTACCAAAGTCACTCTAAGGATATCTGCTATTTTTGCTTCATTTCACACATCATGTGGTGATTCTTGAAGGTGTAGTCTATGACATACAGTGACATGATTATGCAAAGATTGCCAAATATGTTTTAGACAAAGATTCATTACCAAGAAGCTTGAGTAACCTTCCATGATAGACAGTAAGATAAAATATTTCAAAGATTTTGTTTTAAAATAATTAGATTTTAGAGGTGGCTGCCTATATATTATACACATAGAATTTTGCACACAATTCTTTCAATGAACTCAAAAAGAAGAAATGCATTGTCCAAAAGCCACTGACATTAAAGAGAAGCTCTCTGACTTGAAACTTACCTGCCTCAACAAGAATGAACTCAGACATGCTAATTTAACATTTTACTGTTCTGTTTTCTTCCTTTCATTATCACATGTGATCTTTCTCTCTCATATTCTAGTTTAAAAAGTACAGTCTTATAAGATTTACAATGATGGATTTTTTTGTTTTTCTTCTTCTGTTAACTTATTGTCTGGCTATAAACTCATGATAAATTTCAGACCTAAAATGTTCCAAAGTCTACAAACCCAGTGGATCACCACATGGGATGAATAAAAAGCAGAGCTGCTATTTGTCTGCCCTTGGAGCTAATTAGTAACTGCAGCTCATATCTCCCTTATACTCTGGATATTCAGACATGAGCAGAAGATGGTTACATTTCAGGGTGTCTACTTATGTCTCACTTATTATTAATTTCTCTCTAAGACATTTCTCATTGCTCCAAACTGTAGATCAAAGTGATTCAGATGTTATCTGGATCCTCCTAAATTCCAGGTAGCAATATGGAAAGGGTTAGCTGCATACCCATACAGGACTGACCTCCTGCCCCTCAGCAGGGCAAACATGCATCTTTACCAGCTCAGCTTGAGTTGATCCTGCCTTCTACCGAGCTTTGGAGCTCCCTTCCAGCCCTGTTGTCTCTGATTTCCTTCAGGGAAAAGGAAGCTCTCCAAAGCAATTTAGGGTGGGGTCTCTGGAGAATGCAGTATACTTTCTGCAAAGGGCAAAGCAAGGAAGAACTCATTCTGCTAAAGTTATTCAATGCTATCCCCTGCCAACATTTACTTAATTATCTTTCTGTTCTATAATGGCAATTGAGTTACGGCTCTTTCCTGGAACTTCTATATCCTTCCCTAGTGAATGTGTTTGTGTGTGTGTTTTAAAGAAGAATAAATTGAGTCCAATCAGTTGTGCTTTGCCCGAGGCACAATTTATGATGGCCTCATTGGAGAAAGAAGCCATGAGGCAGGACAGGACAGTACTGCTGCTATATTTTAGCTGTTAAATATGCATCATAAACTGAATGCTCTTCTCTCCATACTCTTCAAAAATCTGTCTCAGGGATATTGTTGCCTCTTGTCAGGATCGTGCACTACCTAAATGTTTCATTCCTCTGTACTTGCTCAGCTCCTCCAAATTACTTCAGTCCTTGTGGTCTGCATTCATCCAGACCTCAGGCACACAGATCGGATGTTTCAACTCCATCCCCTCACTGCAGAGTCAGTTTGATGTCCACATGAAAAAGAAGGGTGATCCCCTGCACAGCACATCTGCCTGGTGAACTGAAGGCATCATTTTCTCTACTATCCACTTTCTCCTGTGTTAGTTTGGAGAAGACAGCTGGATGGGAATCTTCTCAGCTAATTTTAGTGCTAGTAAAAGGGAAGGTTCTCAATCGAGGTTACTATTCATAGCTCTCTATCGTCAATAGGGAGTCACAGGCACCTTTGTAAGCCTTTGGATGACGCCTCTTGCACCACAGAATGATTCACTGCATGGGGCACCTGACTCCCTGTTGATGATTCTGCAAGTGGAGATGCCTAGAACAAAGCTGGTGTCTGAGTTTTTCTGGATAGATTTTAGTGAGCTGAATCTATCACTCAGTTGCGTACCTGACAGATGAGCATGGTCTGACTTCTCCGGAGATGCTTGAAGGATATGTGCACTCCAAGTTGTTGCTCAGTTGGTATTTCAGTGAGGCCACAGTAGATACTGAGGATTTGTACCTTTTTGTCCTCCAAGAGCTTTTCCCAAGATCTCCTAGTTAATATTACAAGTTGCATCAAAGTCAGTTTACTCCTCACTTTCATAGCCTACACTGATATAATTACAGAAACACTGCTCCTACAACAACTCTAAGAAAGCCACCAGCCATCAGCTCTGTGCAGAAGTAACAGCATAAAAGAACCAAAACTATAATCACTTTCCCTGCAGGAGATTTTTGAAAATTAGGATGCATGGGAACCCTAAATTTCAAGTTTTAGAGGGTTCTTCCAGTGCTGATTTTTCGAGATGATTTTCACATAATATTGTTAATGCTTCTCTGCTGCATGAGGAGACTCCAGGCTGAAATAAAGGTCTGCTGTGCTGCCCTTTATCAGAATAGAATGCAGTCATGGCAATATAATGCAAATAAAGAAAGAAAAGATGAAATATTTTGTCAGTTACTGGTCGTGTGATCAGGAAAAAAAAATGCCACTTAAAGAAACACTTGACAGCATTCCTCCAACTCCCTAGTAATGAATAGTTTCCAGTTCCCAAACAAGAACAGACAGAGTGTAACTGAACATAGGCCCAAGGCACCTTTGCACTAATCCTTATGTCCTAGGGTTATTTGGCTTTAGTTTTATTTAGTGTCAAGTTTTACTTCTATAAAGAGAAAAGAGGGGAAAAAAAAAAAAGAAAATAAAAAAGGTAGAGCTGATGAATTTCCCTCTTCCTGTGGAATGAAATGCCAGTACCTGTTGAGCTGCATCTTCATCGCTGCCTTGGGGGTATTTGATTTCATGAATCTGATTAAATTATTCTGCTTTCAGTATTTCTTTAATATTGCTTTATAAAATATATTCCTAGTGGCTTCAGTAGTAAGAGCACTTGCTGTACTTTCTTTAAAGCTTGCACTGCCCCTCCTGAGACTGGTGGGAAGAGCCCTTATTAAAGAGTTCAGTCATAAAAGCTTCTTCCTCTAGAAGCGCTTTGAAACAACTGAAACACACACATACTTTTTCACTATGATTACAGAGGCACCCATATTAATGCCTTTCAGTGTACTATATGGACATCTCTGATTTCATTGGTAGAAAACCTCCTTCTGCAGAAATTTCAGAACATTGTCATCTGATCAAAATCACTAACTGATGGGAGACCATTTTCCCCCCCAGTGGTGAATACCTGGAATTTGTTCTGTGGCAAAATGTTGCATTTTTATATCATGGGGGTTTCTGAGGCTCTGACCTTATGTAGGTTAAGGCACTGCATGAACATTCAGTGAGGGACTGTCCTGGTGGCAAGGAGTGCATAGACCTCATGAGCAGCATGGATAAAATCAAAGTGGATGGAAAACAATGGAGAGATGGGATTAAGTGAGGCCAAAGTGAGTGCCAAAGGAGGGGCAGAGTTGAGGGAAAAACCCTTCCTCTCTCCCACTTGCCCAGTACTGCTGTACTGTTACTGGTTAAAGATCCTTTTCAAATAGGAAATTGTCTGTCCTGTTGCTGTACTGTGCCCCCTGATCTGCTATGAGTTCTGGCCGTAGGGTCTAAGGACACTGGGCCTTCAAAACCACGTAAGAGTTCTAGGAACAAAAGTTCCAAGGCATGTCTTCAAAGCCGAAAATGAGGAACCCAGCTCTTCTCTTTTCTGTGCATCACCCATAGAACACATAAAGCGTGAACAAAATATTATATAATATACTGCTCACCAATGTACTGAAAAGACTGGCTCTTGATCAGTCTCTATCCTCCTCAGTCTGATCACATGCTCATAGAAATTTCTATTCTTTATATCACTTGGATGCATGCAGTGTGATGTGCAGGGAAACACGGCCCTGTCTTCTACCTGGTTCTTAACTGGGAAATTATCCATCTTATTGCTGCTGATTAAAGCCCTTTATTGCTATTAAATGTCTGCAAATAACACCTAAATTGCATTGCTTCTCTAAGGCACTTATTATATCCCTATATAAATGTATATAATAATTGTTAGGAGCAACTCACGCATCTACTGCTGGTTTGCAAGATAAATGACATTAATCAATAGGATGCCTACAGAACTTTTGGTGAGTCATTTGTTATGTTAATTGAACCACTTAAAGTAAACTGTCAATGAACAGAGATTTTTGACAGCTGAGATGAGACGTGGGGCTAATTAGTCAGTTGCTATTCAAAAAAAAAAAAAAAAAAGCCTGCCCAATTTTAATAATGTAATGTTTAAGAGAGGAGATAATGTTAATCATCTGACCAGACCTTTCTCCCAGAGGATATAGTAGCAAAAAGCATAGCCCGTCACAAAAATCAAGTTTCTCTCGGAAGCAAACAAAACAAATGGCTGGCTGTGCAGAGATGACAACCTTTGCAAGAGAGCTGATGTGTCCCATAGGTTACAGAGAACTTTTTAATTAATACACAAAAGCCCAACTTCTGCTCTAAATTACCTGTGTCCTTTTAGATCAATCCCCTTGTTTTCGCTCAAAGTATTTTGCATTCATGCTGGCAGCAATGAGATCATTGGGTCTGACTGCAAGGCTTAGTCCTAACCTACAAATCAAATGGATTGATCAGATACACACACAGTCTAGAAGGCATGAGCAGCATTTTGGCAGCCCTTTGGAGCCGGGCTGTAGAGGATGTAACCGCATGAAGTTGCAACTGAGAGCACAGGAGAAACTTCAAAATGTTTCATCTCTCTTTCTGTGGTAGTTTCCAGAGTTTGTTATCTCCTCCATTGTTTTTCAGTGCTGCCACTATCACTCTTGAAGTTGAGGAAGCCACAGCAGCAGAAGGCTTTGGAAAATAAGTGTTTCAGTCTTAGAGCACAACAGAAACTTTCTAATTCTAACAGATGTAGAAATACTTTGAAAGAAATTGCTGTTCCTTATGCACCCAGCTGCTGCATGGGATAAATAGTTAAATCTTGATTCCACTGAGGGTATGCCAGAACCCCTGTTGCCTTAAACAGCAGGACTGGGACTTACAGCTGTTAGTACATCCCACCCTGAGGTGGCCACAATTCTGTAGCAGATGAACTGTGACTCTGGCACTGTAGCAAGTGTCAGTAGCAATCACCAGTTAACCAACTTACCACTAAAACTCTCTCTTTTATGCTTGCTGAAAAAGTAGTGTAGATAATTTACCTTTAATTGCAAATTTCTGTTCTTAATGACAACCATCAAGGTTGTGTGGAATCAGAGCTGTCTCATTTGCTCAGCACAAGCATTGCAAGGAAAATAAAATAACCTAGACAGCCAGTCATCTTAAATGTTGCCGCTCAAATTTTCCTTAAAATAATATGATAAAATAAAGGCAAACTCTTGAATGTGTTGAGGAAAAAAAGCATTTCCATTGCTACTGGTCTTAATTTCTGTTAGAAGCAAGTGCAAGCCAGAAACTTCAATCTCGATTTCTTTCTGGTTTTATAACTGTTCTCGGAAATTACTAGAGTTCACAAAGCGCATTTGGAAGAAAATTGATTTTCGTAGTTTTAAATTTTCAGGCTTTTAAAGTTAACTGTATGGTACAGGTACCTGAAGTTAATACATATCAGTAACCAAAGGAAAAGTATTCAAAGCAGCTTTTCACAGTACTAAGCAACAAGAAACTAGTTAATGTATCACAAAAAATGTCAGCAATACTGTAGAATGGTCAGGTCTCTCTGTCTTTTAGTCTACGGGTGTATATGCCCCTATGCCTCTACCATGACAGTACCTATACTATTATGTACCATAGCAATATTGAAAAGCTAAAGAAATTATTTCTGTGGGTTGGCTGTTGCCATTTTTCTGTCACTCAGGCATTCCCCTTGAACACATTCACACACGCATGCATGCATGTTATTCGACAGACTTTGACTAAGATACAATGAACTGCATTTCCAGGAGCAATAGAAACAACACCCATCTTTAGCATCTTCCCAGGCTGACCTGTAATCCAGTGAAATAGATGTCACAAATGCCACAAATTAGGAACTGCAGTTTTCACAAGCCCAGAGTGTTGAGATGGTTTTTGCTGCTGCTTGTAGATAGAGGTAGGGTGACACAGACCTCACCATGAGAGAATGTTCAGCTTTCTCCAAGGCAATTCAGCTTAAGCAAGCATGAAGCACAAGCCCCATCACCCAAACCTCCAGACCTACTTAATCTGACAGGTCTGAAATAGATCAAAGCCTATGAGCTCTTTCCTTTCTCTCTGCTTTCTGGTGTTCTGGCATTTAGTGTCTTGCCCTGTCTGGAGCACCGTCTGATTGGAGTGGGTGATGCCCTGTGAATTGAAGGGTTAGTGAGGGCTGAGAAATGTGAAGTGGACATGGCAAGTCTTCAGATTGAGTTAACAAATGGAACGATCTGTGAGGTAAGGGAAATCAAAAAAAAAGTGATGGTTTCAGAAGCACTGAAGCCTTTGCCTCAAGCTGAGACCAGCTTGCTCCTTTCCCCTCTGTGTCAAAGTTAAAGAGATGAGAAACCACTGTAGGATGGGTCTCTTGCAGGCACTTAGATACAGGCTCAAAATCTGTCCTGGGTCCAGCTGATTCGTTGAGTATATCCTGTGCTTTAGCTCATTCAGAGCTCAGGCATGGCCTTCAATTGCTTAGGACAGGTTTCTTGCCCAGAACCCAGCTGATTTCTTGAGGACCTTTCAAATCCAATTTTACATGATTCTGTGCAGGAAGATTTATCTCAGTCAGGGACTCTTCAACATCCCCCTTTTAATCAACAGAAGATACAAATCTTTCAAGGCCTCCTCTGGCCATTTGTCTCTGGTTTTAGGAACATACATTTTTAGCTTTTGACATCTGCATTGTGCTTTCCCAAATGACAGCTATTGGAAGAAGGAAGGTAAAAACCTGTTTGTTTTAATCTCTCCTTACATCCTTGCTCTATGCTATGGCAGCTTCCTGTTTTATTGGTTATCCAGAAATTTGTTGGTTTAAAGAGTGCTCAAATTTCAGACTTTTTCTTTTCCATCTAAAGAAGAAAACACACACATTTTGATGCAGGATTTTGATTCAGAGAACCACTAATTTTCGTTTAAAAAAAAGAGTCTATTTGGCTGATTCTTGTTCACAACTGCAAACCCTGACCGTCCTCTACAGTTTGTTTCCTTGCTTTTCCACTAATGCTGAGCAACTTTGAAAGAGATTCATGAATACAGTGGTCTGGGGAATAGGAAACCCAGGGCAGAAGGCAGAGGTGCTCATGTGTGGAGTAGGAAATGAGATTTCCTTCACCTTTACCGAGTATAAGGATTTTAAATCCAAACATTGGCATCTATACGTGTTGAGAGGATACTGCCTAAGAATAATCTTCTAGAAAACTCCAAATACTTCTTCAACTGAAATCTAGACTTATAATGTATGCATCAGAAGTCAGGCTATGCCTTGAAATCTGGGTGGGCTTGAAATCTGAAGTAGCCTTAATCTCATTAATGACCTCACCCCTCCCAAATTTTGCTGAGAAAAAAGAAAAAAAAAAGGGTGTGAAAAAAGATCCAACTTTACAGCCTTGACCTATTTCTAATCCTGTTCTGATTGCTATTTACTGGGCTCCTTTCCAAACATACTGTTTACTTTAGGGCTGATTTTTCTCCATCCAGATTAAAATTCCAGTGAGTTTCCCTCATTCCTTTAGACTATAACCCCAAATGGGCCATGGTATTTTATTCAGAATATAGTAGCTGGATAATGATGCTCTCAGCAACTCGCCGAAACCAGGCAGTTTGTATGTGAGGAGCTCGTATGCACACAGAAGCACACGGGAGCTCATGCATATGGCCCTGCAAATTGCCTCATGCACACACACACGCAGACAAATGCACTCCATGAACATGCCCACGGTTCCTTCTACGCTATGCACATATGGACTAAACAATTACACTCACCTATGAGCCTGTCACAAGGCAACAGAAATGCCAGCTGCCTTTGAAGTTTCCCGAAGAGCAGGAAAACGAGTCAACAGTGCTGGCCAACATCACATCATTAATCATCTATTAGCTGAGGTTGTGTGCTCCTGTCACCTGTCACTTTGTAATGCATGCAAATCACTCCAAGAGTAACATTTTCAGCCTGACATTTCCAGGGCCAGAGCTGGGATCAGCCTGCTCTTTGTATTGAAGATTAAAAGGAAGTGGAGAAACAAGTGGTGAGATTGCTGGAAGGAGACAGGGAGAACGAGAGAAATAAGAAAGGTAATGAAAAATTGGTCAGGAGAGATGAGTTTAAAAATAGAAAGCTAAAATTGTGAGGTTTTTGCATATGACCAGGAACTACGCAGTTTAAAAACATACCTCTGCTCTCTAGCTCTTAAAGAAAGTGAACCATAAAGATGACACTATTTTCCTGATAAACTGGGTAGAAAGGGAGAATCATTTCTATACTTTTTTTCTTTATTTGTAACTTACAAATTTGAAATCTGATCTAGCTTTAGAAATCTCTATCTGAACTGCTTGCTATAAGTTCCCATTACAGTCAAGGTATGGAAATAAGATATTTTTAATACAATTCCCCGATCTCTGTATTAGATACGTATGTTAGGAAGAAATAAATTGATGAAGTGCATGGAAATGTCTAATTCTCTTGTTAGTGTAGCAAGGGAGTTGAGAGTGACTAGGTGAGATATGCACGGGTACTGTAGGTATCTATGTTTACTGAGTTGAAGCTCATCCCTATTGATTTTTAACTCAGTTTGATTTCTGATGATTCAGAAGAGACAAAAAGGGTCATACCAAACCAACTTCCTCTATTATTTTTGTCATGACTCTTGAAAAGGTAGGATAATATAAACTCCTCATATCCTAGATCTGACCAACGTAAAAATGCCACATTAAGTCTTGAATATCTTTATTATACACTATATTCATTAACCAGAAACCTTTTCAGTAAATTAGTGTTGCATGAACAGCTTCTCCAGAAAGACTCACTCTTCTACTTACAAACCCCCCCTGCCATAGTGAAGACATCTTAAATTCTTTTTGGGAAGGTTATACCTGAACAAAGGTCAGTGTTACAGTAGTCTCTGCAACAGACTGTGAAGAGAAAAAGATGATTTTGGGGTTAAATAACTCTCAATGTTAAATAAATACCTGAGATAAATCAGATGGAGATGTCTGGTAGTTCAGGTAGAGGTGTTCAAGATTTTATCTCCAGATAGACAAAAGTTCCCACCTTCATATCTGTCTTTCATAGGACACTTATGTCAGCTTTCTCTCCAATCCCCTCCTTCCTTGTTATCATTCCTTTCCTTTTCACTATTTTCATTGCTTCTTCATTTCGCCCACTTTGGCAAAATATGTCTGCCTTTTTCCATGTCCATCCTTATATGGATGAACGTGTTAAAGAGAGTCATCCTCACGTGGATGAACATTGCTTCAGTGTGACCACAGGACAACCTCTGACTGAAAAAATATAAGGGGTCAAAGTCATTTCTGCTGTGGCTCCCCTCTGGCAGGGATGGTGGTGCTCTCTGCCATACCATTGCCCCAGAAAGGCAGACACTGATTAATCCTGCATATACTGGTGGGGAAGCAGTTCTGGGAAACCAGAATAAGGCATCAGCAGTCCTCACCAAGATCCAGTTACCTGTTCCCTGTCTTTGTCTTCTGAGGAAGCGGAGTACAGAAATTTTCTTTCTCATTTAAAGCCTACATTTTCTTTCTTTTCTTTGTTGAGGTAAATCAGCTTTATTCTTAATTCCTTCACTGGGTGTGAAAGGATATACCTTTCTGAAGGGAACAGCAGGGAAACATCTCATCTGTGGAGTCTAAATTAGAGTGCAACACTCCAAGCATGGAGGGGCAATATCCTCAGCTAGCCCACGGATATGTATTTGCAGGAGATTTTGAGGCTTATTTCTTTGGATAGATAAACTGCAGATCATGATGGCAATTAATCATGGACTCATGGACGAGTACATCTGGAAGGGACCTCAAGAGGTCATCTCATCCATCCCCCAGCACGGAGGCAGGATAAATGTGCACAGACCATCCCTGACAGATGTGTGTCTGCTTCTCTCTGCTTCCACTCTGGATGCTTGCACACCATTATCCATCTACAGAAGAAGCAGATTTAAAGTTATGAGGAGAAGCAAAAAATATCACTTTTTAAGCCTGAAGATTTCCCCCTTAGTGTCTCTTGGGGCCTGAATCCACTTTTTGGCAATAGGAAGATCCAATCCTCACTGTAAAATCTTATGAAGGGGAAGAGGTGTGAGCAATTTGCTCATTTTGTAACCCAGGTTCTTTTCCAAGATGTAAGACCTTTTTGATTGCTAGTTCAGTAGAAAAGCTCAAAATTAAATCTTATCTGGATGTGTGCATGTGAAAAAAAAAAAAAAAGAGAGAGAAAAGGAGGAGGAGGAGGAAAAATTAAGTAAAAGAAGAGTGAAGAGAAAGAGACAGAAGGGATGGAAAAAGATAAGATGTGTAAGACAAAAGGGAAAATGCAGAGAGGGGCAGGGACAGACGTGAAAGGAAGAATGAAGAAACAGGAGGAACAGAGGACATACAGGCTGAAGTGAGAAGGTAGAGAGATGCAGGTTTTTAAGCTGGCCATTTCCAAGAGAGAGATCAGAAAGACTTTTTGTTGTTGTTGTTGTCCTTAAGTGACTTCTCCCACTGGCTAACATCTCATTTTATGGTAGGTAAATAAGCCTGCCTAATTGGTCCCTTGTTCAAGAATGGGAATATAGAGCTGAGCCTGCTCCTTCTAAAGTGGGATCTTGTCCAATTTACAGTCTTAGCAGATGTGATCTCTTCAGGGTTCCACTGTAATGATAAATTGAAACATTTGAATGCTGCGTTCCCAGGTCTGGGCATCCAGCTTTGAGAGTGGGGAGAGAGGATCTGATCAACTTTCCTTCTGAAATGACAAATTGTGGTTTCCAGAAACATGACTTAGTCCCATTTGCAAGCCTAACAGTTGCAGAGGCCAAGAGTGGTCTGGGTGAAGAAGGATGCACCAAGGTCACTTGAGTATGAAGGACTCTGGTCTGGGAGAAAAGATCTCCTTTGACAAGGAAAGTCAGGAAGTGCACCTTGACTCAGAAGCACTTTAAATTAAGGTGACACTTACAAACACTTTATTAATAATTAATAAGTGATTAATGAAAATTACTTTTTAGCTGATAAATTGCTTGAAGACACATTAGAGCATGTTTCAGAAAGACGCGGATAAATATTTTTATGCATTCTCATTTATAAATGCTTAGTAATGGGCTCTCAACTTTCAGGTGTCTCGGCATCATTTATCCCCATCATCCTGGTGGCATGCTATAGAGACATCTTATAATCATTTATTTTCAAAATTTGTTCCTATTAATCATGTATTAATTATTATTAAGAAAACATTGGTGCACACTTCTCTTAATCTGAATTCTTGCTTGACTGGTTTTCCTAGAAGTGTGGAGGAACACCCAGCTTGCACAGCTCATCACATACTCCAGAGCCAGGCAGGTATAAAATGATAGTTCATGAGACCACCTCAGCTTACTCCAGCTAAGGACTGAGTCTAGGCTGCTCTGCCCTTCCTTTATTTTTCCCTGAGGAGCAAGGGGAGAATCTACAAGGATGCATGGGCATGGCTACCAGTGCTAAACAGCACTGCCGTCTCTGTGGTGTCTGGGCATTACAGGATGGGAACTCATTGCTGAAATCCATCCTCCTGTGCACAGACCAGTGTGTTTTCCTCCTGTCTGGTGGGTGGCAAACCAAAGCACAGATGCACAGAAATACGGATCTCGGAAGTTTTTTAGGCACCTATGGAAATTAATGAGCTTGCAGCTGAAAATGGCTAATGACTTATCTACAGCTCAGTCCCATGCTGGTTCTTCACCTACTGGGTTGTTCTGCTGCAAGGTCAGGACTGGTCTGTCAGTGAAGTGTGTACAGAAAGAGGGAGGAGATGGGCTGTGTAAATTCTTTAGATCGGGCTTTGACTGAACCTGTTCCTCCATAAAAGTTAGAGCAGCATGAAGGCTACTGTTATTTATACCAGCCTTAAGGACTGAAACGACATGGGGATACCTAAGTCAGTTGTGGGGATGACTGTAAAATTATTCTTAAATCACTCAATGAGTTTCCAGAGCCAGACTGATTATTTCACTAACTAGCAACAGAGCAGTAGACAGGACTACCTAACCGATGATTTTTTGATGAGTTTAAGCCAATGTTTCTTAGCCTGAGCTCAGAGCCCCTTGCCTTTTAGACCCCTCAATATCAGCCTGAGAGATGGGAGACTAAAGGAGTAGCTTGTTAAGACCAAGTACTGGAGACAATGTTGGCACCATACCTTGATCTTCCAATCAGCAAAGGGCTGGAGAATCTCTGCTCTGTCCTACATGGACCAGGTAAATCACTAATAGAAGCTGTCTTAGCTTAGAACTTTCTTCAAATAAAGATCTCAGTTTATTCACTATGCATTTAATGGTGAGAGAAGTCAATATTCAAAAACACTTTCACTTTTCCAAAAAAGATTTTTTCAGAAACACACATTCCTTGGAAAATGAAAAAACAGCAGAACCTATTTCCTTGCAGTTTCTTGTGATTACTTTCTCTCATGTCTGTCAAGCTGCAAATGAAACCTCCTGCACCAACTGGTTCAAAGTTATTGAGGGAAAAGAGAGAGAGATGTAAATAGACATTAAGATATAGAATAATCACAAAATCCCTCATTTCTTTAGGAAACCAAACTAAAAATAATTTGAAAATTAAGTCAAAGTTTCCAGTGTCTGTCCCTGGTGCCTAAGCACAGCTCTGTGACAACAGACCATTGTGCAGGACACAATAGCCCTGTGACTCCCGAATTGAATTTGTTCTGCCTGTTCATGGCCAGTTTGCACTCAATTTTTATGCCTGTTGCATAGAAGAATCATTTTTCACAGACAATGATTTCTCCATGAGCCACTGTGGAATATGCACAGTGCAGTGACTTGCTGAATTCATAATTACCAATGCTCCTACTGGAAACACACAACTGCAAAAGTTATGCTCTTCCAGGCAGAGAACACAAACAATTTATCTGCCTGCCTAGGTTCTCATATTCCCTGTGCCAAGCTGTGGAGTGCCTCTTGATCATTACTTGACCTACGGTCTCAAAAGCTTCGGAAAATCAGAAAATTACTAGCTTGGTGGCCAGTTGTGGGGAATTAGGGACAGGACAAGCGGACTAGGTGGAGCTAGGAATTGAACTAAGGTGTAAAACCTAGTACCCATCCTGGCAACTAAACTCCTTCTCTGATCAAAATCATCCACTACAGCAGGGTATTGAACATTTTGCCTTGATGACAAATGTCTTCCACTTGTCTGTAGTCCAAGAAATGTCCCTCCCATGCACCCTTGTGAATAGCTCTTAAAAAAAAAATAGTCAGTACATACTCAAAAAATAATTCCGAGAGGGCATATGTATGAGACAAAAAAAATAAATCTCAGAAAGCCTCTCAGTCTTTTCTCAACTCCTCTGCTGTGGCTGATTTCTAAAATATCAGTAATACCTATAACACCAGTATTAAAGGACACTGTGTTGCCTGGAAGGTAGAGGAAAAATATAAGGAGAGGCAAATCTGCATTCTGTTCCCATTTTTTTTTTTCCATTGGGGGTGCTGCATGGCTTGTGTTATTCACTTTCCCTCTGCCTACCTGTAAAATTAAAGTAATTTGGGGAAATTTGCTGAAAACTACTTCCCACAGAAGGTGTGTAAGGCCTATGTGGTTTTAATCACACCCATCTGGAGCTGTTATGAAAGGATGAGGGAAGGGCGGGTGCACACAGATAAGGAAATGCACGTGGTGCATACACGTGGGGAGCTTGGGAGGCACAGGAGTCTGGGATTTGTCTCAGTGCAGGAGCTGCAAGAAGCAAGAGTGGATCATCAGGAAAGAGGGAGAGATTTAAATGCCTCTGGTAGTCACACAGGTCAGTCAGACCACTGCTGCTGACAACGTGAGCCCTCCCGTAGAGTAGCCATCACATATTCCCACTCTGGGCAAACACTGGAAGTGCCTGGTCTGAACTCCCTCCTCTTTATCAGGGCTGACATGTGCTCCAGTCCAACATCACCTGAGTGCCCGAGGCTGGAAAAACCCTTGCATTCTTTATAAGATGCTCTGGGGGTAGCTAGCAGTATGTCATGTCTTTGCAGGTATTATGAGAAAAGAAGCAGAGACACAGGTGATTACAAATAGATTCAGAGATATAACTTTCCATCCAATTCCATCAGCCCCATCTCTCTTTAATATTTAGCTATTTCTCAATAAACTAAATTCACAGCAGAGTCTCTCCTGCTGAGTATTTAAAATATATGTGTATACATTATATACAGATTGCTCCTTACTTCTTTCCCTCCTTATATCATTAAACTGGTGTTGTGTCTGCTGCTCAGTAAATGTGTAAATGGCAGCTTCTCTCACTGATAGTGGAAAAGTTTGAATAGTGTGGCTTTGCCATAGATGAGGGAAGGGAGAGGGAAGAGAAGGACTGTCTGCATGTCTACTGGGTGATGAGTGCGTGGTTGCAGGTGTTAAAGCAGAAACTATTTCCTCAGAGTCTTGGTGGTATGTTCTTTGACAGCCTCCTACACCCATGAAAATGTTTATATGTTTAAATTCTTCTTTAGGACCCTAATCTTCTTTCCTTATATCGGGCATAAAATATCTAAATGGAAGTTAGGGACCTTTATGTCTTTTTAGATCACTCAAGTTTCTCCCTTCCCATCATGTTAATTTTTATGCATGGGGTCTTATCATGGATCAGGGGTACATAACTGCCTGAGGAGCACACAAATGTATAAAAGGACGTGTGATTGTTCTGCTGAGGCACATCACAAGAGCAACAGCCTGTGCACAGCATCATTACTGGCCAACACAGGAGCTCCTCCAAGACAGGAGCTGGGCTAGGAGATACATCAGCTTGCAGGCTGATGTGAGATGTCTGTGGCATCTCACACAGACAGAGACACAGCCCAAAGTCCACAGTAGGTCTGTCTGTGGCAGAACACACAGATACACTGAGCAGGAAAGTGCTTGGGGCACTTCAGTGTACAGGCAAAATGTGGTATGCAACAGGAGAGCACCCACTGCAAGTGAGACGGATGAGTCACCTGGGCAGGGACTGAGAGCAGATTTGTCCAACCTTTGGGGATCAAGGCATATGTCTACTTCATAAAAACTGCAGGCCACTCCCGAATCAAGGGGATGTTGCCTATACTTCTGAGATGCTGTAATTCCACGTGTGTAGATACCCACATGTGTATTGAATGGAGAGAAAACAACATACAGACAAGGTCTTCCCAAATAATTAAGTCCACAATAAGCTATCAATCAATACAGAAAATCATACCTGTTCAGCCTCCTTGGGAGAGACATACCCAAGACCCATCTGTTCAATGATCTAAAAGTGAATGCTTGGAAGAAGCATTTAAAAAACAAATGTAGCATGGAGTGACGCCTCCCTGCATTAACCCACTCCAAGGTTCTGGCAAACACAAAACCACAGTGTGTCCAAAACCTCTTCTGTTTAAAGTATACCAGAAAGTAAAATGTTTTCTTGCGAGGTCATCAAGAAACACTACTCATACCTTCTAATCTTCATAGCATTTGTTGTTTAACCTTTGAGCATGGACTAAAATTTGTTTTTATAGTAGGCTTGATTCGCCTGTGCAAGTATATGCTTAGAATCATGATAGAGCTTCTCAGCTTCTACTAAAAGCCTGTGATTGCTAAAGCAAGTGGTGTGAATTCAGGTGACAGGAAGAGGTTTTGCAGAGACAGGTGCTCTAAAGGGGTGCTGAAGAAGCCGCTCTGTCCTGGGGCCATATTCTGAGACTGGAATGACATGCATTTCATCTGCACTCTTATCTTGTATTTTTGATTCCAGGAATCTTTCCTAATATTCCACCTTTGCCTGTTCATTATAGTAGCTCTGGTTATAATTAAACTCTTCTTTTCAACAAGATACCAAATCCAGCCTGCGAAAACTGTTCATCAACAATTTCCATCTGTGTTAGCAAAGATTTCCATTCACTTGTCTCCTGCCTCACCCCACCCCCTATAAACACGTCTTTGGGAAGCATTCAGTATGCTCACAGGGAGTCTTCATCTTCCTGGGTAGATGTAATTTTAGCCTCATCGCAGCTGAGAACCATGAATATGGAAGGGGCTGTGCTTGTTTCTGGGACTGCTGTGGAGGCAGAAGCCTGATGATGGTCAGAGAAGGGCTGTGTGCCAGGTGGCCTCATGGATTAACCCTTTCGCATGCTCAGTCACAAGGTGTCTGCAAAGCTTTCCTGACCAAGCAGCCTCTGGCACTGCTCTACTGAAGTCTGTTTATTTGCTAAAGGCAAAGCTGAGGGGCAGCCTCACTGGCAGTAGTTTTCCAGGCATGGACTGCCTGGTTGCACTTAGGAAGGTATCCAGGGATGCTGGCTGCCCTTTTCCCTCAAAGCCAAATGTGCTCGTCCTTGTGCTAGCATTGTCCATTATGCAGTTGGCAGTAGTGCTCCCAAAGGCTTGCAGTGAAACACCTGATCCTCAGGTGGGGATAAACAACCCCAACAGAGTAATTCCACTGATTTCAACAGGGCTGTGTCATTCCATGCC
The DNA here is from genome assembly GCF_017639235.1 of Corvus kubaryi. Lineage (NCBI taxonomy): Eukaryota > Metazoa > Chordata > Aves > Passeriformes > Corvidae > Corvus > Corvus kubaryi. The sequence continues at coordinate 16,542,308 of NW_024581096.1, read as the reverse complement.
AGATGAGCAACTACATCAGGAGATCTTAGAGTCACTTGAGAGGATGGGAAATCACAAATTCTTAATTCTGTCTGAATAGTTCACCAACCTGAGAGGGTGACTGGATGTCATTGTCTCCAGAGTCAGGATATTTACCCATTTCCAGGGATAAGCAGTACTGTTTGTGTCAGGACAGTGCATCACAGTGTAGTGTTGTCACCCACTGTAAGAGGTGTGGTGTCCCTGCTTTCACTAGGGTGTGTCAGGCACTCAGAGATGTGTTAGTACATTGTGGGAGTCACACTCAGTGCCCACCCAGCCTGTACATGCACACCCCTGTTTCAGTGTTTCTCAGAGTATCCCTCTGTTTCTCAGAGTATCCCTCTAGAGGAGGAGTAATAAGGAGAGAAAGAAATATAAGTCCATGTAAATCAGTTGTGCTTCTACTTCCATTGCCAAGTAGGGCAGGCATAATTTGCCTTTCTCCTAACAGACTGTGATTCACTGCCTTTAGAAGAAATTTTTGCACTGTTTTCAGAAATTTCTTAAGGTTTTCTTGGATCTAGTTTTAACTTTGGCCCCCGGAAGGCTCTGTGGCAAAGAGTTCCTCCAGTAAAATATACATGGCATAAATAAGCAATAATTCTTTGATTTCAAATATAGTTTAACTTCTTCTATATTACAATAAGTGACTCTTAACTGTCTGTTTAAAAATCCTTTTGACATTTCATTTATGTTTTTTATATAAATCGATTTGGCTTCCACTCTGTTTTGTCATTTCTGCTGGGCTATCTAGACCATTTCATCTTCCCCATCCCATAGAAACTATGCTTTCCCTCTGATCTTTAAAGCCATTTTTTTCTCTGCCCTTTCGAGTTCTACTTTACTCTTTTTCTATCTTTCTGGTGAATTCTGTGCACTATTATAGGAGACAGAGTCAAACTCATTTAAGGATCATGACTTTGGAATATAATTTTGTTGCCTTTCTAATTCTGTTAAAGGACTCTGCGCTCGTAGTTCACCTTCCAAAAGGAGGGGGGGAAATGGCAAAAAATTATATGGGTTTTATTTTTGTTTTCAATCAGTTATTTAAAAGGAAAAAAATAAAAAAATAAAAACAACCAAAAGCGAAAGCCACCCCAAAAATCTAACCCTAACTTCTGTCTTGGATGGATGGGTGTTTTTGCTGTCAGGATAAAGGCTGAATGCACAGCTCCAGGGCATTGTTCCAATATTTCAGTTCTTCAGCTAGGTGATACTTCTCGAGTGTTTGAACAAGAGATGCATCACGGAATGGGGGAAGGAGGGGTGGAGAGGGAAGAGTCTGTCAGCAAGAGGCCCCATGCTAATCTTCTCCTTCAAGACGGGGGCCTTTTGGAAACCTGTTTTAATATTCATGGTCTTTAGGTAAATAGTCTCTGAGTCAGGCTGTCAGTTTCTGCAAATGTGGCTGTCTTGCTGAAGCTACTGCACATTTATCAGTGAGTAAACAGTGACAGGAGTAGGGGGATTAGAGAATTAAATTAGTGTGTAACCACTCTCCTTCTCAAGTTTTTGGCATTACCTCGTGTGTGTTTTGTTCCAAGAAGTTTTTTCTAGGTTGTTGTTTTTTTTTTTTAATCTCTCTCTCCTTCTCCCTTCCTTCCTTCACACACACCCATGTCACTCACTTACCTGAAATCTCTGAGATGTAGCTTATTCTCCATTTTTTTAAATTGTGGTGGTTTTAATTTAATTTTCTATCAAAATGAGCTTTTTAAAATAGCAATGAGGTAGGTTGTAGGAAAGGATCAGGAGGCGCTTGCTGACGCTGACCAGTTCTGTTTTCTCCCATCCTGGTCATTTTAAGTTTCTCTGGCTGGGTTTCCCAATCGAACAGCTCTGTTTCAGCAAGAAGAGCTGGCACTTCCCATCTGCACCAGTCTTATTTTTTCCTCCTTTCTTTCCCTTCCCTCTCCACCCCCCACAGGGCATGACATAGACTCTGCCACCTGCCTTGTACTCATCAGGTTATAAGCCAAATATGCAAGCCCCTTGGCAGCACCACGTTCCTGACATCCTTTGTTGCCATCCCCTGACACCAACACACAGACACGCGGTGGTCACCCCTTCCCCCATCCCATCTGTGAAAGGAGGAGACGCTTTACTCTCTCCTGGCAGCCGGAGCCAGACCGATTGCAGAGGATGCCAATTAGGCCTCGGAGACACTAACCAGGTCATGTCCAGCAAATTTCACACCGGCCCTTGCAGGGGTGTTGGCTCTCGTGTGGGTGCTGGTGGCTCCCCATGGAAGCACACTCCCAGTGTTTAAGCAGCGGGAGCCCAGTTTGCCAGTGTCCTGAGGCACTGAGGGCAATTTGGGGTGTCGCATCACAGGTAGTGCTTACATCAGTCCCACAACGTCTGCCCCTGTGTCGTAGCACAAACAGAGCATATGTTGAGCATCCTCTTCTGTTTGCTGTATCAAAGCCAGTCTATTGGGAACACCATGGACACGGCACTGACTTCCAGACTCCCTTCCCAGCTCAGAGCAGAAAAAAGGTGGGAAGGAAGGAGAAAAGCAACTGCTTCCCCATGTATCTCCTCGCCTTGTGTTAGGCTGATATCCACTGGCATGTACACTGCTACAGATGGGACAACAGTACCTTGTTGTGTATCCAGCCCACAGAGTTTGTCTTGTATGTGCGTCTGCTCGGTTCAGCCGGGTTCGCCAAGGTGGGTGGCGGGAAGCCAGTGCTGTAACTCTCCGGATTTATTATTAACACCCAGCTTGAATCAATGCAGGCTCCTTTTACAAACCTCATAGTAAGCTTTCTCAGGCACAGGTTTCTTTACTAAGCAGAAACTCTTCCCCATGCTGTGCAAGCTCTTACTTCAAATTTGGGGACTGACAATGCTGGGGCTGCTCTTGCATGCCAGTCATTTGGACTAAACCCTGCAATAGCCCCTGCATATGGCAGTTTGTGTATGATCTGTCCTTCAGCTGTAAGGGCTGGCCCACTTTCTGTTCTGTTGGAGGGCTGGGGTGGCAGATGGGGCAGTTAAATTTGCTGCTGATGGGCAGAGGAGACTGCTGCAGGTCTCCATGGGGCTCCTGAATACTTTACAAGTGGTAGGATAGGGTGAACTACTTCATCTGCCTCCACTCGCCCTATAAATGTGAGCATTTTACAAATTGCTAGCAGACATTTCTACAGGAAAAATGCATGCATGGAATAAGGAGAACAAGGTGAAAATAAATAGGGTTGTTTTGGCATTTCTATCCCTGTGAACACCTACCAAAGTGTTAAGAGCTGTTTAACAAGCCTCTGAAACAGACAGAAATCCCATTTTGGCAAATTTGCTACTGACCATGTGGACATCCCTGTGACTTTTCCTATACTCCCTCTCCATCACCATCAACCTCCTGCAGGGCAGGTCATCACTGAGGGGGAGGAAAAGATGGTCCCACAGATGGCCTGAGTTCAGAGGGTCTGTGGGAGTGAGATAGCTCTCATTTCCAGATGTCACTGGAAGAAATAAAGTAAAGTAAAATAAAATAAGATAAAGTGTAAGCCACTGATGAAGCCCTTTCCCTCCACACCCTTGCTTGCACACACATTACCCTGTTAATGAAAACCACCCCTGGGGGCTTTACCATTTGGAAATTCCACAGTAGATGGAGAATGCAGCTGCTGCCCCCAAGCAAGTGCCCAGGCCAAACAAATGGACCTGCTGCCATGGTGTAAAGGCCTCCAAGATCTGCATGTGATCCCTGCCCAGGATACACCCCTCCTCGTGACACATGGCACAACTCGCTAACAGCAAACACTCATAGATGCCATCCAGCTGGGATGGGAACAGGAGCAGATGCTCCTATTAAAAAGGCTGTAAGACTCAGTGCCCCTGTGCCCTGTTCAAAGGGAAAGTCCAAAGTGGCTTGTACAGAGGCTCTTCTCCTTCTGTCGCCTCCTCCTCCCCAGGGTTGAGTGCAAAAACCAGCCATCCCCAAAGATATTTCTGCTTAGTTTCATGCTTTGCAGGACATCATTTATTGTCACGGATCTTGTCTCTGTGTTTGTAATGGTTGAAGCTGCTGCCAGAACTTCCCATGCTGGAGAAGTTTTTTGTTTGTTTGTTTGTTTTTAATTTGGTTGTTGGATCTCTGAAACTGACCTAGCTGGGAAAGGACAGGATTATCTGGGGGGATGTGGGCACATCCTGCTTTTACAGGAGACCAGTCATAGATGCATGAACCTCAACTGTGGTGTAAACAAAGAACAAGAACTTTCCTGTACTATCAGAAGCAGTACCTTTCTTCCTTGGCACAGAGAAGTGTCCTTCCCACAGCTGTTTTGGGAGAGGGGACTGAGATCAGGTGCATTGTGTGCCATCCCAGAAGACGTGTGTATTTCTCATGTGCGCCCCTGGGCTTCCTAGGGATGGGCTGTGTCAACAAGACAGTTTCCTTGTTTCCCTGTACACTCCCACAATGGCCCTAGGGAAGAGATGCAGATGCCCAAAGCTCCAGATCTCCCAAGTGAATATGGTCTTGGAGAGTTTGTTTTCTTCTCGTTAATGACCAGCCTTAACACTGGGAAAGAATGAGGTTGTGGGGATGCCCTGTGAGCTAGTATTGAACTGTGCCCTCAAAAAGGGCCTGAAGGTGCAGACAGCAATCCTCCCTGTGAAATTCTTTCTTCATATCTGGGTGGAAAAGCAGAGCAGAAGAGGAGAGAGACAGAGCACTGCTTCCCATCCTGTGTGTGGTGTTAGCTCTTCCACACCAGTGCTTTTAGAGCAAGCAGCAAAGGAAGACTGGGAGCAATGCTCTTCTTCACAGATTCTTTGTATTTCTCTTGGAGATGGGAAGTCATAAAATACCATTTTTGTCTTCTCTCAAAAACTTCTTCGCCACTCTTGGTTATCTCAAGGTCAACCACAACCCAACCAGCCACCCCCTAAAACACAGCCAGAATGAAAAAGCCTGTATGTAGTGCTGCAACCTGAAAAATAGACTGGGATGGTGCTGTAGCCCAGGGATGGCTCTTAATGTGATGCATTTGAGAGAAAACAGACCTCTGGCATAACCAGCAATATGATTAAGGGGTTTCTTTGCTTCCAGTAATGCAATATTCCAGCCTAACACATGCAGGATTAATCAGCCTCTTCCTGTAGACTGGGAGCAGGACATGTGTAAGAAGTTACAGCCCTCGTTTAAACCCAACTGCAGAGGATTTTGCGGGGCTTTTGCTCGTTCTTCTCATCTGCAAAATGCCATTTTGGTGGTTTATGTCAGTCGTAACAGCACCACATAATGTTTTCTGAGCCCAGCTGGCCCTTATTTAGAGATCAGGAGGTAATGAAGGCACAGTGGAATGATATCGATGCGGCTGCTGAAAATTTTCAGGGCTGGATTGCAATTTGCTGGAGTGGGGGCCCCGGGGAGGGGACAACGGTATGTTAACCCTTTCCATCTCATCGTCCTCCTCCTCCCAGCCAGACTCCAGCCCCTAGCAGTCAGAGTAAGCTAGTGAGAAGCCTGTTTGTGATATGTCACGGAGACTGTAAGGGACGCCTTGACTTTTGGCTTGTCTCTCTTTTGCCACACCGACTCAAGGCCGGTTTCTAGGAGATACCCCCGGTGCGGGGACGGGACTTGCTGGGTGCACACAGCCAGCTCGGTGTGCCTTCAGTCCTCCCTTAACTTCCCGGGATTTTTGAATAAGCAAGATGACCACTCTTGGAAAACAATGACTCCAGCTCCTCCAGTCGATTGGATTAGCAGGAGCGATTGGATTAGCGGCTAATGAGTAGTTGTCACTCGAGCTGATGCTACCTCACCGCATTACTAAACCAGCATCAGCTGCCCTCTTCACACCTTCCCTGGTTTAAGCTCCATTTACATCCTAAAGCACAGTTTAAGCAAGACTAGTAATTTCTGGGGTGCAGAAGGGGTAAATGTGGGTGCAAAACTCGGTACAACTCCAGAGGGGTGCAGAAGACTGTACAGAACTGCGGGCTGAGTGAAATCCTTAGGAAGAAAAGGTAAAGCAGCACATGCCATTGCATTTTTCTGGGTATTGGACATTAATATGTTGGGAAGGAAACCATGTAATACACAGGAACTAGCACATTTCCTGCAGTTCTGGGGTTTGGGGATTCCTTTGGATTTTTTTTTTATTGGATTTCTCAAAAGCTGCCTAACCTTGTCTTTCCTGTAATTCAGCTCATTGTGATGGTGATTCAATTGAAAAAAAAAAAAAAGGAAAAAGAAATCTTTCCTCTAGCTAAAGGGGGGAATCAGCAGGTTGTGTGTGTGAGTTGTCAGAAGCCAAGCACACGAGCTCACAATTCACACACATCCTCCTCTCTGGTACAAGCACCTAAATCTGGTAATTAGCATGACAGATAAGATTAGGGGGAACTGTTGGGTAGACATAGTCGATAGCTTTTTTCGCTGCTGTAACTTTTTGCTCTTTCCACACTTCTGCAGCTTTTTTTTTCGCAGTTTCAATATATTTTTCACTCTGCCTGATTTTTCACTGTGCTAGTTCTTATTCTTTTACCTCCTTCCCCCACACACTCTCTGCTCTTTTGTTCACTGCTTCTCTTAATCAGAACATGAACTCAATAGCTTTAGAGATTGAATTGAAATGTTAAAACCATGATATTTAGTGGCTTCAGAATAAATAAAAAAATTGTCCCCACCTCTCCAACTCATTAGCTGGTCTGGTAGATTTCCATATCATAACAAGCCAAAAATTTTTTTTCCCAGCATCATTTTGTGACTATTTACTAGGAAAAAAATGCTGATTTTCTTTTATTGTTTCTGTTCTGTCTCACCCATAGAACTGAAGCTCCCATTATGTTCTTCCTCATGTAAAAGCTGTATAGAGAAACTTGGATCTGTAGGTGTCTGGTTGCCAAAGGAGAGATAACAAGGCAGGCAAATGGAGAGAGATTCCATCAGCTTCCAGAAAAAACCCAAGAAACTGTCCTCTCATTTTCCTTCTGAAATGAAAGACTACAGCTATAGCAAAGCATCTTGCAAGGCAAACAGGTGGCCAATGTGTTGGCTGGACCAAAAAGGAGCGTAGGAAGTGTTGCAAGCCTGGTTATAATTATTTCCTTGCTCTTTCCTGCTTACAGTGTTTCACTTACGTATGGTCTAGTTTTCCAAGCCTTCCTCTACCTGCTCAGCCTTGTACATTTATTTGGACCTAGGATGCAGAGTGTGATAACACAATCCTACTTACCAACGCACGGCCTCTACAAACTGCAGGAACTGCTCCATGGGTATTTGGGTGCCCAGTTTTGTCATCTTGTGACACTAATCTCTACCCCTACTTGCTAAATTAAAGGGGGAAAAAAGAGGCACGTTTCAGTCATCTCTTTTCCTTATCAGATTCGTGCACAAATTCCATGTTTGTATGATTGCCCTGTTGAGGAAGAGGTCTTTGGTGCAAAGTGATAAGAGTTTGTCCCATATTAAGGGAGAGCAAGAGAGGCAAGATAAGGTCAGGAAGGGGAACTAAACATAAATACCATGGTTACTGTTTCTGAAGCACTATTTGCCCAGATTAATACAATTTGTGAAATGACAATCCCTGCGGTGGCTTTGTCCCAGCAAACGTTTGCTTTTTGGATTAAGCCTCATTTGATTTTATTTTCTACTTCCTTCTCCAAGAGCCCTGCGCCCACCTCTGAATCCTGCTGACAGACACAGGGACTCTTTGTGCTGTTTCTTCCTCACTGAAGTGGAACAGGGAGAATTGCATTTCTTTGGTTTTCCTCCTGCTGCCCTGGAAGAGAAGAGCAGATGGAGGGGGCTGGGGCCGACCTTTTCTTACACAGATATCAGTGGCCTTTATGGTCCTTTCTAGTTTGTGGAAATTTGAAGAAAAGACCCTCACACCTATTGATTCTTTTTTCTATATACTTGTACATACATATATATACACCACATATATGTATTTAAATGAAACACATCTATGAAAGATAACTATGTACCTATAAACACATTTTAATCTCAGTCTGACAAAGTGAGACATGGGAATTTCTTCTTATAATGCAGAAGTCCAAATGAGTTCTTTGAAACTGTAAAAATACTCCTCCTCTCGCCAGTCACTGTCCTTTTAAAATCTGTCTTTACTTCTCCCTTCCCTATATAAATTTCTAGCTTGGTCATACCCATTCTTGTGAAATAAATTTGTCCCTCCCATCCATCCCCAGACCTTTTCTTCTGCTTCATCTTTTGGGTGTCGCAATAGTGACACACCACTTAAGATCAGTCCTTATCCCCTTATTCTTATCTCATTCCCCTGACTAGTTAGATTCATCTTAGCTCCACCAGGCTACCTTACTTTCAGGCTGGAAGCCACAGAGCAGTTGTTAGTCAGAGGATCACAGAAGATGATGGGGAAAGAAAAGCGAGGAGAGCAGCCCTGGTGAGGCTGCGCTGCTTGGTACGAGTCAGAGGGGAGGAGGTAATTAATAATACTTATAATCCTTCCCCAGGTAGATCTTTTTTTGTCTAGGAGGGACTTCAGGGACATTCATCCCCCTCACCTTGGCTTTACCCGTGCCTGGAAGCTGATGCCGCTTCCCTGCTGCCAGCCCCGTTTTGCAGGGCTGTCTAAGGGAGAGCATCATGCTGCTGTGTCAGCGGGGCCCCGAACCTCTGCCCCAGTGAGGCTGCTGGAAGCTGGCATCCAGGGCACAGCGCTTGGAGGCAGTGATTTATGCCCCATTAACTCCCCTCTCCCTGCAGTGAGGGTTTACATAAGAGGGCATGGTGTGTGCCCGGGTAGGATGGGCAGGACATCTGGACTCCTCTGCCTCTAGAATGTTATTGTTTTGAACAATGTAACCAGGTAAATGCCTTGATAGACTAGACCACATCGCCAAGATAGCATTACTAATTTGATTATGTCACTGTGACATTATTAACCCACTCAACCATCCTTTAGATGCTTCGCTGCATCCTGAACTTGCGCTGCTTTTCCTTCCCAGTGACAGGCTAAGGGTTCTTTCTCCCTAATCTATTGTTCTACATGACTACTACTTTACACAATAATTTCTCATAATACTCAGCTTTCCTAAGAGCTAGCAAGCTCCCTGGCTTTTTCTTTTATATTTCTGCCTGTCTGCCTCTTTCTGTCTTTCTCTGCCTGTCTAATCATACTCTCTTCTATAATAATTTCATAAAATATTTCTTCCTTATTTTGTAACCATATACATAGGCTATGTTCTTGAAGAATAGCCCAACCTCTCTCTCACTCTTCTCTTAAAAATAAATCTCTGAATGTATTTTGCATGAAATCAGCATTGGATAAAAGGCAAATGCATTAACTTTCCCACTCAAAGGTGTGCTCTCTAATCTCTGAGCTGTGGAGATATACCCTTGTCATTCCCCTTTCTTCTGCTCTATATATTCTTTCTGTCTTTTCTCACCAATTCCACAGTATTAGGAGGCAGAGGGTTCAGCTCTCTCTCCTCTCTCACGGTGTAGCTGATAGCCTGGTGGAAAGGAACTTTTCCCAAGAGTAGAGCCAAGGAAGAGACTCAGCAGATATCTCCCATATGAGGGTGATCATCTCATTCTTGTAAATGTCTCGGCTCTTTCAGCATGAAGCAGATGATACCCTACCAGAAAGGTCTCCCCATACTGTGTATAGCAAAGAGATAGACACTAAAGGGAAGGCTCTCAGGCAGCCTGCATCTGCAGTCTCAATAATTGTGTTGTGCCTATGTCTGCTCTCTCCTCGGGTGTACGCTGTGCTCTGGTGCAGCGTCTGAAAGCCATGGTGTACGCACACAAGTGAGCATCACTCAAGCTAGTGAGACTCAAATGCATTTTTAAGTCTGTGCTAAATCAGGACCTCAGAGTGTTCCTGGGAGGGGATTTCTTCTCTAAGGCGTTGTGCAGAGCTGTCTCTTCGTATCACATGAATAACCAGGATATTGGGCTCTTAGTGCTAGAGATACCTTCCTCTTTTAGTTATGCCGAGGAATCATTTCACTGGAACCTCAGCTCCCCAGACATCTCCCTTGTGCTCTGTTTCTCTACATCACATCTGTGTTTTGCAGCAGCAGCAACACTCTAGCCATAGCAGTAGCACCACAGGGGCTGGGATTCCACATAAGAACCTGGATCCTCCCACATTTGGGGTGAGTGTGTCACAAAGTAAACAATTCACTTCATTTGCAGTAGTTCCCTACAGCTCTTTGCAGTTTGTTCTTCTACTGTCTTGCGCTGTGTTTTCCCTGCGTTTGAGTACTGGTTTTCCCTTGTCCATCCTGTGTTAACCCTCTGGTTTCTTTGTGTCTTTGTGCCCATGGCGGGAGATCTCTGTGTCTTTCCCTTAAAGGACATGGACAAACTCCAAGGGCTCAATGTCAGCTCTCATGAACCTTTCCAAAAACCAGTCTCTTGGAAGCTAGTTCCACTCTACCTCTCTCATCCAGGCAAAATCAGCTCACTGAACTGACAGAAATTACCAGGACCAGTGGGGGGAAAACTAAAAAGAGGTGTTAGCTTTTTACAGGGCTAACAGGTTGAATCATATTTGTGTCTTACAAACACCAAAACTGGTTTAGATGAGGGCAGCAGGATCCCAAGGGAGCAGCTTGGTGAGGGACAGGGACTGGCCTTACCAAGGCAGGAATTTGAAACCCAGGAGCAGCTACCCTGCGCAGGTGCACTCCAAAACAGAGGGGTTCAGGCATGAAAAACAAATCAAAGGAACAACTCCATGGCACAGACTGCAATGAAAAATAGCACCTCAGTACACCAAAAGCCTCACCCTTGTGCACTTTTCTGCCTTTAAGCTTTTGGGAGCTTTATGTTTAAGGAAATGTAGAGCTGAAATGAGCCCTGACTGGAGCACAATGCAAATACGAAACAATGATGAGTAATATTAAAATTAAGCTGGACAAAGCACTGAGAGAGTAATCCATAAGGGAATAATCTCTCATCAATTCCTTGGAGCCCCAATGCGGCAACTTATTAGCTCTTTTATAGCTGGGGGGAAAAAAATGAAAAGAAAAGGGAAAAAAATCTAAGATTCCCTTAGCCAATTTGACTACGAAGTAATTTAATAATAGTAACAATTATAAACATAATGGTAGGAGTAATAAAAATAATAATACTAAGACGACTTCTAAGAAAACGGAAAACCGCTTCTTTACACGCTCCTTAAAATAGTACTGCTTGTAAAACAGCAACATTTGTACCACTGCATCTCTTTGTTCACCAGCTGCCACCAAGTGAAGTACCTGCCCTCACTGACCATAAGAAAAAGAAAGGAAACACTGGAGTGGTCTGTCGATTACAGCTTTTATTTTGAATAGCTGATTTCTCAAGCATGTGCAGCCTGAGCTCTGTCTCATTTGCAGGATACTCAGAGGAATCAGCCCTAATGCATTCAGTGACCTGGCCCGTAACAATGCACGATCTGAAATAAAGGGGACTTTTTATTATTTACAAAACAAGCTAGTCCGTGTCAGGTATTGGTGAGCAGCTGTTCCTGCAGGTGCTGCACTCTCTGCTGAGCTGCAAGGAAAGTCAGCAAAGGGGTTTGATTTCTTTTTATCCCTGTTTTTCCCCCTCAACACCGGCAAGTGCTGCAGGATCAGGCTGAATGTTACGGGTTCCCCCTCCCCACTCTCCGTGCTGCAGTGGGCTGTGACTGCCCAAAACCAGCTGTATGTGCCCTCCACCATGTCCCTGCACGCATAAATCACACACTCCACAGAAACACGAAACACGGGAGTGCTGCTGCACACACACTCCCTGCTACTCCGCAGAGCCCAGCCAGCGTGGCTGTGTCCAGGATGGCCACACAGGCACAGTTTGCCTTAATGATTAACACCCACCACAGCACAGGCACACTCAGCTTCTTGCCACGGGGCCCGCAAGCAACCGGAGAGGCTCGTAGCACACTGTGAGAGCTACAGAGCTTTCCACAGCACAACAAAAATGGTACACTCTGCACCTACAACCATTCCCCAGGATCATTTCCCTCTGGAGTTTTTTGCTGTTTTGCAGAGAGGCGGCCACAGTAAAGCCACAGTACCTCACCCTGCACATGTGTGTTTCAGCCACATAACCTCTGGGTGTTGGTGTAAGCTCTGTGTGTGCACGCTGCTCACACAGCACACCCACCCCACGCACTGCCTCGCTTCCCTGCTCCTTCAGCCCATCAGGCCCACAACCTGTCTTCACATACTTACACCTTTAGCGCACACTGTGGTCAAACAGGGAGCTTATGTCACACCCCCAGAGCCAAGGGACAGCGGGCTGATCTGCCACACACCCCCCAAAAAGAACAGCACACATATGAGCACATAGACCTGTGAATAAGGGGGGGGGGGGGGGGAAGGGCTAAAAAAAGCAGCACACTAGTAGGAAAATAACACTAGTAAAGGCTAGCTGAAGAGGCATGTGCTCTCCTTTCCTTCCTGAAGGGCTTTCATTTGAAATCTTGGAAATGTTAATAAGAGTTAACCAGGTGAGACCGTCAACAGAAGGGATAGTGGCTGTGTTGGAGGCTGCTAGAAACACCTGTCCCCTCTTACAACGAGCACTGTTCCCTGCTCCTCATCCTTCCTCCGCCGGCGAGGGGGAAAGCAGATTCCAGTGCAGATTTCTCGTTTAATTGCTCTATAATGCCATCTTGTGGCTTCTTCACTCACGAAGCCGGTTTTTTGTTACATTTCCCCCAAACGAGGTGATTACCCTGTAAAGACCGGGATAGACAGGGAAAGAGGGAAAAGAAAAAGGAGCAACTTATGAGAATCTACCCATGTGTCAGGGGCATGAATGGCTACGGGTGATACTATAATTTTAATTTTGAATGGACTCAGCTGATACTCTGAAATCACCTGCATCCAGTAAACCTCGACAGACTTCCTCTAAACAGTTTTCCCAGCACTTGGAGTACCAGGTAATATGTGAAAAAATACATTATTATTATTATTTAGTAGAAGGCCAAGCTCAGATAATTCAGGTTCTTAATTTGATGGAAGTGTAGAGAGATCCCATTTCCTATGAAAACCTGGTGTTTGAATTATCTCATTTGTGGCAGAAATGATGCTAGCATGGGGCTTTCAGAACACGTGGAGTCAGAAAGTAACCATGATCAGAGCATGCTGGTCACTATTGTGAAAGACGAAAGAGGTGTAGGGGAATCTGCAGGAAATCTGAAATGCTGGACAAGCCAGGCAGCTCACACAGATTCCTTTGTTAAAGCTAGATACACAGCAGAATGAGGAAAAAATGTGAGTAAGGAAGAAAATACAATTAGAAATTACATCACTTAGTCGTTGGTTTCAGGATCTGCTCACCCAAGTGATGATGCCAAACTCTGAACAAAAGCACTCAGCTGTAGGTTCAAGCTTAGAGTAACTGGAATTTTTGTACCAGGGGTCCTCCATGTGTGATTGTGGTGTTTTCTGAATTGAGGTAAAGATTCCTCAAAAATACAGTTCTCAAGCTGTTTGAAAAATTTGCCCTTCAGAACTAGAATCTGGTTCAACACAGAGACACCAAGAGCAGAATACATGGGCCAGATCTGAGATGCTGCCTCACCCTGAAAATAAAAAACCCAAACACTACTTTCATAAGTGGGATTTAATTCTGCCAAATCCCAGTGAAAGCAGGCAAGCAGGACTTCATCCTGGGTAGGAGAAGGTACCAATACCTTTGTGATTGTGTGTGCTGGCTCCCTTTATGGCTCAGTTAACTGGTATCTGTGCTGGGATGGGATCCACTGCTGTCTGCACTCGGGATCCAAACTGTACCAGAGGTCCTGGTGCTTTTTTGTAAAAAGAGTCACAGTGGTTTTGCTAAAAAGAGCCACTCAGGACACAAAAGGTTCTTAATCTTTCTTGTGCATCACCTACCACTGTTTCCTATTAGTTTTGGCAAGTGAAGCCTCTCATAAGCAATAGTGGTTTTTTTATGAGATTTGAGGCCGTGATGGTAGCAGCAATCACCATGTGGAAAGTTGGCTTTACTCATGGGGAAAGGAGTTTTGGAAGGTGATATTTGAGACAAATTAGAGGAAAAGAGTATAAAGAGAACCGTCACTCTTGAATAAGTGTCTGCTTCTTCCTTATTTAAACAAAACCCTTGACTCACCTCTGTTCATTACAGAAATATTGGATAAAAATAGATTAATTAAGACAGAAGAGAAATGCTGTCAACTTTAGGCTTTAAATTCAAATTAACAGGGAAGATGCAGTTCTTCACTACCCCAGTGTGAACTGAGAATTGCTGTTTTGGTTTCAAAGGGAAGTAGCTGTATTTTATAGCAGTAGTTGCAAGCAGTTTCTATCAAGGAAGTTCGGGGTTTTTTTACCAGATTGTTATAAGACTTGTCCCATTTGACCTGCAGTGGACTCCTTGTATCATCTCATTCAATTATATCCTTTTGTGTCAGGTAACCTTCATGCAAGTGTTCTGTGGCACCTAAGACTCTTAGGGTTCTGTTGTTGATTATTTTTTCTTTACTCTTTTTTTTTTTTTAAATTCATCTCAGTTAACTTTAACCACCTACAGTATAAATGTCTCTGTCTCAGTTACCTTGGGCTCTCACAGCACAGGGAGAAAAATAGGTGCTTCTGGATTGTGATTCATCTGGTCTATTTTGGATGCCTCATTAGGGTAGATGATTCATAAGCGATGCTTCATTCTCTCCATTGAATAGAAGGGGCCTGGCTCTGTTATAGGCATCTGCATTTGTTCAGATCACTCCCATTCTTTGTTCTGGTTTGGAAGGCTCTTCCACATCTCCGTCTCCTCTTCATTTCTAGACTAAATTTACTCACAGACAATCCAACCCCATTAGTTTAAACAGAGACTCCCTCACTTTGGGCATCCAAGGAGCTCCAGTTTGCTGTCAGCCTTTGTCAGCCTTGGGTCACACCAAGGGAGAAATGTTATCAAGAGCTTAGGAGAGGCAATGGCCAAGGACAGATGTAATTCCCTGTATGCTACATGTCCATATAACCTCATGGAATCTTTATTGCTCAGATTAGGTGTTTTGCTAAAAAAAAATCCCCACAAGGTTGGGGACACCATCTGCTCGGTCTAAACAGGGATAAAGTATGATGAACTGAAACGTTAACCTCAGCACACAGGTTTTTTAGAGAGTTTTGTTTTCTCATTGGGTGCAAACCTGTCTTTCCCTAGCAAACTCCCAGTGAATTACCTATGAACCAGCCAAAAAGCCTATTCACCACCTGTACCTAACCACATGAGCAGGGAGTTTGGCATCTCTCCAGTGAGAACAAACATTGAGGACAAAATCATTTATAGGGTAGCTCTAGTCAGAGCTGTCTTGGTCTCTTGTTTGCAACTGAGAGATTATACAGTGTTGAAACCAAACACAGGCTGGGAAGTAATAGGCCTTGTTATCAGCAGCAGCAGAAGAAAGGGTTTTGTTGTTGTTGGGTTAGGGTTTTTTTTAAAGTGTTTTTCTCGTGTAGACCTTACTATGGGATTTATTGGGAACCTGCTCAATCCTTCAAATTAAACGCAAGATAAACCAAAACACTGTTCAAATGGAATAAAATAAAATACTACCCATGAAATAGTCTGACTATATTTTAGTATTTCTTTTCATTCCAAACCAGGCCCAGTATCACAGCCCAACAGACTGGAGCTGCCTGGTGCAACCACAGTAACTATAAATGCTCCAGTGCACCGACTTTTAAATGCTTCTTTACAAGGTGGAAGATGGGGCAGCTCTCTGTGCTTTATCTAATCCTTCTCCCTGCGGTGTGCCTGCCAGCAGCAACACTCGTTGTTAGTAAATGTGAGAGTGATTTTGTCCTCTTATGTACCTCGTCCATGAGGTCCTAGTAAAGGCAATCAAACAGCAGCCTTTGCTGCTGCAAACTTACCAGGCAAAAAATGTACCTTTGTTTCTGGCCAGTTTTTGTAGTCAGAGAAGGGAGAACTGTGTAGAAGCACTGCTTGGGACATGACATTTCTGGAAATTTTGTTCCACACTTTCCTTGCCTGTCTTAGGGTGGTTGGTCCTGCTACCTACCTACAGGTGCATAGGTTTTATTTTTTTAGCCTACATGCTGCTTGCTTTTATGTCTACTTCAGTTTTCGCAGCTCCAGCATCAGCTGTCATTGCCCACCTTGCTGACCTCCCCTGTGGTCAATCCATTCACTGAAACGAGTCCTGCATTGTAAGCTGTGCATTACTGCACTGAAATTCCACGTTTCAGCTGTGATCCCTTCCTTTCTCCAGTGAGTAGAGTGAAAAGGGAGGGAATCCATGGGTGAAACAACATGTGTAAAGAATTTTTGCTGAATTTTTCCACTGTGGGATAAGAAATGCAGAGAGGAAAGTGTATTGCTGAGCCCTGCCCTATGTGTTGGCATCCTGCTGCATTCTCAGAGAGTTTTGGACTTGGGAGTAGGAGTATAGGTTCAGCTTAGAGGTCCAATCTGGGTAGTCAGCAGTCAGCCTTGAGGAGTGACAGAGGACAGCACATATTTTGGGTGGGTCTGGCTGCAGCAGCAGGGTACCAGGTACATTTTCATGGTAGGCTGCTGGCAGGATCACCAGTTAGTCTGGTGAAGTGGAACTGATCATGGTTTGGTTCACCCAAACAAAGTGAGCAAGTAGAATGGTTTAGCCCAATTTTAAGGACATATCTTTTGTCACTCTTAGCACAGGACACATTGTCTTTGCAAACCCACGCTTGCAGCAGGGATGTGGCAGGGTTGCTGGATGTCCTCAGAGAAAAGAGAAACCTCTTTAGGGACTGATATGAATAATAAAGACACCCTGCAAAGGGTCTATCCTGATGGTGTTTTTATTTTTGAGACTCCGCTAGAAGTGCAGGATGTTCCCTTCATACCCTGAAGAGCACTGACTGCTTCACTGCCTCCTTCTTCCCTCTTAAATTTGTTCTCCTCCCCAC
This sequence comes from Corvus kubaryi, assembly GCF_017639235.1. NCBI lineage: Eukaryota > Metazoa > Chordata > Aves > Passeriformes > Corvidae > Corvus > Corvus kubaryi. Next base: position 16,525,400 of record NW_024581096.1, on the reverse strand, counting down.
TTACTGCATTTAGCATCCCGTGAAGTAGGCACTCCAGCACTGCCAGCGAAATAAACTGCCTGCCACCTGCCTACCTATCTGCAGGTCCATTTTTTTCCCTTCTCCTGGCTGTAAATATGTTGGTCAGAACCAGAGCTGGCCCCTACCGTCTGCATCAGGCTGTATTTCAGCATTGCCCGGGCTTTTTGCAGCAAGGGCTTCTGACTTAGGGCTGAGAAGAACAATAACAGCTGAGCTCCAGAGGAAGGAACATGAATCAGGATATTAGTTATTCCTCTGCTTTTCTAGAACTTGGGGCGTGAAGAAAGATACCTGCTTTCTTTCAGATCCACCTTCACAGTGTGAGCTAATGAGGTGCAATTTTACAGCTCAAGATGAACGAAGAATCTGGAACTGTTGTTTGCCTGCATGTACAAATGGTGGCAGGTGCTAAGCAGCTCTGTAAAAATCTCACCCGTCAGGGCAAACCATGAGAAAAATAGAGTAAGGAACCAAGGTGTGCTTTTTTCCTCTGGAGTGTCTCTGTCTGTAGGTGATTTCCCAAACCAGAACTCCTCAAAACTTCTGCACTGCTTTGAGCCAGAATGATTTCCACCGGCCGCCTGCTGCTGAAGCAGACGTCCCTGCCTGGGCTCCTCTGTGGGGGCCTTCACTCACTCAGTAGACTAACAAACAAAAACCTCTCCAGCAGGTTAATGGGAGGACCAGAGCAGGGAGACACTTATGTGCTTACAAGCCACAGAGGGAGCACAAGATTTATTGATCCATGCTCCAAATCAGGGACAGAGCACTAGTGAGGGACACAGGATCCAGGGTTATACAGGGTTGTACAGGTGTACCCTGTAAAGTACCACAGTGAAATGGTGAACTGCCTCCTTTTACAGTGGCTGAAGAACAAGCAAGTAATGGATTTGGCCTCCCTCAGCTTCTCTCCTGAAGGTCTCTGTGCCCACAATCCATACTCTCCCAAGCATGGGACACTCTCCTTCAGGCCTGATTACACAGACTGAATTCCCCTCAGACAAAAGTGGGAAGGTGACCTGCTTTGTAGCAGCCTCAAAAAATGGGAATCATTTTATACCAGTAAGACACCACCTGAGACTGAAGCCTTAGCAGAGATACTAATATTGGGTCAGGCTGAGCTCAGTTTCATCCTGGTTCATTGTGGGGACAACAGAAATTCTGCAGGAATATTACAATAGTTTGTCTGAGGCCTTTTTGAGACGAGATGAGATGAAATGAGATGACAGGGAGTGATCTTGTAAGAAGGCAGGGGTGAAATCTGAAACACAGAGCTGTGGGTCTGCATGCTTGCAGAACTTGGTGCTGGTACAAGGCACTTGTGCTTGTCTGTGGGACTAGCTCTGCTCCTAAATACCCACAGCTGGTGGCAGGCTGGCTAGCACTTTTCTGTGTGCATTATGTAATTTTTCTTATTTCCTTTTCCCCTCATGGTTCCATTTCTTCTTTTCCTCATTCTTGTCTTCTTCCTTTCTCCCTTTTTTTCTTCTTACCTTCTCTCCTTTTTCTCCTCCTTTTGGTTGATTCTCCTCCATTCCTTCATTCGTTTTTCCCTCTCTTCTCTCATTTAATTGTTTAGAGCAAATTTTCAATCTATAAACCCATTACAGCAAAGAGACTTCGTTGAGGCAGCCTCTGAGCCTGCAGATGTGGTGGGTCCTGGATTCCAATAACAGAACTTATTTGGAAAAAAACATTATCTGTAATGTGGAAATGGTTTGGCTTGAGGCTAAAATTTATCATCATTACCCTAATATCATCTCAAGCCTCAGCTCTGGCAGCAGCTAAAGAAAACACCAAGGCTTAATTCAGTCAGTGCAAGGAAAGAGAGACAGAGGATGGAAAATATGATTTATGATGGAAATCAATGCAATCATAATACTTTATGCTTGTAAAATTGGGCTGTGCCAACAGTGCTCACAGATTGTATAGGCAGCTCTCCACCAAAAAACTCATGGCAAGATAGAATGCAGTAGTATGATGGTACAGCTGGCACAAAGGGATAATATTCAAGGCTTGGGGTGTGAATGGGAACAGGTTTTGTTTTGCTGGGGGTTTGTTTTCCCTCCTTCCTTCTCCAGGGATCAGGCAGTTTCACTCAGCTGAGGTCTATCTCCACAGGACAATAGAGAGATGCTGTCCCGCAGCTCCCAGAGGATGGAGGAAGGGGAAAAGGGAAGGGAAGGATGACAATCTGGAATATGAAAGGAACGCTGACTAGTTTTCCAAGTAAATGGCAAGATCTGGCAGGAGCAGTATCCCCAGTGTAAAAGTGAAGGAACAACGTGACTCATTCCTCTGCAGTGCGGAGTACCTCTAAGAGACCAGCTGAAGTATATTTACAAAAATTTGAATCAGGCTGTTCACCTCAGCTAAAGACAGACAAAAGTGATGAAGTCTGGGAGGTCTGTTTCTAAAGCAGAAAACTAAAAAGCATCTGAACTTTCACATTTGATCAAATCATGACTCCTTTCATCCCATAAATAAAATAAAAGTTGCAGAGATCACGACAAATTGCTGATGTAAAGTTGGGTTAGCTCATATGTAGTGTAAAGAACATGAGTTTTCAAAATGCTATATGCAATTTCTCTGAACAATTCTTGAAGGAGGTTCTGCACTTTGGTTATAAGGGTGGGAATATACCCTTGCAGCATTGCCTGTCCCTGCAGATGCAGGACAGCTTAGCATCCCCAGCAGCCAGAACAAGGGAATACAGTTATTCTTAAGGAATGCAAAGAAAAATGTTCATCTATTTATATAATTTCATCAAAGGTGAAATACATGGTAGCTAGGATGGGCAATTCAAAGCAAACTCTGTCCAAAAGATGGTCAAAAGAGGGCACTTGCATTATTCTTTTTCAGTGGAAAATATATTTCCAAACAAACCTGTCATTAGTAAGGTGCTCTTGAAATTCTTTTGATATTTCCTGAAAACTCGAAAAAGCTGTCTCTAAAAGTTGAAAAAAAAAAAAAAATGGGGGATTCTTCCTTAAGAATAATCAAAACTTCCACATATCAATTCATGATCCCTCCCTCTTCCTCTCACTCTCCTCAGGCAGAGTAGATGCATACAGTGATTTAGATCTATAGCCTCTACTGAGGAATACATTGCAATGTGGAGTTGTGAGCACCACACTTATGCAGAAAGAGGGGACATGCTGGAGCACACCACTCACTGCACACCAGAAAATCCAGACAAGGTCAGGCCTCACAGTATAAACCATTAGGAAGACAGGTTTCCTTGTCTTCAGAGCTCACAGGCAGTTTTTTTGTAAATGCTGTAGCCAGCCAAGGCAGTCTCCCTGTCCCTTTCCAGCTCTCAGTAACTTCATTGGAGTTACACAGTGGCCAACAGCATTGAACCAGCTTGTACAGGCAAGAGAAAATTGAGAGGAAATGCTGCTTAGGGTGACTCCATACCTGAACTTTCATGAGCCATGCTGAGGAGTACCTGGTGTCACAGGGGGCTCCAGAAATATGCAGTTGCAGACAGGTTTGCATTCCCAGAAGGATCATCACAATGAAAAGACCATCACTGCACAAAAGTAATACAGTTCACCTTCCACTTCCAGGGCCAGAGCTAGGGTTACCAAGGAATTTGCCTTATGCTGACAGGGACATCTCCATCTGTAACTTTAAATGCTTAAAGCTTTCAAGCACTGTGCTCTTTGCAGGAATGGATAAAGAAAAGTACAAAGGAGCCTTTAGTCTACTCTTCTCCATCTCATCCACTTCCACAAGGACATTGACAGAGGAGGCTCTGTGGCGCCAGAGAACTTGTGTCCCTCTCTGATCTGAGCTTTTCAAATGAAACCAAGAGGAGGCTGGTTTTTAGCAAACATTATGTCTTACTCTTTTGGATACCCTGTTACATCCCATCAGTATCTGGCTGTCATGTCTGTCACCCCCCAGCCCCCAGCGCACTAGCTAGTCCTCTTCCTTTTCGCCTCCCCTGCATCCATAGCTTTCCACCACTACCCACACAACCACGCACACAGAGTACACACACCTGTTTCCCAGAGATCTGTTTGTGAAGCAGGTTGTTGTCTGATGGCCTAATTTCCCCTATGGATTAGCAAAAGACTCTACCACCTTCTGTAATTCTATCACATTGTCCCCACACTCTTTCTTGCTTCTGGAAAAGTTTGACAGCAGTAGCAAGGGATTGGAGAGCAAAAGGTCCACAGAATGAAACCGAATTAAAAGTCTTGAACACCTGCAGTGTCAGTGTTGGACAGCCATCTGTCCCTCATTTGAGAGCACCGTTACTGTCTGCCATACCTAATGTTGCTTGTCCCAGACAAATGTTAGGATGCTGCATGGACTAAGTTGATGTACAGGGCTTTGCTTTGCAAATCTGTCCTTTATTTTAAAGACAGAAATGTCTTCTACTTTGTCTTCTGGTACATTACTGAGATCAGAAGAGTCACATTACTATACATTAACTCCTTTTGCTGTTCAGGAATGCTACCTCAAAACAAACCTTCTTTTTTAACTCATACCACTTTCTATCTGCACACTGCCTCAAGTACAGAAACACCCAGACCAGGCACAAGAGTATTTCCTCTTCACAAATACAGATATAGACACATATATATTGACATATAAAATGATTTAAAATATGCTAGACTTATGCATATGCATACCCTCACACATGCACACACATGCTTCACATGCATAAGCAATGAAATTTTTCTTCAGACCAATGTGCTGGGACCACAAAAGATCAGGAAAAAGCTTGTTTGATGCTAAATTCTTGAGCATACTGTCCATCCAAGAATAGAAGAAATAGGTTTTTAAGGACCTGATAGGTCTGAACGTTTTGTCCTCTAACAAAATCAGTTTAGCAAGAGAAAATCTTGAAGGGCCTTTAGAGGAAGAAAAGAGGGAGGACATAATTTTCATTTTCTAGTATATTCCTAATTTAAAGGAAAACTGATTATCCATCTCCTCCCAGACTTATTTTTCTGTATGTCAGTTGAATTGGCAGAAGAACCACAGTTTTTGTGTAGGAGACAGAAAAACAGATTCTATTTGCTCGTGCGCTTGAGAACTGTCCTCTGCTACTTGAGCTAATAATGTTTCCTTTTCTGTGATGATATTGAAACCAAGAGATCTCAAAAACCAGGAGAAATGGCTGTCACCAAGTCATCTGCAAATACAGTAGGGCCTTTGCTGTAAACTAGAAAAGGCATGTTGCAAACCAAAGTTTACTAGTAGTCATTGTTTCTTTCTTCCGAGGACTTACTGTACTTCTACAATCTTGTCCACACATCCATCAGAATCAGAGTAGGAGTAAGTGGGGAAGTTTCACCATCTTTGCCATGTAAAAAGTCAAACTATGTAGATCCAGTCAATTTGACAAGTCAGTGGCATTGAGTCAAACCACATCCTTAGTAAATAAATGCCCACATCACACAACCATCACTATGTTCAGCATTTAAGTGTGAATCTTGTTTACTTCTAAGCACCGTGGTTAAGACTGAAGGTTCAGAGAAGCTGTTACATCTTTACATCCTTGGAAATTGATGTTCAGTCATGGCAGAAAGGGGAGGAACATGAAGGCCTCATTGGTTAATCGAGAACCCGAGACTTTGTCAGTTCAACATTTTTCTCTACTGAAGTCATGGAAATAGAGATTTGAATGGTTAACATTTCGTTTTCCATCACTTCAGTTACATATAAAATAATTTCAGAGCAGGTCAGGTGTGGTGATCAGTAAGGTGCTTCTTGCTACCACCACTACTCTCACAGGGATCTCCTGGGGAGGAAGAAACAGCGTCAACATGGCTGAGCAAAGAGGGGCGTGGCAGCGTTCGGAGAAGACTTTCTCAGGAAAGGGTGTTTGGATTTTTGTTGGTATAGGCAGGAAGCTTAAGATGTTATCTGCAGGCTACAATGTGTGCCATTTTAAACACACTGCTCTTAATAAATACCGACAGCAAATCAGGACAAGAACAGACGCAAGTTGTTTCAGGCGACTTCTGTCAAGTGAACAGTAATGCACCAGGATTAGTGGCAATCCTCTCCATATTGAAGAGAGCAAGTTGCCTGCAGATGAAGTGCTCCAGGCATTGCAGTGGGTTTATCAAGGGGTCCTTGATATTCTGGAGCAGACGTGCAGGCTGCAACATTAACAGTAGCTTTTCAATTCAGCCATCTCCTGCTGAAAACTGGGTGGCAGTAGTGGTGGGAGTGGGAGGCAGTTGTTTTTAATTCCAGATGCATCCTAAAGAACCCACATCCCAGTAGTTCCCAGACTGCTGCCTTCCCCCCAGTGATGTTGCTAATGCAACTAGACTTGCTCTTAATAACTAAAATGTCAAAAGCACGGTATTGGCAGGGCAACAGTTTGAGCCAGTGAACCATTAACTTCCATCCCATTGTGTGCAATCAAAGTCAGGGTTCGCTGGGGCTCAAAAAGGCAATGGCAACTAGCCCCAGTGTCACCATCGTCACTTATACCAGGTGTCCCTCGAAAATGCCAGCCCAGAGGACAACCTTTTCTGGTATGATTTTATTAAATGGGTGCTAATATCTAAGGCATATTTTTCTTCTCTCCACGCTGAAAAAGGGAGTAGGAGCATGGGTTAGCTCTTTATATATGAAGAAGACACCTCTTGCATATTCCTGAATAAGGATCTCTTTGGACTGACAGGGTTGAAGTACTACCAGGCCTATTCTTCCTCTACTTTTCAGCAGCTTTATGCCATCCTGCTATCTTAAGACTGCCTAAAACCTAGAATTAACAAATTTTATTTAGTTACCATGAGGGAACCCTCATAACAGAGCCAGCTGTGTTGCTTTACTAATAACACCATCAAGGCTGGTTTCCAGAAGAATCTATCTGATCACTGGCATCTGGTTTGAATTACTTTGTACATTAGCACTGAGAGCTGCCTCAGTCTCTGGGCACCTCAAAGGTCTCTTTCAGGCACAGATTGGTTTGCTTGCTAGATCCTTGTCCACAGCTGAGCATCTAAATTTGTATTTCCAATCCAATTTAAAGGAAGCATCCAGAGAAAAATCTGTCCCTGTAAGACCCCTAGACTGGAAAATACTGAAAAGACAGGAAATTAAGATAAAAGCAGCATCTCACATTCCATGGAAACCATTTCTAAAAAACCTGTCACCACTTCTGGGATTTAGCTGTGTAGAACTTCTTGCTCAGAGTTTTAAAAGAGGTAATTAACAAAATACATATTACGGTCTCTTTGAAGCTGCATGGTGGGGTCTCGCTCTAATAACTTTAGCTGCAGAGCTCCTGTCTAGACCCACCTCCATCTTAAACTCAGGAAACATAAGTAAAGGGAATCCAGTTTGGAATTCCTCCCTAAATGAGATTCTAGCAGAGAAAAAGGGTTTACATAAACTTGGAAGTTTTTCCTCTGCTCATTCTGAGTTTGCAGCTAACAGGAACTCTTCGTGCCCTTTTTTTTAACCCCCTTTTTTTTGCCTCATTAGTCTTCTAGCAAAAATGCTGTGTTACACGACTGTGAAAGGGTCTGTATCCTCCATGCACTTTTTATGCAGTATATAAAACAGCTTAATCAGACACCACACCAAAAGGAGCATACAGACACACACACAGAGTGAGAGACAGCAGGCACACCTGAGACTAAAGTGCATCCTGTTCATAAAGGGAGATATAGTGCTGATGGCATTTCACACTGAGGTATCCAGGGACCATCACATGGCTTGATGAGACCAAAGAAGCTCAATAGACTTTCCAAACCTAATTAGTACTTAATGATCTGGAGAGACACGGATGTCCATCACCTCTGCTTCAGCCCCTCTGTTCTTCCTCAAATTCTTAATTAACCTTTAAGGAGATGATGTGCTGATGAGTTTCCTAGGATATTGCATTGATTTTTTTTCACACATGCACACATACGCACTTGTGCACACGCTCAGCCACACCACACATACCAGCTCACATATTAAGGAAGCTCTGGTACAGTTTCTCAGCTCCAATGCACTCCACACAAGGGCTCTGCTGATCAGTGTTTATTAATGAAGTGCTGCCTCGAAAATTGTTAATTGATGGCAATGTACAGAACATTGTCTGGAATTTAACCTTATTCATCATTTAAGTATGTGGGAAACTAGAGCGTGGTGTTAATTAATAGTGTAAGAACAAAGTTGGATCATTCTGCTGTGGATTTGAAAAACAAAATCGTAAGTGCAAAGAGAGGGAGAAAAAAAGCTGTGATTAAATATAAAACCAGAGCAAAAAACTGAGAGAAAATGGAGCCAAAGCCAGTGTCATATTCAAGATGACTCACTTTGTGCTGATAATGAAATAAAAATTTTCTTGTGAGCCTATGTAATTTTTTACTGTTGTGTCATATTTAATCAACTCTGAGTTTTAACAAGCTAAGTAGAGGGTGGGGGGAAGCTACTACCAATGAAGTGAAAACCAATTAATAAGTTTTGAAAAGTTAATAGACAAATTTTCAGATTAAAGAAAAAAAAAAAGAAAAGAATCAATGTTGGTAGCTGAATTCACCAGGGGGAAGATGACAAATGGAGAATGCCTTACTTCAAGTTCACTTAATAACAATCTAAATATATGGTGATAATGTAGTGTGCAATGCTAACAGCTGCACTCTTCCAGGCTTTTCTAGATGTTTTCAATGGCTGTTTGTTCTCCAAGTCATACGCTTGATAAATGAAAACCTATCTAGCCAGATATTCATTTAAATGACTTATTACCATGGGGTCAACACACTGTGGTTTGAGTGTGACATTGCCTTCCACTGGACTGTTGCCCTTGCTGAGCTAGGGCACTTAAACCGCTTGAGTTTGGGCTCAAAATTTCAGTGTACAGGCTTCAGCCTGTTGTATTCGGGTAAGTGGACCACATTTATGGACCAGTCTGCTGGTCCATGCAGGAATTTCTCTGCCACAAAGACATTTGTCCTGCCCCATATCATACCCAATGAAAAGGATAACAGGGGGACAGCATGGACATTCCTAGCTGTGCTGAAAAGTCATGGTACTGTGCTCTTATAGACTAAAGCCCAGTTTCTGCCTGTGATCACACAAAAAAGTCCGTGAAGAGCAGGGGCTGAAGCCTAGCATTTCTTTGGACCCATCTTCTTCTGCAGTTTCTGTGTTTACATCAACTCGGGGTCTTAACCCTTAAAGAGATATTTCAGTGACTCCTAGGTTTGAAAATGTGGAGGATGGTGTGAACATGTGGTGTACTCCCCACTCCAGAAATGCTGTCATGTAAAGAGAGATGATGGTCTGAGGAAAGAGAGGAAATGAAAGACAAAAAAAAAAGCTATATCAAGGAAAAAGTAAAAGTACTGACAGATTTTCCTGATTTTCAGGGAAATGTTCTTCAGGGGTTAGTCCAGTCCTTCCCTTACAGTTTAAAAGAAAAAACATGCTATTTTGAAACAAGGATAAATCTCATCACTTCTTTTTTATTTCCAAAGCTTTTTTCTCTTTTTATTTTTTTTTTTCCTAGAAAGTATTCTGGTTGTCGACCAAATTTCTGACTTATTCAGATCTCCCTAAAACTTAACTTTCAATTGACTTTTCTGTTTATTTGGAGCATATTTCTTAATTTCTGTTTGGGAAGATAAGGCATGAAATGAAATGTGGAGCTACACAAAGGTTGTTTTACCTTAAGGCCCCAAATCAGGAGTAGTTTTGCCTGTGCTGTTCCTTGAGCCTGTAACCCTTGAGTCATTTGGCTATTGTGGTGATGGGGCTGGATAAGCACATAAAGCCTGGAAGAGAATGGGAAATGGATGGTGAGGAACGTGGAGCACAGAAGAGGACAGTGCAGAGCATCAGGGACCATGGAGGATGTCAGTGGCTACCAGATGCCATGAGAAGGCAGAGGTCTTGTTTTGCCCAGATCTACCAAGACGAGAAGAGAGGTCCTGGCATTGCATGTGCAATTCAAATTAAGCTCAGATTTCCTCTTTGTAATTAGTGACTGTTTGTGTGCAGCACACTCTAATGGTTGGTAGTGGGAAGGTACCCAAAGGGCACGGAAAGCTTCAGAGGTATCTGGACTATGTCAGAAGCAGGATGGTGTTTTGCAGAAAGTACAAGAGAACATTTCCTGTTCTGCACATCATGACCCCTAGATGAGGTCTGATTGTCCTGATATCGCTCTACTTTGTGCCTTCCCTGAAAGCTGATTCAGTCTTTATTCCCTCTTCTCTCACCACATGCCTGGGGGCACAAAGGACACCCCCGCCACCCCCACTAGTCATGTACACTGACATGTAGGTCATGTAAAACAAATCATAAAAGAGCAAATACCCCATCTCTCAGCCAAGAAATACCTGGTGAGGATGGTAAGAGTGTTTCCTATTAGTGGCTGTTAAGTGAACTGTTTATTATTTAAAAGTCAGGTGGCTTAATTGTTCATGTGAAAGCAAAAAGCAAACAAATGTCCTATAGACCAAGCTCATTTTACTTCCTATCTTATGGGGAACCTTTACTACAGAACCTGGCAGCAACTGGGTAAGAAGACAGAAGCTATTTTCTGCATCTTTCACTATTTATTTTCTTCTTACTGAGAAGAAAGCTTTTTTTCTAGCCTGTAAAATTTTGTTAAGATGAGCAATGAGGGGAAAAATATGCTGCCTAAATCTAGGACAATAGCTGACTAGTTAAAAAGAATAATGGTCTTATATTTAGGAAGACTGCTCAATGGCGGACCAGAGCAGAGTTTAGTTCTAGAAAATCAAATAAATAAACGAATAAATACATAAAGTAAAGGGAAAAAAACCCACTTCCTCACTCTCCAGAATCCCAGTGTTTTTAGAGAGTCAGGTGTGGCCATCTAGATCACCAAAGGCAAGCCAAAGTTGGCAGCTTACTGACTGTGTTCTTAGCAATGCTTACAGCCAGTCCTGGACATTAGAATCTGTTTAACTGAGAAAAATAAACATGTTAATCATGATCCTGGGGATTAGCTTGTAATCTGCTTGAAAATCGTTGCATCATTTTTGGCCACCAGAGTTAGTCTTTATCAGAGCTGGTTCCACACAGAGATTAGGCATCAGCAGGGCTCTCCAAAGTGTACCCAGCTCACTCCCAGGGGCTTTTGGGGTCAGTGATGAAGTACCTTGCAAACAAGCTCCTGGCAGGTGTTTCTCAAAGAGGCCCCTCCTGATCTAGCAGGGAGAGTGTTAAATTGTGGATTGCTGCACTTGGTTCAATTCCTTTCTTCACCCCTGTGAGGGACATTAATCTGCAGGGCTCTCTTTGTTCCCCACTCTTCTCCTGCTATCACCTATGTAGGGTATTTCATTTTTTGCATCAATATTTGTTTCTTGTATTTGACACTTTTCTCTTGGCAAGGGGAAGGTATGACCTTGGTGGGAATTTGTTTCTGGGGCAAAAGAGCAAATCAGAACTAAATCACTCTTACCCCCAGCATCAGTCAACCATCAGAAGAACCCTGCAGAAGAGAGTGCTCAGCATGTGCCAGGAGCTAGAAGAGCTGGAGGGTGGTGAGGCACTTGCACAGGCTGCCCAGAGAAGCTGAGGATGGCCCATCCCTGGAAGTGTTCACGGCCTGGTTGGAGGCTCTGAGCAACACAGTCTTCTGGTAGACGTCCTTGCCCACAGAAAGGATGTTGGAACAAAATGATCTTTAATGTTTCCTCCAGCCCAAACCATTCTACAATTCTGTGCTTCTAAAATGAACAGTGGGGTATTCATTGCCATCTTAACCTGCTTCCTACTTGTCCCAGTTAATCCTTCACTTTCTACCTTGGGTGAGCAGGAAGTAACTTTTGATTCCATGACTAGGTGAACTACCAATGACGGTATCAACATTCTGTTTTCACTGGCTTGAGTAGGGACCACATTTTTACATGGCACAAGGTCAGAATCCATTCTCAAGTAACTTGAAGAGAGCACTTAGTCTTGGAAAGACAGAACACTGAAGGCTTTGTCACCTAGACCTAGGGAAGCTGTGCACAGTGGGGATGAGAGTGGAATCATGAGGCAGATGATTGCAGCTCCTGTCATGTTTTGCTAACAAATATGCTTTAATCAGATAGCACCGGTGGTGGTGAGTGTGGCGCTACCTGTTTTGTGCACAGTAGTATGCACTCAGCTTTCTGGGAGATATTCACATACTAGTTCGAGTATCTCACTTCTCTCTAGCAGGTGCTTGTTATGAAATAGGAATTTTTCCACACATTATAGTTAGTTTTGATAGAACACTGTCATCCCCAAAAGACATTCTCTCCATCCTTCCTATTCCTTGGCGTCTTCTTCCAATGACTAAACTTCTACATGCCTATTAGCAAACAGCCTCAGCATCCCATTGTATTACTTGAATGACACTATAATAAAAGAAAAATACTTAGAAAAAAATACCCAAATCTGACCGGGGAATCTTTAGAGAACTTTTCTCAATCCTTCTGCCTGGTCATGTAGTGTATTGATTTCATTCCTTTCCTCCTCCTGTCATTGCTGTGCCTGCTTCCTCCTATCTCCCTCATTCCCTCCCCACTCATCCCTACAGGTATAAATAACCCAAAATACACGTAGCTATGTCTGTGACATAGCTATGCTGTGTCAGTCTCTGCTGTGCCAGTTTCCCCATCTGCTGCCTCCTTGCCCCACGCTGCACGTCCAATACATGTTCTCATCATGCTGAGTTGAATAAGTTGGATACCCGTGTTTGAAATTAGGCAAAAGCTGAAGCCCTCTGCTGAATCTGAGACCTAGGTCATGACACTGATGGTGAGCAGGCAATTGTGTCTTTACAGAGGGGGACCAGAATCCATTTCACAATGCAAATGCTGAGTATTAATGAGTCTAATAGACACAGGTGTGAAAGTCATTGAAACAGCAATGTCCAGTGCTGACCGTCAATGCAGAAAGAGGTCTCTGCTTGATCTTCCTCTGACCAGGCTAAAGGCTGCTGCGTTACATGAGCCTGAAATGCACATTGATTCAATTTCCCATCTCTGTCCTGGAGTTCCTTAGGAAACGGAACATTTGCTGAAAAGAAATAAAGCAATCATTACAAATGCTAGTCATTAATGGTGTGAACCTTCATATTCACCTGCCAAGACATTGGTAGCGACTCAGCAGTGTTGTTCCCTGAGCACTGACTGTTGGGTTTTAATTACTTTGTTCTATTAGAGCTGTTCAAATCAACCATTTGAGAGCTGTCTGGCTGCTGTAGTAAAAAAAATAATAATAATTTGACCTTGACATCCTTGTCCTTCTCTTTGTCCTCTTTGGAGGCAATCATTCATACAGTATATATCTTGTATATAGTCTGTCAGTCTTCCTCCTGCAGTTCTTGTGAGATCACAGTAGCTTTTCTGGGTGTTCAACCTAGTTTATACTGCACTAACTTTACTCAGCACCTAAGTACTGATATTTCTGTGGGTCCTTTATAAATGTTCTCATGCTGATATTTCCTACCATGGCTCTAAACCTGTGAGAACTGGACCACCATGTGTGTTACCTTCTTCATACTTTACTACTCTGACTATATATGTCTTTGTTAAAATTTAGAGTCTGTCTGCTCTCCCATCTACTTGCATGCAATAAAGTCCCCTAGTTGTCAAATGCAAAAACATTCCAAAATGTAAAAGCTAGACCACCTGTGTATCTCCCTTATTACCAGAATAGGTCTACTTTTCCCCATTCCATCCCTAAGCCAGGCTAATGAAAGGCAGATGGACAGGTTTTTAGAAGTCAAAAGACAAGTTAATGCTGGTCTCTCGTGGCAGACCTCCCTGAGAAGTTACTGTCTTCATCTCAGCTGACATCATCTTGACAGTTAATGAGAGTGTCTAAGTTCTGAAAATGAAATGAAGATTTGAGTGCACTGATCCCCAGGCCCCAAAAGATGGTTTTATAAGTAGTGGCCAATTCTGTTACCAGTCCTGCAAGATACTGCAGCTGGAAATTGAGTTTAAGCATAGAAACAGCTTATTGCAACATTATCTCTTAACAAGGGTTTAAACGCCACATCAGAAGCAACACAAATAGAGAGAAACTAGGTCTGCAGTAAAAATATAAACAATTTCATTTATGCTCCCTTTCCTCATAAAAAAAAAAATAAGTTGACAAAAACAATTATATGAGGTCCTTAAAATTTATCCATGGAATATTTTGATTCCATGGACAAATAATAAGTCAATGCATAAATATTTATTTATACTTTAAAGGGCCACCATGCTGTGAATAGCAATTTGGGTAACTGATGCTTATATCTTCTTCCATACGCCATAATCCTAAATTAGACTCCATGGATATGGTACATGTAATAGTCTCTAGTCTCAGTGCAAAAAGAGAGTTCATCATGGGAACTTTTGCCTACAAAGTATCCTGAGAGGCTTAGTACATCTGGGGAAGCCATCTCACAGCAGAGTACGATGGCAGCATAGGAGATGAAAATACACTTCCTCTGGCAGAATCTCCAGACTGAAATCTTTGGGGTGTTTGGGATATGAAAGGGGAAAAAAAAAAGATTCTCCATAGACACCTCATTTGTTCCATGAAAAAAACATAGAGCTCAAACACTAAATTTCTCTGAAGAAACACCTTGATTTCACACTAAGTGGTGATTAAGACCCAAGAGGAGAGGCTTTCTCCAGAATGCAGCCACCCACTTGGCCCCCAGATTTCTCTAGCCAAAGAAGTGCTATGAGGAATAAGATCGTCACAACCTTGTGAGTCTCAATGAGATCCTTGTGATCATCCTGCTTGGCTCCAAGTCATATGCAGGAGCAATACCTTCCAGTTTCTTTCATAGCCACGCTGCCAAGGACAGTCAGGGAGACCACAAGGAAAATGAGCATTTTGTATAACTGCTGCTGGTGTCCAATATTCATACATGGCACCCCTTGTCACCAGAATGGTCATCTATTCTGTCAGGAATGGTCATCTATTCTGTTCAGGAAATTAAACACGAATTTAATTCTGGGTAGTGCCCCTGAGGGGAGGAAAAAACCCAAAACCCACCACAAAAATAACCTATGCCTCTCCCTTTACTATCCCTTTAGTTATCCTATCCCCTACTTCTGCAAGAGACCTGCCGTTAGCAAATTCCCAAGCCACTCATTTATTTTCAGGGCTGTGCTGTGAAGCCTCATTCTTCAAACATAACAAATCCAACAGCTTCATGAGTTGAACTATTGTGGATTTTTCCCTGTGACTGCAAATGGGAACGGTCTGTACAAATAAAAGCCCAGATCTCTCCGCTATTACAAGTAAAATAGTCTGGGTGAAATATCTGCTGAGGAATATATTTTATGTGTTTTCTTTAACTGTCCATCCAAAAAGTGCTGAGTGATGGTCGGGTGCTGTTAAGAGGCACTGATAATGGCCTTACATTTATAAAGTACCATCCATCCAGATAGGCTCCCAAAGTACTTTATAAACTTTACTAACTGGTTGTTCCAGCTCCACACATCACCTTATATCTATCCATCTGTTCACAGATATAGCCTTACACAGAGCACTTCTCTCACCACTAAAGGGTGTAGCTGATGTTTAAGAGCTCACATCAGTGTGGAATAACAACTCCATGGCTTACTCCTGCTTCTCTTCCATAGCTCTGTTGACTTCAGCACAAATTAAAACTAGGGAGCAGAATATGAAGCTGCTCACGAATCAGGTCAAAAAGAGATGAGGTGATTTTCGCATAGTAAAGCAGAGTAAGCCACCTCATCGCCAGCAGCTGCTTAGATGTGAAAAGTTTACACAGATGTTTGGGGAAGCTCACAGGTTCATGGAAAATCTTGATTCCACATCCACCTCTGCCACAGAGATATGCAATGGCTCTGGGGACATTACTGTCAGCAGACTTAGACCCCCCTTGTGCCACAGCTGAGCTTGGGGTGTCTGTGTAAGTCTTCCTATAACAATGCCCACACAGATGACCCAAAAGCTGGGACAGGCTCAACTGGACATCATCAGGGGATGTTGGCTCTGTAATCTTTCACGGGCTTATTGAAAGAAATTTGCTCAGATTTTTATTGCTCTTTACTATCTGTATTTCTCTGAAGTCCTGAGTTAAAGCTACAATTGCACCACCAAGACAGAAATGGAATTCGGTATTTGGGACTACCAGTTTGCAGTTAAAATACTTAACCAGGGGATAGTGAAGGTAAAGCCACTATAAAGAGAGAAGAAGGCAGTGAGGGGTGTGCTGAGAGCCCCTGTGAGCCCCAGGGGACTGCTCCCCTCCCCAGGTGAAATGGGAAAGTTTTACGCAGTGCTTCCTCTTCCCAGAAATTTTTTAAATAAGGAGCATGTATGTCTCTTTACACAGCCCTTTGACAGTTCTGTTCACATTTGGTTGGGGTTTAGATCAAAATTAGATTCTGTTAAGTTCCAGCTTGCATTTGGCTATAGGAGGCATTTAGATCAGACGACCTCTGCTCTCCTGAAATATACCCAAAGATCCGACATGATTGTGACTGATTAGGCTATGATATCTTTTTTCTTTTAGTCCAGAGGATATGTTCAGACAACAATCTACATTTGTGTGAAATGAGGATCCATCCAGCACCCTGTAAAAAATCTAAACTAAAAGATTAATTGTTAGCCATGATTACCATATTATTTATGGTTATTGTGTGATGTTGAGACTATGTTTGGAACAGATGGGAATCCAATTAGCTTAGTTCTGCCTTTGTCCGTTGGATGAGACATTAATTTCAGGGCCACTCTCCACCTTGTCTGAATAGCTATGAGAAAAGAAATATGCTCATGGAACTTCATGTTTTTGAGACTGTTTGTCATATATTTTGTTTTTTCATGAAAGGACACTACTGGCTGCTAAGCAACAGAATAGCTGTGTTTACATGTACATTTATCTATATATATGCACATACATACGCAGACACAGGGAGTTGTTTACTCAAGGACAAGAGTCCTCAACAGACTGGTTTTCAACTGAGAGTAATTCTATTAATTAGGGCTGCAGATACCATCCCCCTTCTGCTTCCCCCACCTTACCCTCCTTTTCTTTCCTCTGTTGCAACTATTACTATTTTTAATTAACGTGCCAAAATGTTCACTTCTAACTATAACAAGAAAAGAGAAAGACAAAAGGGCAGAAGCAGGGAGAGGAGCTCTGGAGAGAAAGACAATTTGTTTGACTAACCCTTTCAGAAAAAGACAGGCTTGTCAATGATTTCTCTTCAGGATGGTATCCCATAACCAGGGGAGGGAGCAGAAAAGCTTTTTAATGGGGCTTTTCTCCCAGCCAGGAATAATCATGCCTACAGAGAAGTCTTAAAGCAGCCTTCTGCTTGGGGGCAGCTCTCTTACGCATCTCAGTGGTATTTCTTTTTTTCCTTTTTAACTCTTTTCCTTTTTTCCTCTCCTCCTTTTTTTTCCCCCTATTTTTTAAGGCGTTACGAATTCTTAGTCTAGGAATTATCTCTCAATCCATCTATATTTTTTGTGCTGTATTGATCATTAGGTTATTTCTCCACCACAAATCCCTATCCCTGGATTTTAAATGTTACAACATTTGATGTAATTCCCACACTTCAAAACTGATATCCAGACACCAAAGTAAATACTTAGGGTTCAAGATTGCTTCTCTGTTCTTCATCTTTGAAACAGTTTGTGATTAATTGAATACCCGTGAAAGGGGAAAGTGATTAAGATGTTCATTGCAGACAAACAGGTATAAAAGATAATACTGGGATTGAGATATAAACACAGCATCAGCACTAGAAAAAGTGTTGATTGAAATTTGGCATGTATGAGTATGAAACATGGCTTTTCATATGCAATAAACTCTATAAAATACATGCCTTTATTGCTGCTGTTTTATTTAAGTTGAAGTGTCTGGGAATTGATGAAATACCAGGGGAGGTGAGTTCAGGAAAGAAAATCAGCTTTTAACTAAAAGAATAATGGCTTTGCATTTACTAATTTTATCATTCTTTATGGATAATAATAATAATCTAGATATTTGCCAGAAATTGGAAAAAATAGTTTGCTCATTTTAGGTTTTTTGTTGAATCTTTCTCTTCCAAAGCCTCCTCCTTGTCCCTTCCCAAAATATGTGTGAGAAATTAAAAGCATCAGAATTTGGTGTGTTATGAGCCCCGTCCCTTCCAATTCTGAGGACATGTGAGTTTTTAAAGCCTCCAGCTGGCATCTACCAGCCTTTCCAGACAAGCTGTGGATCTGGAGCCCACCACTCCAGAGGTCCCTGATTCAAACTCAGTGGCTTTGTCAAGAGGGCGGTGACTACTTTTGCGTGCACACAAATTGGCAGTTTTCTGAACCACTGTGCTCAGAAATCCTTGACTCCTATTCATATGCGTCAGGCAGTGTCTCTCATTTCAAATTACATGGGCTTATTTGACTTTCAAATGAGAAAACTAAGTATCGTGAACAGATGAAGAGATAATCAAAACATCTTTGTTCAGGTTTTTGGAAACTGGTTTTGAAAACTGAAACTCCTGAGCCATTCTGCCAGTTCTCACAATATTTTTATCATTAAAACAACAACAGCAACAACATTTGCTAATCGGTTTCCTAAATCTCCTGCCTTTGGAGGCATGTGAATTGGTGCTGATTCACCTTAATAATGATTAAACGTAACTTATGTTTCTATCAACCCATATTTGTAGGAAAGCTTGAACAACATTTACTTTCAAATGAAGAAGAATTCAGAATCTGAGCTATTTCTAAGCCAAGCTTCAGTGCTGACAACAGTATTGCAGGAGCCACCCTTGCTCTGAAAGCACTGGCATAAAATCAAAAGTAGTATAAAAAGAGCAGAAACACATGATAGTGAAAAACCTTCCTGGATCAGCAACTTTGATCCCTTACCACTGCATGGACTTGTCAAGGTTCATCTTGAACATGATCTTGTATCTTGCTCCTCACTTTTTGGGCTAGGCTAGGATTGCTTATTGTTGATGAGAGATAATCCTCTTCCTTACTTCTAGGCTAAATATATTCATAGCTGGTTGGTCTGTTTCCTCATCCCAAAGAATTTATAGTAATGACTGGCTAATTGTTAATTCAATTATTCTTTGTAATTATTCTTAACTATAAGTTGCATTTTCTCTCCCTTTTTGCATATTTGAATTGTTATCTATGCATATTCACTCCCCAGGCTGTTTTGGTGAGTTGTGATTGATCAGCAAAATCATATGGTGAATGTCTTTCATTTTCCCAATTCAATAAGCGAACACATCTCTGTGTGAAAATGGAGTACTCATCTTCCTTTAATATTTGAATATATGTCTTGGAAATTTGGGGTATTCTTGAATTCATTGCTATAGAGAACAACCATTTGACTGTTCACAGAAAGTGCACAAAATAGGTAAACAAAATGTTATAAGCAGTTCAGTCCTGTCCTCTGAAAAGGGAATTTACCTTCTCACATGGCTCTTGATATGTTACCTTCTAGAAATGACTGCATTTCAGCAATGCCTCACACAAATTTCTTATGAATTCAGTTTACTGTAAAGTACCACAGGACATTTTGGGATGTCATTGTGGGTGCAGTTTGGTTCTGTCTAGACTGGTATTTTTTAAACAGACACCAGGGAATAGTATATCTTCAAGATAATAGTATTTCATAAGGATGGGTGGAGGCTGTCAAGATGAGAAGGTCTAGCAACATTTTCTAAGGGATTTCAGGGTCTTTGCCAGGCAATTCCACAACTTCAGGCCTTGTTTGCTTATGTTTTGGTTTAATTATCTGGAGTGAAAGGACATCTTTGCTTTGTATTTGAACAGCGACACATCACCTGCCCTCTCTAACCCCAGCTAACAGCATTATCGCCTCAGGTCAAGTGAGAAAGGCCAGTGCTCTTGTTGCTGTGAGTGACAGGTTCAAACCCTTAAAATCATCCATGACAGCACTTGTTATACTTTTTTTATGAGAGTTTTTCAACCTCTCTCTTTCAGCTCCTTTATACCACAAGTCTTTGATTCTTAGCTTTCATTTGACATCATTTCCCTTATCCTTCATCAGAGGTCTTGCATTTCAATGTTTTTATGGGTTCACCAGTTTTCCTTCAGGATTTAACTCACATGCTTGTGGTCAAACTTTCAAAGCCATGGGGTTAATCTGGATTTGGAGTAAAACCACAAGCATGTTACAGTCCAGTGTGAGTACACACAGATCTCTGCTGCTTGGCCTCTTTTTCTCCAGCCAGCGAGCTGGAGACACACAAACACAAATGCACACACCCCCAGGGCACAGCCATATCCTGTTCCTTCAGCTCTATCTTCAGCATTATCAAAATTAACAAGTAGACACGTTAATCCTGCTCACTCATCACAAAGCCCTCTTGTTCCTGCAGATCTGGATCCACAGCTATTCGCTTCTTATCTTGGAGGTGAAGTAAGTAAAAGAAAGGCAAAGGAAAAAAAAAAAAGACACCTTTCTACTCTTGCATAAGCTTCAGACCAACCTTCTTGTTATTGATAAGTGGCTTAAAGTGCTGTTTGGAAATGAAAAGTCACACTGATAAGATAACCTCTGGCCTTGGAAATTCCTGGCCAAATTACTGTGCATCCCTGACTGGACACAGTTCCTCTTACTTTCGGCTTAGACTGGGGCAAGCTGACACCCTGGATCACAGACTGAGGTACCCCAGGGTAATCCTTTGTACTACTCACTAGTAGTGTTCTATTAATTGATATTGGGCCTTCTCCCCAGGTTTTTCTCCTGCCATCACTTCTGGGTTTTGTTTTGACTGGGTTTGCTCTGCCAAGAGCAGAGAGAGGCATAAAATGTGAGATTTGACATTTCCTAGCCAGGGAAGAAAGGACATTTCAGGAGCTGTGCTCACTGGCAGAGCTCCACTCACTGGTACCTGGTCCGAGCTGCTGGATGGAGAGACACCAGGGAGGATGTCAGTACAAAGCAGACAGCTGATGCTGTAGGGTATAAGAGCAGTGGAGAAATGGCAGCTTTGGTGAAGGCTCTTCCCAGGATAGGGTGACAGCATGGTCCTCTTGGGAATGAATGTGATGCAATCTTCCTGTGGAAAGTGAAGTTGGACCACGTGAATTAAACTTGCTGCTTTGCAGTGGGTGAGGAGATTTTGTCGCCTGTGCCACAACTCTGTAGTTTTTCTCAGGAGGTAGTGTGTTGCATTATTGTTGTTCCTGCTGCTGTTGTTTTAATCTTTCACGGGAGATTATATAAAACAGCCTCTCCATGAACCAGAACACATCTCTGGGGAATATGATGACAGCATCCATATCTTAAAAAGCCATAAAGTAGAGACGCACTGTGGAAAGTAGTCGTTCCCAGTAATAAGTGCAGTATGACATCCAGGAAAGATACCCTATTGTGACAAGTCTGAACACTAGTGCAAATCTGGAGAAAAGAAAATTTAAAACCACAGATGTTGCCATGTTTGTTATTTTAAAGGGTTTTCCTTCCCTAAATTACTCCTGCAGCCAGAACAAAGCCCTTTAACCCTTGGCAGACCATAGCCATTTCCTGATGCTCCCCAGCTGTGAATCTTAACATTGATTCCTCTTGAAGCTTGCATCACAGCCATCCACCCTTAAAATAGCAGCTTCCCTGCATTTTGCAGGACTCATATTTTGGTATACTCCAGCCCATGTGGACCCTGACCTTGATGGGTGAACAAGCTGATAAAGGGTTTTCTTCTTCCCTGATCTCACGCAGAGATTAATTTCTGGACTATATATAGTAGATGTGAGGCCCAATAACAGGCCTTGCAGGAGCTGAGGCAGGAGAGGATAACCAGAATTCCCAGTCACAGAGGGGCAGAAACAGCCTTCAACTTTATATTTGCAAAGTGTGCTGCACCCCAGAGCAGGGCACTCATTAGCTACTGCTGTATTTGTACATGGAGGTACAATCCTGCTGCATCACCCGTGCTGCAGCCCACAAGATGGAGTGGGACAGAGTTTCCTTGCTGTGCTACTCCACTAATCTGCTAGGACAATTCAGGCCACTGAGCTTTAACTACCTTGGGCCACACTTTCAGAGCTGAAATGCCACCTATATCCCTGCAGCTAGTTAGTGAAAGAACAAGAGACTTCCAAGCATGATTGAGACTGCCTGAGCAAGGTGACGTGCGGGGTCTGGTTTAGAGCAAGTGAATGGAAAGCCCGGGGCACAGTGCGGGTCAGCCTTTCCAAATATGATGCTGTGTGCCTCAGTTTCCTCTCTCTGATCAGTGTGCAAATTATGCCAGCAGCCACTGCCCTCAGCTAGGTTTTATTAATGAACTCCAGGACCAATAAGTCAATAGATCCTGGAGAAGTGTCAGTATTACAACCATCCACGACAAGGGAAAGCACATTCCCAAGCAGGGACAGTGTGGAAGGCCTAATGAACATTAAGCAGAGCACTTGTTCTGCACTGGCTTTGTCGCTGCTGGGCAGCCTTGTCCTGACAGAGCTCCTGTCCAACCAGGGACGTACATCCATTCATCATTAGTCCTAATGCAAGCTTGGGAGTTTTAAAGCCAGGGCTAAATCAGACCATCTTAATTTGCAGGCTTAATGCATTGCATATTATCCATATCCTTCCTATGGGATTTATCTTGATTAAGTGCTAATTTGTAACTGGTGGTATACCCAATGAAGTGACTGATGAGAAGGGTGCCTGGGTTGAGAGTCTGTGTTTTGGCAGCAGCGCAGACTGGGGATGGAAACTGCTGCTCCCACTGCAGACACTCGGGCAGGCAGCAAATTTTATGCACATCCCCATCAGCCTCATAGGCAAAGTGTCCAGAAGGGTTTAGCTTGGGTTATTCTTCAGCTGTGATGGAAGCCAGAGGTCTGCAGTGGGAGACAGGACCAGTCCTACAAAGGTTTTTGGCCATACTTATCCCTGAGCTGTTGTATAGCTCTGTGTAGGCAGAACAGCACAGGTCAGAACAGCTGGAGATGCTTCCAAGTGCAGGCAGCTGTTCACACACCCTGGCTTACACATCTCTGGTTGCCTACTGGGCTCTTCCTGACTGTGCCCACAGCTGAGCTGCCTGCCCCGTCCCCTGCAGTGACACCTGCCCAGACCCTACCTGTCTCACTGCTTCCATTCTGTGACCACCAAGAAACAGCTGGAGTAAAATGTTGAGTGGATGAGACCATTTTAGACACAATCACAGTCCTGATTTGACCACAAAAAGCTGGCAGAGCCTAACAGAAACATTACAAAGTCTCCTTGAGATGGGCAGAGCTTTTCCAAGGAGCTAGGAAGCTCCTGTTTCAGGATAGTTTTACTTTGTTGACCTTCGTTTTGGAATCAGAAACAAACCTTCCACCTTCACCAGACACACCAAATTTCAGATCAATCTACATCAGCATGTAAATTTTACAAGGTTTGAGGAGAAGTGACCTTTTAGCAGAAATGGGTTCTCAACTTTTGCTATCACAGCGCTGGCATTTCACTAAAATAAAAGCCTTTATTTCATCTGGCACTTTGGTATCTGAAACTGTGTCTGATTCTGTAACCACCTGCCCCTCCCCCAAATCATAAATATACACTGAATATATGCCTTAAACAAGTCTTATACACAGAAACACACATACAGAATTCAGGTCAGGCTGTTTCATAGTCCTATTTTACAGAAGAGTGAAATGAAACTTCACTCAAATTTCTCTGATGTGGTAATAGTACACCCAAGGAAGGCATCCAAAAGTCTTAATTTATGTTTTTTGCTGTACAAAGGTGTTCTCAAATAGCATTTCTCCTTTTGGTTGTTTTTTCTAATGCTGAAAATAGTGGACAGTTTCTCAGCTGATGGGTAAGGCTTCCTTTTACTTGAGTAACTAATGACAGCAGTTGAGGAGGAAGGGGGGCTTTGTGTAAAAAGAAGTTAATTAATTTCAGGGGTTTTAATCTCTTTTCTTTTGTACCAAACTATAAAACAAAAATTCTTCGGGAGCCAGAACATGTACCTCCAGTAATCGAAAGAGAGGCAAGGATCTGACTAATAGATATTACGTTCCATTATATGGTCTTGAAGTCAATAAACATTAGGTTACCTTCATGCAGTGAAAAAAGACCAGATTTATTAAAAAATCTTATCTGGAGGGTTTGCATTTCAATAGGATGTGAATTTGCATATTTTAACAATAACCTCCCATCATTCTGTCTGATCTGTGCTCAGTTGGCCATACAGATCACTTTATCTTGAATAGATTATCACCGGTTTAATAAACCCTTCATAATATGCAGGTATAACAATGGTACTTCATTGGATAAAGAAGGTATTAAAGTTCTTTTTCTGGAAATAGGGGTGGCCCAGCTAGTGATTAACTTTATACCTCTGTACATCCCTGTGCTGAATACCGATTGAAGGAGAGTATTCCCATTATTCATATTCAAAATGGACCAGCTCTTCAGAGCTCCTGTTAACTCCTCCTTGCCCATGGCAGCTGTGCAGACATGGGAGTTAAAACAGCCAAGGCTGCCGGGGATGTTATCTCCAGCAGTGGCCACTACCTGGAACATCAGGAAAAGGCAACACTCTTCCCCCAAGCTGAGTCTCTCACATGTGCAGGGTGATCAGTGCCAAGATGTCTCATGAAGGAGGCACCATCTCAGAGCTAGATGGAAGTAGGGTCAATGTACTGCTCAGCAAAGGGCCAAAAAGGCTTCTAGGCAAAAAATCTTAGATAACCTGTTTTCGGTGAAAAAGCAGCATTATTCTTCCTTGTCTCCTCTCACAGGCTTTTACTTATTGACCCCTTCAACTGTCCACACAGAAGTTCATTTTCCACTGGTTGCCCTTTACAAGGGATGAGTCCATCCCACAGCTCCCATGTCCTGGCTTGTCATCCCAAAATGGTTGGTTGGGAGCAGCATCTCAGACCCTCGGCAGGAGCACCAAGGAGTCTCTGGCAAACCACAGGGCTGGCTTTTGCCTCCTGCAGTTTCCACGGAGTCAGACTATTATTTACATATGCCTGCAGTTCCAGGCTCCTGCCCATCTTTCTCATGAGACACAGGGCAGAGCATCCGTACCAGTTCAGTAGCGACAGGGGCAAATATAATTTTCATGTTGTCCTGAAATTTTTGATTTCTTCATTTTTGTTTCTTTGTTGACATTTGCACCCTGACTTGAAAAAAAAACCTGATACTCTCCTTCTCCTGGGTACCCAGTACAAAGCAGGCAGCTGTGATTGTTAACTGTCCACACACACAGCTTAGACAACCTGCAGGCTACTGTGGCATTAAGCCTGAGCTTGTAGACCTTAATGAGAGATAATGTTTGCTCAGGACCAGCTCTGTGGTCATGCAGCCTTGGGATCTGAATTGCCTCACATCCGACCAGCTGGGAGCAGAGGAATAATGAATTTAGGGGCTGAGTGTGCATGCCTGTATGAGAAATAGAGAGTATGTCACACACGCATTCCCCAAGACATTCCTGAGAGCAACTAGAACTTTTCACACTCTCTCCCTCCCCTGTTTTCTTTTTCTCTGCTCAAGCTGTGTTCGTGCTTGCTTTTCCAAAGCTCCCATCAGGAGCTTTTTGCTTCACAAGAGCCAACATGCCATTGTGCTGCCTGACAGTGGGAGCACAGCAAGGCTAGTGAATAATGGAAAGTTATTGACCTATAATAACCTGGCATTATTGACCATAAATGATTTAGTTAAAGCACACACACACACGCACACACCATCTCACGTGAAGGAGCTGAATTTTGAATTTCCTTTGTTCAGCACTGGCTCAATGGAGCTTGTCACAGGGGCATTTTGGCCTGGCATGAAATTAATGTTAATCAAAACATCTCTCAGGATCCTCTGAATAAGATTCTTGTGGGGAACAAGCACAATACCCGGATCCAAAAGCAGGTTGTCCCAAGTCTTACTTGAGGCTCCATGAGAGCACAAACCTTTCATGAGCTTCAGCAGAGTTCACAGATTTTAAGGCTGAAGAGGACAATTTTCATCAAGCAGCTTGACCCCTGCCATAAGGCAGTCTAGAGACTAACAACTACCCGGACCAATGACCTGCCACCGAACCAGAGCACAACATTTAGGGAAAAGGAAAAACACCCACTTTTGATGTCAGACTTCCCAATTTCCTATTATTTTTTCTTTCTGCTGAGCCAGCTGCTCCCCTCTGAAGTGCTGACATCAGGTCCTTTGGAGTCACAAAGTGTTGGTCACCCTTCTGGAAAGCATGCTCAGGGCTCATGGCTGGCCTCAGGTGCCCCCCTGGATCCAAAATGTCAGGCACCACCCCCCACCTGTCCCGATGAAACCCCAACACCTTGCTGTGCCTGAATGGAGGCCTGTGGAAGGGCAGCTATCTGAGCTGCTGAGCTTGGCTGGGTCACATAAAGCTGTGAGCCAGTACCTGTATAGCTGAACCAGATTTCTGAACGAGGTATAACTCCAGCTACTGTCACAATTGCCATATGCCCTCCTAAGATGTCTGCATTTGTGTCAGCATCTGAATTTTGTGCCCGGGCCTTATTATGGAAAGTTTTTGCCCAGCTTTTGGAAGGTGAAACTTTGCAGCTTGGACCTGTCCCTGATAATCTATCAGTGCTCTACAAACAGCCATAAAGCTGTGTGAGTGTTGTTTTTTTATACACAAAATAGCCATGCTCGCTGTGCCTGGATTCCTTGTTTTCTCAGGGTCAGACGGATGAAAGAAAGGATTGCTTTGGTTTCAGATTTGCCTGACTGGTGCTCTTGATGCAAGAACAAAATTTTAACTCTCGATGGCGCTGACCCATGATACAGAAGCAGCTATAAATTGGCATTTACAGCACAGAAAAGTGTCAGGATGCAGGGATTCTTTCCCTTGCTTTTCCAAGATCAAGACAATTTTTCCTACTGACTCCAGCCGGCAGTGGAAGCACCTGCAGTCGCTCCTGCAGTCCAAAATCACTGCAGACAGGCAATCACTGGAGTCAGAGGTGCGATCCAGTCTGTGTACCGAAGTAACTAACTTTTGAGTACATTTTAAGTACCTAATGAAGCAGGCTTCCCAGAGTAAATCCTTAATTTCTCCATCTAGGAAATTGGGTTTGCATAATTTAGTTGCTTAAATTTAGGCAGCCAAGAGCTCCCTCTGGAGGTCTCCAAGCAGCCCGTTCCTCTGAATGGGCACGGCCAGCCACTTGCTTCAGAAAGGCACTTTCAAGATGTATCTGTGATTTCAGCACAAGCTAAGCCTTTCCATCCAGGCTCTCCCCCAGATTTTCCAATTTTTCTTCCAGCACTAGAGCTAAGCTAGGGGGCAAGACCAGCTGGGAAGAAACAACCGAATTTCTCCCTGAAGTCAGGCAAGGCACATGATAGCCTAGGGTAGGTCTCCTCGTCACCGAGAGCAGTGGCAGAAGCGCAGTGCCTTATCTGTATGTGCACGCCATCACACACTTGTGCACACACCTGAGACCAGCCCAGAATACCTGACTGTAGCAGGATGCAACACCAGCCCACAACTCTTTCAAGGGGGGCAGAGGACAGGGGTGCTGACCTCCTCATTCCTTCATGGAATGAAGCTGCGTCAGGGGAAGTTCAGCCTGAACATTGCAAAAAGGTTCTTCACTGAGTGAGCGTCTGGTCACTGGGACAGGCTCAAAAGAGCACCAAGCCTCTCATAGTTAATGGAGCATCCAAAAAAATGCTCCAAATCATACAGACGAGTGTTAGGTACACTACAATGATCATCACAGGTCCCTTACAACTCGGGATTTTCCATGATTCCATGGCTTTCAGCTCTGTCCTTCCTTCCTCTCTGTATAACAGACTGTTATACCAGCATTATCCGTGCCCTGATACCTTGGATTCATGGAGCTTCTAACAAATATAAATTCCCCTTAGCACACACCCCATTTAATCAAAACCTTGCTGGTTTAAGCAGTCTGTTTTATTAAATTACCAACCTATGAAGCCATTAACTCAATTAGAAGCAGCAGTTCTGTAGTCTTGACCAACCAAGGGGTAATATTGCAGTGGTAGACGTTATGCAGGTAAGGCATGTTATAATAACAGTGAGAGTTCATATAGCATCTTAAAACTTTACAATTTTGTAGGAATAGTATCTAATTAATCCTCACAATGGGCCCTGAAGGCAAAGATTACTGTCTAACCCCTTTTTCTGTGGAGGAAACTTAGTGGGGAAGGAGATGATATGTAATAGACTTTAGAAAAGAGTAAAAGGCCATATCTTTCCACAGTCTGCATTCACAGAAGGCTCCCCAAATTGCTGCTTTCCTTCTGAGCAAATCAACACCAAGTGACCATTATCTCCCTTTCTTGTCTCCATATTGTAATGTGTAATGGGCTGAGTTAATTTTAAAAAATATGGGGTTTTATTTTGGAAGGCGTAGGGGTAGGAGTGTAAAAGTAAATAACACCAACGTATTACTAAAAGCTAATACTATTATTAAAAGTAAATCATATAGAAATTGAGATGATGAATAGGAAAAGGAACTGGACTTGATTTGAATTTGAAAAAGAAAGTGACAGTTCTAGGATCAGATCTGCTTTTAGCAAAATTCTGAGAGGAAAGGAACAGCTTAAAACAGTGAAAATCAAACAATGTTTCTAATAATTAACATTGCCAACTGTAAAGATTCATCAGTCATACATTATCTCAAGCAATCCTGTGTGGTATTATAAATAAGAGAATTTTCATTTTCACATATTTGTTTTCTTTAAGCTATACTTTGAGCGTTAAGGATTTTCTTTTATTCTGGAATTAAAATTTTTGTTAAAAAGTTGCTCAGGTCCAGAAGTTGAGGATTTAAGGAAAGCACCATATGTCAGGAGACTGATGGTAAAGCCCCAAAAGCTAGAAGCTCTGGCACTGCTTGTAAGCAGGGCTAGATCAGGGTTACCTTTAAATGCAGAGAGGTTTTCATTATACCCTTACTCAAAGAATTAATGAGTAGTTTATTTAAAGTAGATGATTAAAAAAAAAAGCCCTATGATTGTTCTCAGTGGTGATGGTTCCATTTTATCTCCTTTCTTATTTACACCATGTAGCACCCAACTCACACTGCAGAGAGAGAAAGTACAATCTGGCCCAAATTTTCAAATATGCTCAGCACCCAGTGGACCAAAATCTTTTAATTATCTGTCTCTGCATTTGAGAACATCCTGCTTTTGAAACAGAAGGCTCCTTAAGTAGTGTGATTTCTTGCTCGGTTTCCCCCTCTGCATTTTTTTTTTACTCTCAGCGTCACGTCTCCAGACTATCTCTGTGCTGTGATTTCGGACAGATCCTGCTAGGAAGCAGCAAGGCTTGTCCTCCTCCGAGGTGATTCAGACATGTCAGTGTTGCTTAGGCTTGCTACCCATGTACCCAGGAGCATCAAAGCCTGGGAGCTCAGACATACACGCAGCAAAAGGTTAATGGCCACAGCCGCCAGAAAGTTTATAGCTGAACTTCTTGTGTGTTTGACCAACTCTCCCTCTTCAGTCAAGGGCCACAGCACAAGCAGGGGAAGGAAGGAGGAGGGTGCAGCTTGATGTTGTTCCCACTGAGGCCTCTCTGCTTTGCCTCTTCCAATTTAATCCAAGATGAACATTCTATGTGAGCAAGTGAGGGGGTCAAGCTTGCAAGCAAGTGGGAAGAAAACTGGGGTGATGAGGAAGGGAGAAAATAACTTTAAATAACTTGGAGCTATTGGCTGTGATGCCAGAGGTGGCATGCTGCCTCCGGCCACTAACACATGTGGACAGGTGAACCTTTACACAAAATCAATCATCATATTTATTCTAATTGTATCGTAATAGTCCCCCAGGAGCTCAGTTCAAATGAGCTTGACATTATTAAAATTTTAATGCCCAGTTTTCATAGCTGAATGAATATTTAAAGGGTATGTCCCAGGCTTAAGTTATGATGATGAAGAAATTAATGGAATGTCTTGTTTAATGCTTTGGTACATGTTGATGCAGGAAAAAAAAAGAAAAAGAAAAAGAAAAAAGTGGTCGATCAAGGCAGAAAAGAAAGAAAGGCAATGTTTAGTCATAATTAGAGAGGAAAGCATCAGTGATGCATTAGTATCAGACACCAGTTTTGTTGGATAGCTCTCAGCAGAGGGGCAATATTTATCATTAAGGAGGGGGGAGGTCAGGGTGCAGTCAGGGACCAGAAGTGAAGCAGCTCCACATGAATAACAGATCAGAAACGAATCCCTGAGAGTCTCTGACCACATCCATACGTAGTGGAATGAGCTTGCTAGCCTTTGTTGGCTGGAACAGACAGAGAAAATCACCTTTGTTACCCAACCAGGGTGTTTGTTTATTTTAAGTACCCAGATCAACTTTGAAGGATGGCATAATTAATCAGCAAGACTCATCAGTCTGGTAATTACGTTACAGATAATTGTCTAAACATAGGACCAGATGATACCAGTTATACATAGATGGGAGTGAGAGGTAACTCCTTTTGCACTGGAGGGCCTGATATAGGCTGAAACTGGTACAGAGAATTGCACTGACAGTGAGGGTCTGAAATCTGGAATGATTGGGGGGTTTAGTTTCATTGATTGTTTTTGGGGTTTTTTCAAGCCTTCCATCCTTTTCCCAATTCAAGAAATGTTTGGGAATCTATAGATCTTTGTTTTTTATATTTTGAAGCCTCTACTAAAATTTGGAAGGTTCCAGCTTGTGCTTATTCATTTACTGTTAAAAACTGAGGACTAACTTGAGCGGCTGGATGGGCTTAAAATCACACCCTGTATACATTTCATAGCTGTGAAGAAGGGCAGAAGAAAAAGTTAATATTCTAAGTCCCTTCACAGAAGATTCTCTCTAAAGGGGTACTATCAAGATTAAGATAATCTTATTCTTTCTCTGAATCTTTCCTTGTTTGTTTTCTTTTTTGTAAAATTATTTTTTATTTCCTTTTTGCCAGCTTGGCAGCCGCAGCCCTGATCCAGTGCACAGCTAAGGGGGCTTATCATCAGAGCAAAGTGCTCACGCATCTAATTTGAGGTGTGATTTCAAACCAGCTTAGGCAAACCAGTGGATAAGGTGGCATGGCCACTGGGCGTTCTTATGCTCAAATGGAACTTGTTTCAGGTTGCCTAAAAAAATTAGACTTTGTTTGTTAATACAACTGTAGGGAGAGCACAATCATAACACCTGCATACGACAAGGATACACCTTGGGAAGGAGGCTCTTGTGCTTCAGAAATGCCAGAGCATTCCACTTGGAATAGGTGTAGGTCTGGGCCGCCTGGCATTCAGAACTGAGGTAAGGGACTGCCCTCTGTTATGCTGCAGCAAGCAGGAGACTTCAACCTTTCGAAAAAGGGAAATTAGTGTAGGAGGAAGTAAGTGAACACACTAACCTCGAAAGCAGGACCAGTGGCGGGGGAACAACTCTTTCTGGCTCAGGATGGATCTAGCCCAGTACCCAGGAAAACCCTGCTTGCAATCTTTACCCAGTGACAGCCTCTTTCACTTCCTGGGGAGGCTGTGTTTAAAGTCATGCTCTGAAGCTACCTGCACATTTAGATCGGTGAGAGAGCCTGTATTTCATGGTCCTGGCAGTGGGTGAAAGCAGCTAGTTAATTTACACAGTTTACTCAGTTGTTTGTTAAACGGCAGTGCTGTGGCAAGCATTTCTCCATAGGCAAAAGGGCTGGCTGTGGTTCTTATCTTTGTGGCCAGGCATACAAAGCTACAAGCACAGAAGGTCTAATCTTCTTGGATGGACAGTGGCCAAGGTCTTTTTGCACTCAAAGCACTGAAGTCAATGGAGCTTGGCCTTGCCTAAAGTCTGTAGAGTAAAGCCAAGCAACCATTAGTGGCAAAGGCAACGTTTGGGTCTTGCTTCAGAAGAAGAGATAAAGCCCAGAGAGTGAAGAGCACAGCAGGAAAGATCCAATAGCCAGAGGTCATGGGCTCAGGATAAGGGAGAGACAAGAGCAGATGTTCATCTCCTAGTGAGGGAACAAGGGTTATGTCTACATTGCCTTCAGGGATACATCTGTCTCTGACCTGACTGCTGCCCTGCTCATGTCCGTGCTGTCCCTGGGCTCTGTGTGATCATGATGTGCCCCACATGCAGAGAACACCCCACTTGCCCAACAGACAGCAGCAGAAAAGCACTAAGAGCACCTATGGGACTGCTGAGATGTGAGGTCTGAGCTGGGCAGTGCAGGAAGAGAGAGATGCACAACCAAAAACACCTGAGCTGAGCACACACATCAAAACTGATCCAGGATGCTCAGCACATGTTCTCATCACTCATTTAAATACTGCAGCACCTCGTACATGCATTTAGCCATCAGCAGGGTGGGGATCAGTGCTTGTTAGTGTAAGGCTGTCTGTTGTGTCTATATGGACTACCTTCATAAGCTGGGGGAACTGGAATGCTCAGCCTGGAAGAAAGGAGGCTCAGGGGAGACCTTGTAAGTCTCTCAAACTACCTGGGAGGAGGTCATTGCCAGGTGGGGGTGTCTTCTTCCAGATAATGAGTGACAGGACAAGAGGAAATGGTCTAAGTTATGCTGAGGTTGAAGTTGATTATTAGGAAACATTTCTACACCAAAAGGATGGTCAATCACTGCACCAGGCTGCCAAGGGAAGTGATGGAGTAGTCATCCCTGCAAGCATTCAAAAAACTTGTAGATGGAACTTTTGGAGTCATGGTTTAGTGGTGGACTTGTCAGCATATTATTAACAGCTGGACTTGGTGATCCTAGACATCTTCTCCAACATTAATAACTCTATCATTCTATGACTATGCTGTTCTGCCTTGAAGGAGTTTGGAATCACAGTGTCTAGGCTGAAAGAGAATGTAGTAGTAATAGAGTAGTAGTAGAGGATGTAGTAGTCTGTTTCTACTCAATGCATGCTAAGCTGGCTAATAGAAAAAGTCAGGGATAGAGAAGAATGATTTTCTATAAAAGGTGTATGGGCACATTTTAAAATTGCATGTAAATTATCTTGAAATAAACTCAAGAGGGAAATGAGAAGAAAGATGGAAGAACTTTTGTGGAAGAACGTTTGCCTACTGATACTAGGGAAGAAGGCAGGAAAGGACAGCAAAAGACTGACTTAGTTTTATATTAGAATTTGGTGTGTTTATGAACAGAATTTCACACTGTATCATGGTATCAGCAGGGAATGAGATTTAATGAGCAGCATGTCCATTCAGGAGTTATACCTCTGCTGTCAGGATACACATAAAAATAGACCCTTTTATAGAGCTTAGCCTGACCAGAGGGCCAGTCCTGGGACTCTTTACATGCTCAAGTACACTCACTACACGTTCAGAGAGTTCTCATTCATGTAACGGGTCTGGGGCTACAGACACATTTTCAAAAGTCATCATCCACAAGACACCCTTCTTTACCAGGAAAGAAAGGTAAAGTGCAGGACCAAAGTAAGATCCATGAGTGCAATAAATTCCCATCTGGGTGATCAGAGCATCATCTCCTGTCCTTAGTCACCAAGGCAGTGTGGAAGCACAGCCTAGTAAGTGAAAATTGACCTATTGAACACCACTTCTACAGTTTGACTGTCCAAAACTTTAAGGGAGTCTCCTGCTGTCTCTTTCACATGCAGAATTTCATATAAAACAATATTTCTAAGATATAAATACTAAAAAAAAAAAAAAAAAAGTCCTGTCTCTCTCATTTTGGAAATGAGGCTGTGTTAAAAGCATCCTGTGTTTTGTCCTCAAACCTTCTGAAGACTAAGTTCTCCCTTTACCCTACCCCACTTCATTTAAAACCAGAGACACCATAAGGTTGAACACTACATGCTCAGCTACCCTAGGAACAAACCAAATGATTTGTTGTATTGGAAAGGCTCTATTTGCCTATCGACATGATTAGCAGTTTCTTCAAACTCAAGCCCAAACTGTTCTGTGAGGAAGTTCTATATTTGAAGCCATAGGCTGGTGCACTTGAGTGTGAACTGAACTGAAGCCCCTCTAGGGGCTTCAGATGAACCCTCTAGGTTCATCTGTGCACAGGGGAAAAGGAGAAAGGCGAATCAATAGTTAGACAGATGGATTATAATATGTTTTATATGATATATAGAAAATACTCTCAGAGAGCAGGGATGGCTGGTAGCAATCGCTCTCAGGGGTAGGCACCAGAGCATTGACTGATTTGTAAAGGTCAGAACCTTCAATGGGTTTTCTTTATGTTTCACACATTGCCATTTCAGGTCTTCTCCTCTGTTTGTGTACATATCTATGGACATGTGTCCATGGGAAGGGCAGGGAAGATGGTGGTGGGGGGGAATTAAGAGTCCTTTAGCCAGATGAGGTTTAGGATAGTCATTTCAGAGGGAATGCATTACTAGTGAGGTAAACCAATGTTATCGGGGGGGGTTTTTTTAACAAAATTTCTAAAATACTTCCTCTCCTTACTCTTTCATTAATCCAACATTGTATCAATTCATAGTGCCCACAGTAAATGTGGTTAATGTGTAATTACCATCAACCCATGCAAACACAGCACTTACCTCTAGTCCCATGGGAACAGGTTTTTGCTCTATGCATTACAGCTCAAATAGACAAATACAGGAGGTTGCTTGTGTAGCTAACCTGTGGTGAGAAACCTTCCTGATTCTGCAGCATTTGGAGAAATTTCCCTGAGAACCTGCACCCTAACTTTGGGGTTTTTTGCTTCAGAGAAAGGAGATTGCTTTGGATTCACACTTATGGCTATCTAGTTTAGATCACTGTAATTAAATTATGTCACTCAGAATCAGGTACAGAGTGATTTACTTGAACTTTGCAATTACACAGACACAATTCAATTGTAGGTGATTTTCTTGGCTTTTCCAACTTTGACATTAATATACTTTGCATTTCCTTAGGGCCCTCTATCAGAGCAGATTTTGTTCAATGCTTTAAAAATTATGACCCACTCCTACAAACACATTCCTGCCAATACCTTTGCTCACATGAATAGCTGTATTGAATTCAGAGAAATTACTATTGTGCACATGGCAGATTCAAAAAAAGACTCATGGCAGATTCAGTTGGCAGAAGTGGTAAAATGAAATTCCTCTTAGTGTTTTGGGAAGAGATTTTAAACAAAAAAAAAAAACTATTTTCTGAAAATTTCATAGCAGTTATTAAAATATTCCTACCTCCAATTAACATCTGAGCTATGTCATGAGATCATCAAGAACTGCATATTATTTTTAGGGAGGAAGTTGTTCTGGGATGGGATTTTTTTTTCCATGAGGCTAACCAGCAACTACAGAGATGCAGGAGTGCCCAATAAGCATTTGCTGAGACCTCCCAGCTCACATCCTTCATGATTATGTCACAGCTGTGTTTCATCATTGATTTAGGGGGCTGATGCCTGAACAATACCAAACACAACAGAACATCAGTGCACAAGAAGAGTTCGTTATTTGCCATTGTATCTGTCCACATAATTTAGGCATAGAAATGACTGGGTGTTTGTTTGTTTGTTTGTTTGTTTAACACCAGAATTTAGATACTTTTTTTCATTGGCCACCTTCATAGTACATTATGATATCTTCATCTTTATTATATAGAAGAAAAAGCTGAGAAAGAGGCAAATGTAATGATGTGTCCAAAATTATCCAGAAAGCCAGAGTAGAGCTGGAAACAGACCTTGCCAGACGTTAGCACCTCTACTTTTTTACACTCTTTGGGAACTTCCAGAAACATGTGCAGCATGGTTTTTGATACAAACCAAAGCCCCCAGTACGTCCTCCAGGAGTATTCAATTTTTTTAAGATCTCTAAGGAGGGAGGAAAGAGTATTATTTTTATTTAGATGATCACCAGGATGATCTTCAAGAGTCGTACAGAACATACAAGCTCCAGAATAACCTTTTGTCTCCTGAAGTGACGTCATCCTTAAGCACAACCAGCAGATTATCTCCAACACTGTTCTCTTCTGCTTGGTCATGATATTCCTAACTATTAGTGGCATTTAATTCATCTTCAGTAATCTCCTCATCTTTTCCCTTTTTCTTCCTGTCTCAGAGCACATTTTAAACTATTCAGGATAATCGCCATATTCATGGGGGGTTTTTTCCATGCCTTCTTTTTTTTTTATCTCTGTATTTTTCCATTCTCAAGTAGAGTTTTAGATCTACTTAGAAGCACAAGGTGTATTGATGATCAATGAAAAAGTGGCGAGGCAAGAAGGAAAAGGGTAGTAGGAACAGTGAGAGGAAGAAAGATGGAGACAGTGAGAAATCAGCTGTCTCTGCTTCCTACTCTTCTTTCCCAGGTGATCCTTCTACCTGCTCTAAATTAATATCAAAGCCAGAGGGAGCAGAAAAGGGTTGGTGGGGGGAAAAAACGACAGCCTTAGGAAAAGAAAAATCATGATGCAGAAAAGCGTCTGTCCCCTGTCTAATTCCTGCAGTGGCCTGTAGCTGATGGTGCTGAGAAAAATACAGCAGCAAGCTCTGACATTTCATTTCTGTGGAGAATTGAAAAAGGGCTTGCTATAATTCATCGCTTCTTGTAACTCAAACCCTTTTTGACAGGGGTACCTGCACTGTCTTTTAACGGTGGCACCACCGTGGCTGTAATTGGACATGAAAAATGATGTTGTGTTTCTACTTGCTGGGAGAATTGGGGTGGGGGTAGGTGGGGCAGTGGCAATTTGGTGTGAGATGGTGACATCTGGCATAATTTGGATGCGTTGGTTTTAGGCAAAAAAAGGGAAGAACAGCCCAAAATGAAGGATATGAAACGTAACAAGTATGATCACCTTGACTAAGTTGTGCAACAGTGATAGTAAAGGTGGTATTCAGCAGAGAAGAACATGCAAAGAATCACAGGAAAATGAGAAGTGTGATGCACATAAAGTTCTAACTCTATCATCAACATAAATATTTATGGCATTTGTAAGAAAAGGACACACAACCTCTCTTACTGAAATAGGCCTATTCACAGCTGCAGTGGTACTTCTTCCCAGTACAGATGGGCAACCTGAGCCACAGGCTTTTCCTGACTCCACACTGGGACAAAGATGTGAATAAAACCCTGGTGTCCCACTCCCTTGCCACCTCTTTGAAAACTGTGCTTATATATGTATCCAGAAATCCAAATTCAATTACTTGGCTCTTGCATAAATCTTTGTGCCTCAGTGGTCCTCAGCATATCTTTGCTACAAAATTGCTGCTGAGTGATGCACTTCAAAGTAAATTTTTTGGCCAAATGGGACTCTGAGTCATGAATGAGGATAAACATTTTCCTGATTTATAATGGTTTTAAAACTATAGAGCACTCTGGTACCATAAAGTCAGACATCTTCACATTATGCAGAGAATAAAAAATTTTAGTCAGGACCGAAAGGATGGTAGAGAAGCTAAAGAGGAGATAAACACTTTTGGGACTAACTAATGGTAAAACAGTTTACTGCTTTCCCAGTGGCACCTCAACAGGGATAACATAGAACAAGGAAGCATGATCTTATTTCAAAGGAGAGCACAAACAGCATTCATGGGCAGAAGAAAGGACCACCGAATGGGCAGGAGTGTAGCACATCCTAGAGGAAAGCCTAATAGTACACTCACTCCATCTGTCTGTTCAAATGCTGGGTCAGCATGCCTAGGTCTTTTCCCATGTTGCCAAATCCCTTTTGAAGCCTTCTAGTGATAGGGTTCAATAGCACCTTGCAGCCACACTTGTAGTTCTGATGATCCCAGGTGGATTTCCTGATGGCATTAATCAGATTTGCTATCTGGCAAATACTCTTTCTCCTGTCACACTCTCCACCACAGGTCCACCAAGACAGGACAGATATTAAAGATGTCCACATCAGCATTTCCCCAAACACTTTTCAGAAGGATGCATTTTGGAGTATAAACTTTGGTTTCATTCCACTTAACTAATTGATGGTAATTTCCAGATAAAGAATAAACAGGGAATTTGAATCTCTGAATTCCCTTCTCCCCAAGAAGGTATTTCCCCAGACTGGGGAAGCTACATTGTTCTCCCATTTAAGTTCTCCACTTAGCCTTCTTCTGGTCCCCATGACAGGTCCTTGCTCCCAGAGTGTCTGTGTAAAAAAAAAAAAAAAAATCCATAGACAGAGAAAGAAAACTTAATTATTTTCCTCTCAGCGTTTCTCCCTATAATTGGTGTCTTTCATGTCAAGATGATCTCTATTTGTATTATGGGCTCCGTTCAGGCAGCACTTTCTCTTTGGTCTATAAAGAAATTGTCAAGTGTATAAATCATAGTGTACATTAAATTATACTAGCCTTTTACTTATTAATTTCCCCAGTTTTTTCTTCCTCTGTTGGATGCTCATTCCCTCACTCTTTTTTTTAGGCATTGACTTCTTTTTCTCACTCCTCAATCTCAAAAAAAAAAAACCTCAAACCAAACCAAATAAAACCAAACCAAATCAAAACAAAACAAAACAAAAAAAAAAAAACAACCGAAGCCCAAACAAATATTTGTCTCCTTTCACAAGGGTCTGATAATGTCCTCTGCCTTGTGCAAACTGACTTCATCCAGCTCAAAAAGAAGGAAGAGCTCTGTCTAGTTTTTCTAAAGTCTGGACCCAAAAGTTCCTTGAGTTCAGCGGAAATTTTCATTTTTCATTTTAGCATGCTTCAGATCAGTGCCTGTGTTGGTAGATATATGGGATATTCTGCCCTCAAGGCTGTGTCCTTTTGGACTCCAGACTTTGCCTCTCAAGGCTGTATTCGGCACACCTCCTATAAATTCCTAGCTACTGTGATTTTCTCTCTTACCTACTGCTTAGGATGCAGGTTCTGGCTGTTGTGTAATGAGCACCAGGCACCTCTGACCACCCTCCTCTGACCATAGGAGTTAGATCAGCCATAGGGTCCACATTAGGAATGCATAATATGTCACAAGAGTGCCAGTGTTAAAAGTAACCAGGTCTCAAGTCAGACACTGGTACATGGCTGGTGCCAACATCAACCTGCTGCAAACACAGTCACAGCGATTGAGCAGCTGAGGGAAGTAACTGGGTAATTTGGTTTCATTGTCCTGCACATGAGAAGCAAGATGGGGTTCATCTCACCTAAGTCTAAATGCATAGACGACCCTCATGATCAGTAGAAAGGAACAGGCACTGCAAAAGAACGTGTTTTCATCGGAAACACCAAGCTTAAGAGTGGCTCGAAGTTACACTTTCTATACATTTGAAGTTATATGACATAAGTTACTCTTCTCACCTGTGTGATGTCAGATCTTTGAATGTGTGTAACAGCTAGCTGCTCTCATGTGGGAGCCCTGTGGCAGGATGTCTGTCCTGCTGCTGCTTCATATACAGTTCTGCCCTGCTAATATCTTGTAGAATTTGAGGACCAGGTCTTTGCAGTGGCAGAAGCAAGGGCTGATACAAGGTTTACCTAGGTTCTTTGTCGGTTTTAGCACTTCAGGTGTCTGGATTTTTTTGGATGATACAGGCATAGAGGAGAGCAGAAATAGCATCTGTAGCCATTGATCCTTCTCTTCCAGAGTGTAAGTCTAACTGCAGTCAGTTTATGGATAAATACATTTTCCTCTAGAGACAACAATACAGCATGATCTGCTAGGCTCTTCATCATCTTAACCTTCTTGTCAGCCAGCTTGATAACTTGTTATTACTAAATATGTGTGCAGAGCAATTAGAATAAATCTAAGTTATTATGAACCACTTTCAAAAAAAAAAAAAAAGGGGGGGAGAAATTAGGAAAAAAAAAGAAAAATAAAACTAATGGCCTTGCTGCCCAACTGAGATTAGCTACAAATAAGGGATGGATAGTATTCCCTGGAGGCATCCTGTGACATTCATCAGCCAATTTGTGGTCTGACTTTATTGCAAAGACATATGTTGGGAGATTCCTATTGCCTCCTGACCTCCTGCTCCTTGTGATGCTTGTTTGAACTTGTACTTTCTTTGTTGGTTGACAAATCAAAAAGATATTTTCATTCTGCTCAGAGGTGGTCACACATAGAAAGATATTTTGAGTAGTCCATCTGCACAGTGTATTGATTTCTTTATGTGACAAGGAGTATGAGGCAGGGAAGTGCTTTCAGATCAAGTCCTTGCTTCTGATCAAATCTGCCTCTCTGGCTATTGACAGGAGGGGAATATCCTCATCCCTGTTCTTCAGACACCCACATCACGTTAGGCACTGCCAGTGAAGAACATTGTGAGCATCTGTTGCCCTCTCTCCTGGGAGTGAGCAGCTCTGGGGACAGTGATGGTCCCCAATGATTTTGTTGAGTGAGGGAGGGATAATTCGAATAACAGAAAACCAATTCACAGCACAGCAGCAAGGTTTTTATCCTTACTTATATTGTGAGAAAGGAAAAAGATATCTGAAAAAGGAACAGAAGGAACATCCGGTCCTCTACTCCCAGGAAATTCTCAGTATCCAATACTCCTGAGGCATGTGGACAAATTAGATCCAAATCCCTCTCCCCAAGTTTGAAATGGAGGCTGCTATGTTACACATGGCTATCCTACTGAGCTAGCAGTAGAAGTGGAATTAGCTTTTCTACCTCCTTTTCATCATGCCAATCTCAAGAAATTTTTACAATTTAAGTTTCAGCAATCCTGATGTTCTGACAAAGCATTTTTGCTCTCATGCACCAGTGTTTCCGAAGGAAACTATTAGAAATTTTAGAAGTTATGTTTAAAATTTCATGACCTGTGTGGCATGAGTCAGATCCCTCTCCCAATGTGATTCAACAAAGCCACTGTCAGGTAAGAGGAGTGACACTGATTTATTTACCTCAGACCAAGCAGCAGCCTGCACTCCATGGTTAGTTCTTTGTTTACTAATTGCTTTTTTCCCCCCTTGTGGAGTAAAATCTGGTGCTAATTATGACACGCAGTAAAGAAGCAAAGCAAACCTCTGTATATGAATGTCTGACTCCCCCATTAATTTCTTGTCTTTGTTCTTCCTTACAGATGAACAGACCGATCCAGGTGAAGCCAGCGGACAGCGAAAGCCGAGGAGGTAGTTGACTGCATTGCTTTCAGCCACAGTGCTAAATATAATTGTTGTCTCTTGCTTCTCTCAGGCAATGTGCTGATCAATTAGTAACGTAATCACTGCCAAAGAAATTCCCTCCGCAGCAAAGATTTTCTTTATTAAATCTCCTTTACTTCGTCTCACTTTCCTCATATTCAATTATTATTTGATTTTAAAAGGCAGGCAGGTGCCAGCGATTGCCTGAGAAACAAATAACTGCCTCGTTAAGAAGTGAAGCATCAGGCACTGACTTAACAAAGTTTAACAGCAGTGGACAGCAATGGGGGTTTTTTCAGACCTATGTCAGGCTGAGCTGTAGAGGCGTTTAATTTGGTTAGGATAAAGCAAATATTTTATGGTTTCTCTAACCAAGTTGTTTCTGCTTGCACTGAAGCAACTCTGCTTTTGGAAAAAGCAAATTCTGAGCTGGCAGTTTTCTGCACCTGTATCAGCTTATCTGGATAAACCTGTTGGGGAAACTGAAGACTTCTCTCAGACCTGGGGAGATATTCAGGATTTGCACAGGTGTAGCTGAAATCAGGAGCTGGTCTTTTGCTTTTCCATTCCACACAGTGGATTTGGAAGGCTTTGTTAAGTGATTGTTCAATAAATCACCAGTGATGAGGTGTTTCCTTTAAAAGGTTTTTTACCTGAACTGATGTGGTGATACTTCACCGTACTCTTCTAATAGGAGCCTGTTTGTCAGATCAAACACACAGCTCACTGAGAGAGTGTGAGATGGTCTGTTATGCTGGATAAATTACCATCCTGCTATTTTTTTTCTTGTATCTGTGCATTTATATATATACACACACATATATATAATGACATGTTCTCTTCCTCTCTATCCCTATCTCTTTGGGAAAAGAATAGAGAGTTTTTTCCTCATCTTTTCAGTAAAAACCTCTAGTACTTATGTATCAGATAAATGTGGGAGTAGATTTTGTCATTTAGTAATGATGTGGCTCTTAGATGTCTGAAAACTCTTCAATTTCCAACATAAATATAAACTCTTCATTTGTATTGGCATTAGTGGAAATCTCCAGCACCAACTACTTAAAAGGAGAAAAATGCCTCACAGACAAAAGGCACCATGTTCTCCTTTCACTTGAAAGCTGTGGGTTTCAGGGACTATGGCTGCATCAGTATGAGGCTGAAACTCTCCAGTGACTCAAGTCATTGGAAGATTTTGTACATAGCTTGTAGTTAAAGAGTTGGTGTTATGGGGCGCTGAAACCACAGGTTGAGAGAGGCTCTGTAAGGAATGGCTGTGGTACCCTGTAACTGCAGAACAGGAGAGCTGAGTGCTGGAAAAACACCAGAAATCTCAGGGATAAATATTGCACTTTCAGAGCCTCGAAAAAGAAAATTTGGGGGAATTTGGTTAATACTGGGCAGAAATTTTCTGATGGGATCTGGCAAATTCTGCTATCAAGGGCCAGGGCACACTCCTGACTTGCAACAAAGGCATGTCACATCCTACAGTATTGTCCGGTGTTTTTTAACAGAACCAGGTCAATTTCCTCCCCTTTCCCTCCCTGTCTGATGATCTGGCTCCGTGTCTGAGTAGGATTGGGTAAGCCATGGGCAGTTGTCAATGCCGATCTCCTAGGGGAAAACAGAAAGGCTCAGCTGCCTGGGCAAATGAGGGGACATTATGCACATTCCAGTGGAGTTCGTGCCGACAGCGAGAGTGAAGGGAGGGCCTTTTGTCTATTTAATTAGACATACCAAAAAATAATAATTAGGCTGGCCAATTTGCTTAGTGCGCCTACAGGGTATGTAGCTCCCAATCATTCTTTTTTTTTTTTTTTAAATGCAAATCAGTAATAGAGAACACATGCCTGGCTTTCTGGGAAGGATTTTCAAACTCCTTTGCTAAGAGCAGCTGCTTTCAGGAGCGGTGGTTTGAACTGCAAAGGGCTCCAGTGGCAGTTTGATTCCATATTATCCGTCACACCAGTGGCCCCCTCCCCATTGTATTTTAGCTAATTATCTCCCCATCTCGCACAAACCTCATCTTTTCCCATCCAGTCTGCTCCCATATTTCTTCTGTCAGTGCTGATCATAATGCAGAGGCCAAGCGGGTGCGCTCATCCTTGGTGTGAAAGACACATTGTCCTAATTCCCCACTGACGAGCTGCTTCTGGGCTGGTGATGTTTCAGGACGGCATGACTCAAGGGCAACCATGGGAGAAAAGAACAATTGGCACCCAAGGGAGGCATTGTATGAAAAGTTACGTTCTTCAAGAGCCCACCAGCTAGAGCAGGCACAACAAACAGAATGCTAAAAAGGAGGCCATGTACCTTAGGAAGACATCTAGAGACTTCATTAGGGCTGCAAGATAAAGGTCAACTTCAACAACAAAGAAACTTAAGCTGTAGCTTATTATACCCTGTCCATATACTGGGATGGGACATGGGGGAGGAGGAGGGCTTGGAAGATGAGGCAGCTCTTCCACACAGCACAAGTCTTTGGCCCACCAAAGTCCACACTCTGAATACACATCCTGGATCATGGGGAATTCTGGTGCTAGGCCACAGTGTTAATGAAAAAATGCAGGGCTCTCTGAAACTGGAGTTTGCAAGGAGGTTGTGACTGAAAAAGATGAGCAGTATTCTTGAGGAGGGGAGACTGTGTTTTCTTTAGGGACAAATACTTGCATTTTGCTAAAATGTGAATCTTTGAATCTTCCAGCAGCTTCTTCCACAACTGAAAGGTGATGAGAGTCACAAATTTATTCTCCCCCTCAACCAGATTCAGCTCAGCTTTTCCAGTTGTTCTGGACTGGATTTTTTTGGTCTTTAACCCTCCCTGTGTCCTAATTCTCACTTGAACTGAAAGTGGGTGTTAGCATTTAGTGTGCATGAACAAGAATTAGACCATCTAAGTTTGGGAAAGTGTTCAATATATTGTTTCGCACAAATTACACTCAACCCATCAAAATGGATATGCTGAGTGCCCCTTATTAGTTTTGCTGGGTTTATTATTTTGTTTGTTAATCTCCATATTGGACTAGGTGCAAGACAAAGCATTAAAACCTTTTCAGCAAAAACTGGCATTATTTACATTTGCCTAATCTCATGGGAAATAGAAATGAATGTGTCCTCGACATATTTCTCTAGGGAAATAGTCTAAATTAATCGAAAAATTTTGCATTTTACATTCCTGCCTGTTTGTTGCATGTATGCGTATAGTCAAGGTACAAAATGTTCTATAGGAGTACTCCTTCTACAAAATGCTTCATGAAGCTTCAAATACCTGATCAGAAGGTCAGAGTCCTTTGAGATTTTATAGAGACTTTAACACTAATGGGATAGAATATGATAGAAAGGGAACAAGTCAGTGTTTGGTTCTGAAAAACCAGAGTAAGTCCAGCTCTATAAAGAATTTCTTAAAAACTCTTAAACTGGTTTTGTTTTGGCCAGATTTTACCTTGACTATATGGAAATTACTTTGCCAGAGATTAGTTAGTCCAATATAGTTTTAGGGAGGTAAGTTATAACTCCACATCAAAATTTTAAACATAAAAAATCCCAATTAAACTGTTAGAATTTGCTATTATTTTCATCTTGGTGGAGGTGATTTTCCTTGGTTCCTGGTCTGATATTAAGCTCTAAAAATATCCTATAGATATCCATCACTTAAAGTTTCTCGAACTTGGAGGAAGATTTCAAATCTGTTTTGTGGTTTGGGGCAAAAGTTTGGAGCCATTTCTTATTTCATCCACAATATCTCCAGCTCTCACTAGGCAACTCTCACTGCAGCTGGCAGGGTTAACCTATGATAAACGCAGCCCCAAGGT
Source organism: Corvus kubaryi (assembly GCF_017639235.1). NCBI lineage: Eukaryota > Metazoa > Chordata > Aves > Passeriformes > Corvidae > Corvus > Corvus kubaryi. Next base: position 16,480,702 of record NW_024581096.1, on the reverse strand, counting down.
CCCACTACATTGTACAGGCAGTAATATTTTTTAAAAGGAAAGGACTCTCCTGCTGCTCCAGTTGCAATCCGTTAGTGATGCTTAGATGCTCCACTACTCCCACATTCCTCTCAAAGGACAGGGGAAGGTCCGTGAAGGAACACATGCAAAGATGTACACGGTGTGCTACCCCAGCTCAGTGTAAATGTCACTACCAAAAAGTGTTTCACGGTGGTTTTGGGGTCCTCCAGCATTTTATGGAAGAGAAACAGAAGGCTCCCAGACTAAAGAAAGGAAAAGTAGAAGGTGGTTTAGAGTTGAAAGGGTGCAGTGTCCTGAAGAGAGGGTGCAAAGAGGTTTACAGGAGAGGCTGTGGTGCATTGTATTGCAGTGTTTTCTGCAAGCAAGAAATCTGCTAAAGTTTCTGTCTGTGCTTTCAAGCACATTATCTTTTTGTGCCTGTCTGAGGGCGGCATGTGCTGTGCCATTTTCTGCTTTTTTGGCAGATGGAAGGCTTGGACTTCATATTTCAACTAACTTACAGCATTTTTCTGCCTGTTACTTGATGTGCAGAGTCTGAAACTATCTGTTTGGTCATGGTTTATTCCAGATTCAGAGCAAAATGTTCAAGAACTGAATTACAGTTAATAGCAAAACAGTGTGCCTTGCTCATGCACAATGATCTGCTTCTTTTTATACCCTTCCATTGGCTTAGTAATGATGATAGGGTCAGAATGGCCTCTCCACATATTCTAAGCCCCATTTTCATTTGGGACAAAAGCCTGGGTCTGATTCTTACTTAATCCAGGTAATTTCTAACTTGCTAGCTCTCTGCTGCAGATGGCAGGGTAATCTGTCCAAGGTCCCAGTAACTATTTGTTATTTAGTTGTTTTCCACTTAACTGATCAGAATTACACAGGTTGTGCAGATGGCCAAAACCTCTCAGGAAGCTTTCCATCCAGGTACGAGCCAGATCTAGGTCTATTTAGGTGCTGCAGGCAAGCAAGACTTGTTATCTTCATCTAAGTTTGGCTTCACACTAGTATAACAATGCCACATGGAATGATTTCCTTCCTCCTTGGAGCCCTTTGTAAAGGGTAGGTCAGTTGCTCAGACCTTTAGACCAGAGAAGTTTGAAGAAATTTAAGGATAAGAAAGAAGAGGGCAATCTTGACAGAGCTCAGCATCTTCTCTTCTGCCCTGCTGAAGGTTTGACTGTGCCTGTGTGCAAGAAGTCCTGAAGTCTGGGGCTATGCATGTGTCAGAGTTGTACCTTTGCAGCTCTCATCTCTTCCTTATTTCTGACCTGCATCTGTTGCCTGTAACATTAAGCTCTTTGGAAGACACTTTACTAGCTGTTTCCAATCTCTTGCCTTAAAAGACTTCCCACCCAAGAGGTTGGAGAGCAGGCTGAGGGAATGTCCTCTTCCAAGGTGGTAATCCATACAACCTGCCTTTATGTGGCCTGCCACAGCTTTTTCTTCAACTCCTCACGGTTTTTTTCTTTTATGTTCTACACACCCATTCAGCAGGAGTAAGCAGGTGGCTCTGCCCAGATATTTAGGGAAGAAGATAACATCCTCCCTTCTCAGAGCTGAGGGAAAGATCTCAATGAACACATTTCCATTAACTCTTTCAACCTCACAATGAGTGCAGTATGGCCCACATTGATCTTTTATAGCTCAGGTAGAGAACGGCACAGACAAGGACTTGCAAAGGTCACACCACACACGAATCCCAGTCTTTGCTGAAAATGTTTCACTGGAGATGCAGACTACTAGTTGTACAGCAACATTTCCAAACTGCATGAAATCTGGACTCAAGAAAAATAATTTTCCACACCCAGGGTATCATTTTCCCCTTTCTTTCCCTCAGTGTTCACAACAGTGTTAAGAGCATCTCTCTGCCCTCTTGTCAACTCTTGTCAACTCTTGCCAACTCTTGCAGTTTGAAAGGAGATTTCCAGCTCCATGTCAAATCCTCTTCCTAAGTCTCATACATCTCCTCTTCCAGAGATTTGTCCCAAACCTGATCAGCTGGTTTTGACTTTTCTTTCAGGAGGCATTTAAAAAAAAAATACTCCCACATCCAAATCTAAATATTTTTTCTCTATTAATTATATATCAAATATTACCCACTGGTGCTGAATTGCAGTATATCTGTGTGGAGGGTAAAGAGAAGAAATGACTGGTTAAAAATAAACTAATACTCTGTTAAAAAGTCTATCAGGAGTGGAGATGAGCTCATGAATCAAGAGGGAAAAAAAAGAAAAGGAAAAAGCAAGAACTTAGGCAAAGATCTTAATATTAAAGTGGGAGGCATCTTGCTTGCCTCTGAGGCTGGGGAAGTGTCAGGACCAGCAACAAACCTTGGTATCATTGTCAGATGTTCCTGAGGAATGGCTGTAGGAGATGCTGCAGTACTGGGAGAGATGTCAATGCCTTGAAGCCTGTTTGCCTGTCTTGTCAAGGGTTGGGGAAAGAGCAGGGCCCAGGACCACGAGAGTCACTTAAGATATTTCACAATCTTGAGCACCAGTCTGGGAACCTGTCCACTGGATTTTTTTTCAGGTCTGAACATCTCTTCAAATTTGTAATGTTTTTCCTTCAGCCCTAAGATAAACCTGATCTAGAAACAGCATTTTAGTAGTCAGGGAAATCTTGTCTTTCTAGCTGTAGCTGGTTGTAGGACTGATTACAATCAATGGGAATTCAAAATCTCTTGGTTTATTGTGGACTTTCAGCACTATGTGACCCTCCTGACAGCTGACACTCTGTTGTCCTCTGTTGTCAGAAAGCTGTATTTTCAAGCAGAGAGAATGTACCAGCATGCAAATGGATCAGTTAAATCAAAGTGGCCCTGGATGACCCCATTCATGCTCTCCACTCTCTGGTAAAACTTAATTCTGGGTGAGAAAAAGGGCTTCAGCAGATCTTCATGTGTAGTGTTTTATATTTGATGACTCTGCTGAAGGCTGATGTGCTCCATTCCATAGTCAAATGCTGAAAGAATATAAGGGACATCAAACTTTTGTTCACGTCTGCCCTTCCCATGGTGATTGAAATCGATGGAAGTGTGCCCATCAATAGAAACTGGAAAAGATCCACAGGACATTGTGTTCTAGCACATGTCCTAAGGACAACCTTTTAAAATCAAGTATTAGGAGAATAAAAGGGAAAAAAAAACTAAAAACCAAAAGCCACATTGCACATTTTTCATAAAGCATCTGTAACCTAACAATGTACTGACAAGGAGGAGAGAGAGGCTGGGGAGCTTATCTCCTCGAGGTTTTGATATTGGTTCTGTTTCTTGCTACCTTTGATGAATTATGTAGCTTTGAATGCATTCTCCTTCACACCCTTCCTTTATTGTCTGCTTAGGCTGTGATATGCTTTTTTTTGCTTATTTCTTGTAGATAGCTCCTTTGGCATTCATGCACAGGCTGTCAGTGTCAAAGGGTTAAGGCACCAATGAAAGTCTGTAGCTGTACACAGGAGGATGTGTACAGGGCCAAAAATCAGCTGCAGTGGGTGATGGAGGGTCCTCATACTGCAGAGTGATATTTGGAGCTTTCTTCCATTACAGGGAAAAAATGGGAGAAGCAGTGGGAGGAGAAGAGTGGAGGAAATAAAAAATATAATCCTATAAAAAATCCTACCTTTGTAAATGCAGTTCAGCCTCCTAGGTGAACTTGGGGACACATAACAATCCCAGTATCTTTTTCTTAATGTAAAGGTTGCTTGTCAATGGGGTTTTATACGGCATTAATAATACATTTATATATACTCTCCACAATTAATTGCAAAGCATTTATGGCACTGAACAGTTAGAATGCATTATGATAATCACTCCTCGTGCATTGACTTTATTGTAAAGGTTTTGCTGATCACTGTAATTGGCTTGTTATTACACAGGAATATAATAACACCTCTCTGTATAGTAGTTTATAGCACATCAATAGCAAATGCATTCCCTTTATTGGAAGCAATGTGCATTTTATTAGAATACAGCTGAATAAGTGCAATCTGTGTAGACAAATGAAGTTTCTAATGACCTGTCTCACAAAAGAGTCGAAATAACAAGTCATTTATTACGTATTTTTTTCCACTGATGAATTTCTAGTTACCGTTACACAGACATTTCTTTAAAATAAGTAAGGCCTGTTTTGCTGTTCTTTAGAAGAAACATTTGGGGGAAAATAAATGTATGGGCCATTTTTCTGCCCATGTTGAATAAAGTGAGTGTGACTGATGCTCATACCTTAGAGATTTCATTTGCTTGTTGAAATTTTCCAAGCTTCTTCCTTGAGTATTTGGTCTGACATTCACAAAGAATCAAAATGTTTTTACACTGAGTCCAAATCCAGCTCTTGGAGAAGTGCTGTTCTAACAACCCCTATGCAGTCACCAACACGTTAGATATGAGGGGCTTGTGTTGTCCTAACTCCTGTCATATGGGTTCTTTTCCGTTATTTTAAAGAGGCGTGTTTTATAGTTAGCAACAAAAAACCTAAGAAGATACCCAGAGCTTTTTTCCTGCCTGCCACCATTACCCTAGGTCTGAATTTCAGATCTTTCTGGGAACTTAGAGTGGCATGAATCTGGCATAGACATGTAATTAATGTGCATTTGTTTATCCAAATATCCCCAAGTGTGATCAATGTCAGTCAAGTACCTAAACACTTCTGAAATCCTGAATCTGGGTAAACAAGATTGTTGTTTTCAGACCTGGTATGGTTATACTGCTGTCCATAGTATAAACTGAATCCAGTGCTCAGCACATAAAGATGGTGAGTGGTGGCTTTTTGGATTAAATCAGTTGATTGGAGGGTGGTGCTAATAATGCCAAGGTTGTGGGTTTTATCCCCATATAGGCCATCCACTTAAGAGTTAGACTTTTAGGTCCCTTCCAACTCAGAACATTCTGTTATTCTGATATGTGATATGTGCCTGCTTCTTCTCAACTGTCACTTGTTTATTGTAGACTTGCAAATACCCTTGACTCTAGAGTAATTTAGGGTCTTTCTGGAAAGCAGGAGCTAGGAAATGTCTGCACCATGGGCAGTACCCTCAGCTGTTGGCACACAGACTGGCTCAACCCAGTTTTGATGCAGACTGAACCCTCTTTGAGTGTGAGTTTCAGTGAGGAGGGTTTTGCCTCTTGCCTGCTGAGATCCCAGATTAGAGTATCACAGCTTGCAAGAAGTTTCAAGACTCCGGAAATACTGTAGGTCAAGAAAACTTTTCTTCGTGACATACACAGCATTTTCCAATTGCTATATATATTTTGCAGTATGTACATGAAATCAGCTTGGGAGGCAGAAAATCACTCTATGTAAATAATTTAGCTCTCTGAGTAAACTGTATTTAATGCTTTTACCCAGAATCTGGACCTCTTAGGAGCCTGAGATTTAGGGACAGAAGAAATTTTAAATAGGGATACTACGCCACTGTTCTTAGAATGTTATTTCAGGCAGAATTCACTTTTTCTACCTTTGTCACAAAAGTATTAAGCATATAGTCTAAGTCACCTAGTCTCCTCCTATGGACAGTGGAGAGAGAGTGGTGCTTCCAAACTATGATTCATCCTGTCCTAAGACAGGTGGGATAAATGGTACTTCCAAGTTTCCCTTCTCTCTCTCTTTACTGAATCAGGAACGAACCCATGGCAATTAACTTAGATTTAGATATCCCACTTTTAGACACCTAAAGAAAGGTAAGATGAATCACAACTTTCACCTTTTCAGGCTACAGTTTTCTATCTGTATCATATGAAGGATGATACTTGATTTTTCTGAAACCCTAGGCAAGATCTATGAATAAAAATTGCTATATAAAAACTATGGATTGTAGAAGTTGGGGGTTTGTCCTAAAAATAAAAGTTATCTTTCTCCATTAAAGTGTTTCCTTCACAATATCAGGGGAATAGTAGGAGGGGTTGCATCCCTATCAGCCTGAGCAATAGAGGTAATCTGATCAGTTTTAATTCCTCTTTAAAGTCAATTTCCATTTTCATTTACGTATTTTGGTTTGCTACCACTCACATTCTCAGGACAGAAAGGGAACCAAAAAAACTCCCAAAAACTTAAAAGTAGTGTGTAGCATCAGTGTCTTTAAAATGTCTTTTCATAATTAAAAAAATATTTTTATCTTTAAAACCAGCTTGCTTTGGAATCTGTGATAGAAAATGAATATGGCCCCTTGTAATATCATTTGTAGAGAGGTAATTTTCAAGGCAGCACTGCACTGAAACATTTTCCCCCAGGGAGGATAAACAGTTGGCTTCAATTAGTGAGGGACTGTTTCCTTTCTTTTCAATTTTAAGGACAGTCTTGCAGCCTGATCCTGCACAGAGGAAGAGAAAGCTCTACACAGGGCAATAGACTGCAGCTTGGAAGACTGAGGCTTAAATTCTTGCCTTGCCACAGATATTCTCCTCGACCTTCAGGAGGTTACTTAGGATCAGGCTATTATTTTCACTCCATTTCTATCTGGTGACTATTATTACCTTTGACTGTCTGAATATACACGTAAAATTGGCCGAACATCTTGCTCTGACTCCAGTTTCCTTCTATAAAATAATATTGGTGCTGCAAGGATACATGCATTAAAGATTATTAGGTGCTCAGGTTCTCTAATCATTAGTTCCACAGAAATAACTTGGTTAGATAAATAGAGGTGTTCAAAAGTGTCAAATGTGTTTCACTGCTCAAATCTCACATAAAGTCAATGGGCCTTGGGTGTCTAAATATTCCCTTTGAAAATCTCCCCAAATAATGATGTTCTTCCAAATAGTTGGAGCCAGCTTTGTGGGGCTGATTCCTTACATTTTTACAGTGGAATCAGCTTGATCTTTTTCCCATAGGAGAAGCTGCCTACCAATGCTTGTGGAAAGTGAGGAGGACACATTCTGTGCCAGGGGAGGTTTGTTTCATAAAACTAGCTGCCCAATGGACAGGACTGGAAGAGTGTTAAAAATAAGGGAAAAGTAACTTAAATATCTTAGGACTGGCCTTAGGGAATGTAGCATCAAACCTGGAATGAAGGAACCTGGAATGATAGTAAAATACTTCCTGCCCATGAACTGCCATTTGAATGGTAATTAATTCCCAAAAATCTTTATTTTATCCATCTCTGGAGTCACTGATGAATGGCCAGACCCATTGATTATAAACCACAAAATACTAACACTTCCAAGCAGACAGCCAATTAACGTGAAATTATATTGCCACAATGTAAGGTACATTGGATGCGTTGCTTTCTTGTTGGGGTTTTTTTTTTCCCAAAATGACTATGACTATTATTATTGTTATGAATAGCTAATGAAAAAGAGATGTGGAAGAATGGCACAGAACCACAGGCAAGGGGGAATGAAGATTGTGTGTGTTTATTGACTTTAGAGATCGGGCTAAACCAACACAGTCTCTCCACTCCCTAGATCAGAAATCTAATTATTTATTATCTTTCTTGCAGCAGTGCCTGGAAGAGCAGCCAGGAACCATCACACCAGGTTCACTGTACAACACAGAACAGACAGAGGTCATCTTTTCCTTGAAAGATTAGTCTCTAAAGATGACCAGAGGCAGTGTCTGGATACAGAGCCGTCATATAGTGTCTTCCCAGATCTGACAAAAAGCATTGTGTTGGGTTGCACAGCTGGGTGTGAAGGTCAGAGGCTGTAGAGAGTCTGCCCGGGGCAAGAAAGCAGTAGGATGGCCTTCAAGCAAGGCTTGTTTGGGTGACACACCTTCTGATGCAAACAAGTGGCATCCTGAATGACATACACAAGAGTTTAAGCCAGTATCACGGCCTCTTTCTTGACAAGAACCATTCTCCTACACTCCCACACCCCAGGGTTGGTGAATATGATCACACCTAAGGCCAAACAGCTGCCTTTGGTGTACAAGTCAGCTAGGAATAAAAAACTGAGATTTAGCAGATATCTGAGGGACATAACAAGGAGCCTGTTATGTCACCATGCCACTCCCTACAGAGGACACAGGTCTGTGGGTATCATGGTAGGAACAAGGGAGCAAGGATATAGATGTCCCTAAATACCAACTGTATCTTTAGAGAGAGCCCTTCAAAGGGACCAAGGCCACTTAAAACAAAACGGAGGTCAAAAATCATGTCTCACAACAGAAATTCAAATCCAGTGTCTGCAATGAACTGAATTTACCCCTGTCTCTCCTTGATCTCAGTGTGTGATCCCACACTCTTCCCTGCTATTACAGGCAATGGGATTTTTATTAGAGCCTCTAATGTTCCCTTTTTGAAGTTTGGACTTTGAGAGGAAAGGCCAAAACACTGGAGCAGTAGCCATTCTTCTGGTGTTTCTGTCTAGATAAAAGGGAAATGAACAGGGTTTAGATCTAGATGGAATCATTAGATCTCATTTAACCTCTTGCATAAACTGACCGTAAAATTTCACCCAGATGGTCTGTGCTGAGACTTCTGGCTTGTATTCGACTGAAGAATAAAGAAATTTAGCCAGAGAATTACTCTTTTGAGCCTTCAGTACAACTTTCATATCAAACAGATTGGAATTGCAGAGATGAACCTTCTAAAAAGCTTTTAATAGTTTTTCAAATCAGTTCAATTAGTAAGGATACATTTTGGTGATCAATTACATGTAACAAGTAGAGACACTAGAATATATTTTTCCATCAAATACCTAAATACATATGCCTTCCCCAGTTTCCCCCACAAAAAAACAAGGGGTAATCTTTTCCTGGGGTAAAATTTTCCAGATTTTTCTAAAGAGACCCTTGAAAAGACACAACAGGGTAATTCTCCTAAAACTGAATGAGTGGAAATATTCATGTCTATGGACAATGGAGTTCATTCAGAATAATAAAAGGGAAGTCTCCTGGAAAGCAGATATTCCCATGCAGAGGAAGCAATCTGCATTACTCCTCCTACGTGGTCCCAGTGCTGTCATTTCCTTCTTGCTACATTTGCATACAAACACGAATGTTTCTCCTTCTTCAGTTTCTATCTTTCTAGTCTGACCATGTGCCAAAGAGGTGAGATATGTCCAGTGCTTTTCAGAAAGTTATGCTGCCCCCAACTCAATGGAAATATCTCATCTGCCTTAGCCAGTGACCACGCAAATTGTTGTTACTGCATGTCCACAGACATCATGGAGTGACAGAATTTCCATGGGCAACTAATCAGGAGAGAGAAACCCTCCATTTTGCAGACACTAGTAACATGATGACCTTTAACAACATCGCAAGCTTTCACTCACTCTTTAAAGTATTATATCCGTCCTTAGGGAGAAAAACTTGTAGCTAAGGATTGAAATCAGAAGTGGATCATAATGCTGGCTGTGCTATTCAATTGCCCTGCTGTATTTAGGATCCATTTATTTCTGGCTAGTTTGTTTTTTTTTTTTTTTTTTATTCTGTCTCGAATCTAAAAAAAGAAGTGACCAGGCTGGCAGTGACATGTGATTAATAGATTGTACCTTTAGAAAAAGTTAGCAGAAGGAGATTAGCATTGCAGCCTATTATTTATTAATTAAATGCAGACACCCTATTTATACCAATGCTGATGGCATTAGTTCACGTCCATGCTCTGGGACTGCATTATCCATCCGGTCTCCCAGCATAGTAATGATTGTTATTAAGCTGGTAGATGTTGCTGGGCTCCTTCTGTCACTCGCTTCTGTTATCAGCAGGAAAGGACAGCCAAGAAGTTAAAGATTCAACCTGAACATTTTGTTCAACTGCCTGCTCTGTCTCTAACAGCCTGAGTTACCTTGGCCATATCTCTGGGCTCCTTTGGGACGTCACTGCTTGCTTTTTACATCTGTACCTCCCTGTAGCTCAGTGTGCAGTGAAGATTAAGCATGCAAGGCAGTATGCTGTGTGAGACCTTTCCCTTTGCCTACAGGAGAAAGAATTACATTAGTGGGCATATAGGTACCTGCTGCTGCTGTTTCAGTCAGCAGAATGGGAAAGAGTTATCACAAGTATTGTTATTTAGCAGTGCCAGGGTAGAATACTATACGTGACACGATTCTTGTTTGATAAACTTGTCCTCCTGCCTACAAAGTGTTCAAAGGAAAGTTCTGAAGCCAATCCAGCCCTAAGGTTTCCATTACTCCTAGCAGCTGTTTTCAAGATCCTGCTACTAAATGCAGGAAAAACAACAAATGGTTGCAGGACTCTTCCTGATCCCACCTCAGGGGGATGCCGTGGGCTGCTTTGTCACGCATTAGGCATGGGACAAGCAGATTGCTACAAAACTGTCCTCTCCTGCACCTTTAAAAAGAGAAAGTCGTGGTGGTGCAGGACACACTTCTGCTGGTTTTATATCAGGAAGTAGCTCTTGACCACCTCATAAACAAATGCGTGGCCTTTGGTTGGACCCATTTTGGTTGCATGAACCAGCAGAGCCAAAAGATCATATATGTTTTGCCTTCAGAGTAAAGATGGGAATCCAGGGAACCCTCACATTCACCAGTTGGTACCCTAGAAAAATTGCAATTTGGGTATCCATAATCCAAATGATCAGTTACTCCTGCAGAAGCATGTCATAAATGCTTATATTTGGTAGAGTTTCTTGACAAGCTGTGATGCACACTCTCTCTTGTGACTGTTTCTGGCTCTTTTTCCACACATTAAAGGACAAGTTAGATGCATGAACTAGTCTCCCAACAGTGTTTTCTACATGTAAGCAACTGCTTTCTCTGTCAGCAGGACATTCTGCAACCAAGGCAAGCAGTCTGGTCACGAACGGAGGTAAAGTTTTGTCTCTACTCTGGGAAAATTCCTAAGTCTACAGAGGTACAAAGACAAGTTTTGAAACCAGGATGTACTCATGAAACTATTTAGGATTTGGTTCAAAACCCACTCAGAATCAGACTTCTGGAGTCTGACTAGGCTTTGAACCAACACCACTATGGAAGTGTTCCTCTAGAACAGTCTGAGGACCTGAGCCTTAGGTATCCTCTCACCATCATTTTGGTGTTTGCTTATTTGAATTTTCAACAGCTATCATGTTCCCTTACGGAAAGCTGAGCACTGTAACAGCCAATAATTAAAAGCGAATCTTGAAGAGACTTTCAGCATTATCTACACCATGATACAATCTGAACACATGCAAAAGACATTAAAAGATGAATGAAGAGAGTGAATGGGCTGATTTATCCTGGACTGTTTCTCACAGTGTGAAGTCTGCCTTTCACAGCCTGATGAAGTGCAGAGACAGTTAGTGGATTTGCTACCAGGAAGGGCACACATTCATTTCCCTTCCTGCAAATGTATTTAGAGCTGAAATTGAGCATAGGAAAAGTTAGAGCCAAAAAAGCAACCACTGAAAATGTAAACTATAGTTTATTTTGGCAAGTTGGTGTTAAAAAGAATAAGTTGAGGGTAGTGGAAACTGGCATAGAAATTTTGCAGAAGGGTTTCTCCCTCTGTGTGCATGCTTCCAACTGGTTGGATTATTTCTTCTTTTCTTTTTTTCTGTCCTGCATTTCCTGTAGCTTCCCACAGTTAGACATTGCTTCCTATGGACATTTCTTAAATACTATACCAGTTGTGAACACACCCACTGCTAACCTTAGACCAAAAGAGAGTTGGATGCAAAGTGAAACTGCAGTTCCTTCCCACCCCCACTGCTGTAGCAGTAGCATAAAGCAACTCATCTTTATCCAGATAGTGAAGAAGGGCAGAAAGATGGATTTAAAATGGATGCCGCTCTTCTGGATGATGCAGATAATATTAGCACTTCTGCATCTCTGTCAGTGACTCTCAAAGCCTCCTTCAGATGTAATCAGCTTCTTCACCTTGCTCAGTGTATGAATAAGGAAACTGAGGAACTGTGATTAATGTGGTTGGGAACAGCACATCACTACACAGCTTGGAGCTGAACTCATGTCTTCTAAATCCTGTACAGTGCCCTACTTATATCTGGTCTTCTTCATTCATTTTGTCCTCCTTCTTTGCCTCAGTTTGCATGAGTCTTCTGCCTCTTGTAAATGTGCTGGAAAGTGAATCAGAGGGCATAGGAGTGCATAAGGGCAGGGAGTTTGCAGGGGAGTTCCCTGTGGGCCCAGCTTGTCAGCAACATAGCACCTACCCGTGTGCATCTTCCTGTGGATGGGGAGCACCTTGCTGCTGGCATTGCAGGAAAAAAAAAAGAAAAGGTGGTGCTATAATGCTGGGGAGGATGTAGCCCCATTCCTGACCTCCCTGCATCCTCTGTGCTGTAGGAATTAATCATCACTCTCCTGTCAGTTATATTATCTCCTGCGTGCAGCCGTGCAAACATGCAGCATAACATGTACAAATATCTGGTCACAAAAGGCTCAGCAACAGCTCTGACCAAATAAAATCCCCCAAACAGAGAGTGAGTTTAGATATTGTCCTTTTAAATCTCCTTTGAAGGTTTGAATTTTTTCCCCCCTTTTATGTAAATCTGTTCTACCTACACCACCCAAATGCCAGGAAGTCTTAGAACAGTAAATACCCCTGCAGCACAAACAAAAATCGTGCTTCAGAGAAATTTTTCAGCTTCTCAAAGCCACAATCTTGCCCTTTAAAATGAAGGACATGCTTCTGAAAAGCCCTCCTTCTTTTCCAGACCTTTGTTTTCCACATGTTTGCAGCTGTACCACCTTTGCCAGTGATGGTATCATAGCTTCTCAAGTTCAGCAAGGACACTCAGCCCAGGGAGATATTAAAGTGATGTCTTAAAATTTCAGAAAGTGTTTTGCCATTGAGTTGATATTAAAGCAACATCTTCAGAAGGCAATATGAAGCAATTTGCTGTAAGTTATCCAGTCTATTGGCTAGGACCAATAAAATCCCTGCTCCTTCTTGCCAAAGGAAGTCAGACTTGTACAGTCAAGCTGTTTGTATGTGCATGTCTGGGTCCATCTATCAGTCAATCTGTCAAGGGTTCCTTCTCTGAGCTTTGAACCCACTGGGTAATTTAACCTATCGTTGATGGGGTGGAAGAGGTCCCAAAGCTACTGTGTTCCTATAAATTTCATGAAAATAGGCAGCCAAGCAGAGCAGAGGGTTCTCATTAGTGTTCATAAGCCCATCTTTTATTAGACATCAATGAACTCATGGGGGTAGGGACACTGGAAGAAGGTTTACACATTTGGCTGCCCATGAAGCAACTTGTTTCAGTGTGTGAGCTCTGATACTCTGTCAAGAGGCCTCCTGTAGTAACAGCTTCTTGGTTTTAACAGGATGTCAGACAGATTTCTTAGCTCCTTTCTGCTGATTTCAACAATGCTTCACACAGCAGAAAAGTCAGCCTGCTGGTTGCATTTCCCTTCTCTCCTCAGCCAAAGCCACTGGGGAGAGTTTCTGCACAATGTTTAACAAGTAGCACAACATCAGAGGTGGCTGCTTTTCAGTGAGGAGCACCTGAAGGAAACACGAAAAACAGCACAGTCTTTTGAAATTTTTCTGTCTATCATCATAAAAAGTCGTACTCAAACTTAAACAGGTATCTGTTACTCAATCATATCTTCAGGTTATCCAGAACAGACTTCAGGATTAAGAAAGGTGTGAGAACAAACCTTAATTACATTTAACATTCTCCAGACTGTCTCAATTCCTCTTTCAAACCCTTTTGCATTAGTAGTGTTGATTTTTTTTTTCTTTGTTCTGTGGAACAAAGAAATCTGAGCTGTTGCTCAAAGCATCTAGGTTTAAAACAGGAAAGCACACTCTGAAGCAGACCTCAAAAGCTCTAGACGTGTGGCAGTGCATGCAGCAACTGGAGAGATGGTTCTTCAGCTTTAGTTCTGAAATCCCTGTGCTTTCCTGGGTGGATGTCAAATCTCTGGCCATTACCCAAGCATACCTGTGGACAGAGGTATGTGGATGGAAGTGCTCACAGTATACAGTGTAATGTACTACAGCCAAACTATGGGTCTTTGTCTCTAACAAAGATTTTTGGAGTGGATTTGACATTTAAAAAACATATACATATATATGTATATGTATATATATGTATATATAAACTTTTTTTGCAAGAACAGCTTTTAATGATAACTGGAATATACCCCCAGCTGGTACCAGTCATATGGAAACCTATGTTTCAAAGAAAGATAACTCAAAATTAATGTCATGTCAGAGTTACTGCTTTGTATGAGCAACAGAAATTGCTCTGTCCTATTATTTCTGTAGATCAAGATTTTTTACGTGTGTACTTACACTATTTGTTCTCACTGTAGCATTCTGGATAAAAGAGAAGTCAGTTTAATTCCTCCTTTCAAAGAAAATCACACTAATTTGAATATGTGGATTGCACATAACTAGGTACTCTGTGGGCTGTGTGTGCACATGCATTGTTCAGGTCCTATATCTTTTTAGATGTTTTAAAAGTCAGTGGCAATTTTACAGAAAAAATATTGGGTTTATTTTCAATTTGTCAAAGTATTGGATTTTTTTTTCCTTAGACTTCATTTACATATTCTTATTGATGGAAGTAAAATATCTTATTTTCTTTCTTTCTTACCTTCTTTATTTCTTTTGGTTTTGGCTTTCATCCTTTCTTCCCTTCTTTCACCTGCCTGCCTGCCTCTCTCTTAGGTAATATCACCATAATTTCTAGAAGCTATAACAAGCAGGCAAAAGAATAGGACCAGCCTTTCTTCTTTTTAAATGGTGGTGACTAAGCAGTAACTCTACATAAGTTCTTAAAAGTCAGTTTGATTTACTGTGGGGTACATTAGAGCAGGCTCTGGTATACATTATCCTGCCAGAGAAGTTGTTTATATGTATGGAAGACCAATAGGATGAAGCTGAAATAAAGCTGGTTTCTGTCCCTTCAGAATGAATCGAAGCAGAAAACAGGAGAAGAGAGGAGACGGGGAGTGAGGAGGAGACAATTCCACCAGGAGGGCATTTCTGCTTGCAAAGATTCTGCCCAGTGCTCTGTCCTGATGTGGACCACCCTCTTTATAGCTGGATGTGTGCCAAGTGATGAACCAGGCTAGAGAGAGCAGCTTGGCAGCAGGAGATGTTGCCAACGTGGTAACAATGCAGAAGCTGAGATTTATTTTCTGAAGGGAGGCCCCTTTCTGTGACCATTATTCACCCCAGCCTTTACAATTTAATTATTTGACCCTAGTAATGTTGTTTTCCTCACGTGAAACATCAAGCTAGGAATCACATGAGGAATGCCTGTCTCAGGTGTCTCTAGTACTTCCTGAAGAAACAAGTCAAGAGGAGGACACAGGCTGGCAGAGTTACTTCCAGTTATCTAAACCTTTTGAATATTACTTTTAGCTTAGCCTCACTGTGGGGAGAATGACCTGGGAGCAATGTCCCAGCCAAGCAGGATCAGATTTTAGCCATTGCCACGTAGCAGCACAGCCAACACAAGGGGAAATCACCTGTGCACTCAGCTGATGTTAAAACAGTAATATTACTTGTCTCTGATACACCATGAGGGTAATGTCCACCACTGTGACTGTCCACGACCATTAATGTCCACCCCTGTGAGACACTCTGTGGTAAAGGGACATAAATGTATCCGGGTCCATACAGCAGATGAAGTCCCTACACCATCCAGTACCTGGAAGGGCTCTCTGGAATAAAAGAGAGAAAAAAAAAAGCCTGGGGCCTTGGGAAAGTTTTGTAGACCTCCTTTGCATATTTCATGCAAGTTCCTCTTCCCAGTTCCCAATCTTACAGTGAGTCTTTGAACACACCACTGAGCCAGGAAACCAGGGGCAATACCACGGTGACCGCATTCCCTCAGGCCATGCTTGGCCGTACCTGTTCTGATGTCGGATTGAGAATAAATTTTTTTTTAGTGGGAATACTTATTTCCCAAGCCTAAATTATCCTTGGTGGTTTGGGGACTAGATTTCTACAGGTCATGCTTTAGTACAGTCTTAGCCCTCAATAAATTTTATTCAGATTGCCTGAACAACTTCTAACAGTTCTTATTTTTCACTCCTGGCAGAAGACCTGCAGAAGTAGTTTGTTCTCTAACTCAAGTGCTGAAGTCCTGGCTTGAAGCCCCAGACCCTACATACTCCTCCATGGTAACCTATAACAGTTATCTTTGCAGGTGAATGTTATACTCATTTGTAGGTCTCTGGTTTCATTAAGGATGAAATTCAGTTGGGCCTTGGAAAAAATTGTTTTACTCACTTGGCTTTTGTTGTGTTTGCTCAGACTTACTCATAAGGCATGGAATCAGTGAGCACTTTGTATCTGGGGTGGGCAACATTCCCTGATTTGGACAACTTTTTGTCTTCTGGTGATGTAAGCAATGAGTTAGACAGATAAAGAAATTTCTTTAGGAAATTTCTAGGAGTGAGCTATCCTAGTGAAAAACTTTATTTCCTTATTTTTGAAGGTAAAATGCCTAGTTCTCTCCCTCCTCCAAATTGTTCAATTTCTATAATCCACTAGAAAAATGTTCCATCTGTGTGGGCTGAGGATTTGTCTCTCTTGCCAGGATCAGGCTTTCATTTTAATATTCTTTTTAATTTTTCTCATGGGCAAGGATGGAAAACAAACCTGAAGGTCTCACCTGACACCCAGTACAGATCATGTTAACACTACTGTGACTATCAGTGAGCCTGCAAAATTTTACAGAATGTCTGGGTGCACACATGCCTGTTGGAGTTGAAAGGACAATCCTGGGCAACTTTGATCTTGTTATTGATAAAATGCAGTAAACTATTATTACTGAGGTAGAACCCTCTCAACTGTCAGAGAAGTTGCTATTACAGAGCTTGCTAAGAATTAATATCTATGTGTGTGTGTGAGTGTGTATGAAGGTGAATAATAATAACCACTTTAGCCAGGTGTTCTTTTCAATCCTTTCCTTTATGTCAGCTGTAGGTTTTAATATTTTCTTCCCTTCAGGGGATATTTAAATATGTTAGCTAAAAAGAAGTAAAGCAAATGTAAAACCAAATATTACTTGAAAACAGCATTCACTCCCAATGGGTTGCTGTGCAAGGAATTTACCTAGCCCTTCTGTGTGTCTTCAATTATTATTGTTTTGTAGAATTTAAACAGGGACCTGTGTTCCAAGAAAAATAATATCAAAGATGATTCTTTCACTCTGCTGCTCATAAGAAATGTCTTTATCCTCATTTCCTCCAAGGGGGGAAAAAAGGGTCTGAGAGCCCATCTGAGTTTGGATGAATCTGGATCAACAGATTGAATGCTTTCTCCTTCCATTCTCCTATGCTCATTTCCCTTCTTCCCTTCCCACACACTCAGCTACTGCAATACATAACAAAAACCCATTGAAAATGTGACTCTGGGATTCTGGCCACACTCATTCCTGAACCCAGCTTAATCATGCTGAGGGAATATCATCAGGTCTGTGTATTTCCATTCTCTGGAGGTTTTCCTCCCTCTACACCCCCACAGCCAATTTATTTTTGTTTTAAACAAAACAGCTACCAGAGAACTGTTTTACAGCAGTGTGAATTCCAGTTTTGCCTCTGTGGTTCATCAGAAGTTGCGTGCCAGATCTGGAAATGTCAACTGGACACAAAAACAAAACCCATGGGCAAAACATATGATTGCTGAGCAGAGGATTAACCCATGCCCCAAGGAGCCGTCTGGTGAATGCTCTACAAGGAGAATGTTTGTTTCAGCCCCTCCCCAAATAAATTTTACTTTTTCAGGTATGGGAGTTAATCAGTCTGAGAGAGACGCATTAGTCAATGAAACAGCTTTCTGAAGAAATCCTCATTGTTCAAGACATTTAAAAATTGGCTGGACAATGAACCGCTTGAATACAGGGATTCATTTTGCTCTGTCCAGGGAGCTGAGTAAGTGTGTGGGATAGAAGAATTAATAAGTGTTTTCTGTCAGTAATTGCTGTAATTCTGAGAAAGAAAATGGGGTGACAGCACTGCAGCAGGAGAGCCAAGAGACCCCAGGACAGGAGGGGTTAACACTTGTCATTCTTAATCATATACTTACAGCCTTGTGACAGAGGACTGCGCCGGGCACAAACACAGACAGCTCACCCAAATCCATTTTCCCCACTGGCACCATCTCTTTATGACTTATTGTGTTAATTAGCTCGCCTGCTCCGTTCCACAGCGGAGCTAAACGTGCAGTGATTGCCACCGGAGGGAGAGGGGATTCTGTGCCCAGCACCAGGGACTTTGCTGTTCTGCACAAGAGTGGCTTTCAACAAGGCAGTTTTCCAGTCATCCCCAGGGGAGCAGAGTCTGTACATCTGGCAAACAGGAGGGTCCTCCCCTTCCCTCTGGTTTTCTGAGACTCTTCCTGGGGCTTGCTGGTCTCCACTGGAGCCTGGGGAGCTGCAGTCCAGTCTCGGAATTTGTCCCTGCAACCACCTGGGCTCTGATTCCCGAGAGATCAGCTTCAGACTGATATGCTACAGGCCTGGAGGGAGGGGATTGTTTCTTTGTTTAGTTTTAAGGTAAAGCTAATGTCATGAAAATCAATGCTTCCTTATTAAAATAAAAACAAAATATCTTTTTTTCCCAACACTCTTTTTCAAAAAAGAAAAAATAAAGCATTTCAGGTTCAACTGAACTGAGTCCTATCCTAAGGAGGGAGGATGTGTCAGCTTAGTACAGGAATAAGTGTGGCTCAAGGGAAGGAGTGTCCCAGCCAGAGGATTGAAGGTTGTTATACAAATTAATGTGGTAATTACAGTATCATCTGGAGAAAGCAACTGTGACTGTGTCCCTGTTCTGCTAAGTACTGTAAGCACTGTAATAGAAGAGAAGTCCTGGCATGGTTATAATCTCAGCAGACGATTCAAAAAAAAAAAAAAAAAAAAAAGTCCTTTATTACTGTGTCATAGATAAGAAACCAAGGCCCAGAGACATTTTAAAGATATTATAGTCACCAAGTCACCATCACCCCTGGTGTCATTTTGGCTATACTATGTGCAAGACTAAATTGAAATTCTTGACAGGGGAAAGAGACATCCACAAATGTTAGGAGTCAAAGCCATTTTCATTTAAAAATTAAAATTTCTTCCAAATTACTTTTTCTTTCAAGTTTCCTAATAATGACTCAAAAGGATAAGAAAAGCTCTTCCTTCTTCATTACTCCTTTGTTTTGGAGAGAAGGAATTTTATCTTGAATTTCAGAAGAAAGAATAGAAAGGTTTTTTTCTAAACACAAACACAAATCTTAATGGAAAAAGAAAAAATCAGGGCTAAGAACAGACCCCCAAAATCATATTTTTTTGGCTAATGAAATACATCCCTTGGTTAGGTCCAAACATGCCCCTCTAAAACCTCTGCCTAAAAGTAATTTGCAAAAGGTTACATAAAGAGGCTTTAGCAGAGAAGCCTTGCTTAAAGTCTATTTTAATAAAGGAAATAATGTTAATAACATATCAAGTGAGCAGTCATAAACACGTGCTAGTAGCAAGACAAAAAGTGTAAGTATGAGAGAAAGGGGACGATCAAAAGCAGTTTCTGCCCATGCTAAAACAACCCTATTACAAATAAAAAGGACATTAGGCAGAGATTATTAAAAAATAGTCCATTGTTCAGTAATAGCAAACATTTCACACCTCACAAGGCAGAAGCAATAAATCCCATTGATTCCTCTGAGACAATTCACAATTAAATGCTGATTTGCAAATAAATAAATAAATAAATAAATAAAGGCAGAATTCATTGTGGCACCTTGCACCGCCAAATCAAAGCAATTGGAGTGGAATTGAGAATAATTACCAGATGTGTTGCTTTGTGCTCAAAACGGCATCCATTATTTACTACTACCAGTGATGTTCCTTATTTATTCCTCCTGCCGGTCTAATGACTATTGCCATTCAGCGTTCTTTTATTTAATCATCAACATCCAAAAAAAGAAGTATCTTTTTTCTCTCTCTGTTTTTCTTTTTTTCTTTTGGAAGCAGCAGGAAGGGAGAATTTTTCTAAACCCCAGCAACAGCAAATTGCTCTGGAGGAATACAACATTTTTTTCAGATTGGCCTGTAATATAATTATGTGCATTGCCTTCAATTTATTGGACTTTTACAGATGTGCAATCCAAATGGATGTTACTTTAACTCCTCGAGTAATGAGTATTTGTTTTTTCCTTGCCTATTTCTCATCTTTTCTATGGAGGGTATTTCTGGATGGAAATTGACTGGCGGTCATAAGCATTAAGAGAGTCTGAAGCTCCCCAGGGGAACCCAGTGCAGTCATAAAGTTGTAGTATATGTAGCCATGCACACACAGAAAGAAAAGTGTTCACAGGTGAAGAGACTCTGGGGACATGGATTTTCTTTTTTCTTTATTCTTCTATTTGTTTCAACCCATTTGCAGGCAGGGTGCCTTCCAGGCTCATTCTAGGTAAGGATAAAGGGAAAATATTCCTTGAGGAATGAAGAATTGACAGGTAGATATTAGCAGACAATTAAATAATCCAGCCCTCCACATGCTATGTCCATAAAAGGCCATTTAATGAGTTTCCCCACACTTTTTCTAGGATGTATTTGCACGGATCTCTCTATTGAGATAGAGAAGGATGTCTAAAGGAATAGGTGAACATGTACTGAGTTGTCTCAGCTGCAGGCTGTACTAGAAAACATCCCTCTTCCATTGTCATCTCATCATTTCCAGAGGTAAAACTTTTGGGACACCTCTTTTCCCTCCACAGTTTACAGATTGAACATTATTTCTTTAATTTTTCCTCTCTTTTTGGCTGTTCAGAATGGATCCTAATGATTTTATAGGGGTTGGCATACTTTCAGACTCTCGTACACATTTCAAGCAAATCCCATTTTAAATGTTGAGGTTTTATCACTGTTAAGACATCTCCAGGGAGTTCCCCAGGAGAAGAAAGTCCTGGTAGGTCTGGCTCCACATGGGCAGTGAATGAACACACACAAGGAAAACCTTTCTTCTTTCATTTCAAATGGCATCTGGCATGTTCTCCCCACTCCAGCCACTGCACTTCCACCATAAGGAAAGTATGACTGCAACACCCCTGCAAAAGGGTTCACCCTCTATCACTGTAAAAGGGTTAGAGTAAACTGGAAGCCAGAAAATATTGGAGAAAGACACAAAGTAGCAGAAAATAATGGTACTCCTGCCAGTTCCAGTTTTCTTCTGGGAATCCTGACGGTGAAAAGAGCATGAAATTTTGTAGGGATTACAGAAGGCATCACAGAAAAGCTAACACTTGAGCAGCAGTGCTACTATGTCCCTCCTAATGTCCAAATTCTTCACAATGGGATCTGTGAAGAACCAAGGGTGCAGACCACAGGATCTGTGCCCTTTGGTGGTCTGTTGCAGCTGTAAAATGTTATGGAAGCAGGGCAGTTACTGTCTAAGAAATGTACAACAAATTTCAGTTTACACACACCCACACACATACAGATTCCTGAATGACTCAAAATTTCCTGTCAGTTGGGTACTCTCAGTGAAGACAGACATCACTGCTCCTTGTTCTGTGCCTTTAATCTTCCGTTTTGCTCATTCTGCTCTTTAATCATCAGACGACTTCTGACAGTAATTGTGGATGTCCCTGGATAGCTCAGTAATAAATATATCCTGAACAAACACGCCTGTCAGACTCTATTTAGCCTAGAGCATCAAGTTTATGACCTCATGAAAGAGAATCTTTCTTAAGTTCAAGAACAACTCTCAAAGTTAATCTCTACTTGTTCTAATAATTAACTATTTTTTGCCGTTTCCCCAAGAATTAAGGTTAACACCCTGAAAATTACATGGGTCCCAAACTTTGGACCACAGACATAATCTCTGTGTCCAAGTCTTAATGCCTGGATCATTGCATTCTGCCACTTCAAATCTGCCCTTTGGGAAGACCAATAGCCACAGGACAACATTGCAGGATATTGTTAATAGAAGTACACTTCTCCCCTCAAAGATTGCTCTTGCAGGAACATGGAGGACAAGCTCTTTTTCTGTATTCACCTTTGAGCATAGTACATCTGCTCTGAGAGTTTCACAGAGTAAAGAAGTGGAGTTGGAGAGGGGTTTCTTTCATTGTTAATTATTTGTGCTTCTGGTCTAGTGACCCAAACTATATTTAGCTCCCCATCAAAACCAAAACCTGAAAATTAAATGGACTGGAATGGAAAGGTGGTCTCTGTGTCACTCTCTGGATTCTGTTCCACAAGATGCAATCTTCCTCGATTTCCAAAACCAATTTTCTCCCATCATCTTATGAAAGTAGAGGTCATCCTGTGAAATGTGATAGCTCACCAGTTTTTATAAAGGAATGTGCCCTTCCCCACGAAAGCAGGGTTCATTAAATCATGCAGCTGATCAGATTGCTGAAGCCTTGATTGGCCGGCAGCCAGGTTGAAGAAATCCATGGGGAAGAGGCACATGGCACCATCCAAATAGGCTGGACCTGAACTAGGGAATTTTAATCACACTGCTGTAAAGAGGACTCTCAAAGAAGGGCAGTACAGGAGCTTTATTGACTTTTAGGGTCAACAGGAGATGAGAAATAATCATTCAGTCACATCTGAGTTCCGCAGTTAGTGTTTATTCCCAGGCACCACTTTACCACTAATCAGAGTTCGAAAATAATTCACAACCTACCTCTGCCCTTGTTGCACACCTTCTCTCCACAGTGTCCATACAGAAGCTGGCAAAAAGCTGTTTGGAGCTGGCACCAGAAGGCAGCTGCTTCTGGAGCAGGGTATAACAAGGATGGGAAACTCTTCCTGCAGGACAGAAACCCAATAAGTTTTGAAAGCAGGTCCCTGGTCTAAGACCAACTTCAGACAAAATGATGCCTTGGACTAGCAGATGGGACAAAAATCCTTGTGTGTGATGGGTACAACATGAAAAAGTGCACAGGAACAAGTGAGATTAGGAAGGTATAGCTTATGTTTGAACTGGACATGGGGGTTATATGTCCCAAATGTTAGATGATTAAGCGTGAATGTTATCTTAAGGGGTTTGTTTTCCCCCCAAACTTAATGTGGAATGAAAATGGACTGGATTTAAGCAATACTCTAATTTTATTTACAAGGTGTTCAAATAAAATGCAGAGCCATGGCTGGTGACTACCTAGTTGCCAGGTTTGAACCAAAAACCAAGAGTTTCTCTGGGATTTGCAAGGCATGGATAACCTGCACCTATGAAAGGACAAAGAAAGCAAAAGAAAGTGTCCCAGTATTCATCACAGCTGCCTGGGGCTCTGAAGACAAAATACGCTGGGGATTTTCTTTATATCAGCCAGGAAGACCGGAGTTAGCTGGGCATTCTCTATTCAGTCACCCATTCCTCAGGCTTGAGGGCCTTGCGTAGCTCAGATGAGCAACCCTGCTGCTGGCTTTAGCCCCAACACTAAGTTTTGTAGGGAAACTATTGCATACACTATTAATGCTTTGGGGTTTTGCCACTGCTAGAAGACATTTTCCATTGATTTTGTGGGAAATGTGTCTGTGCAGGTCCACTGAAAATCAAATTGTTAACATTTGAAAATATGGATGGTGTTATCATCTAATAGCTATAAACAGCCAATGCGTTGTTTTGCATCCATCCATTTTTACAAGTGGGAAACTGAGGCACAGAAAGGCATATAGGACTTAGACTTAAGGTGTAGCACCAAAAGAGAAGAGTCTCTGATGGCTGGTAAGAGCTGCCAAAGGGTCCTGTTCAACTAAGTTGAAAACTGAAAATGCGGGATAGCTGACCCTTCATTCATGGGAATCAGCACATCCCTACTCTAGGGTGAGCGTTCAAAGGCCAAATGCCTTGCTCACCAGATGTTGTCTGAGAAGTTATTCAGCTCTTTGGAGAATATTGATATTGATTGTGGAAAACAGGAGTTAATCTGGAGAGACAGACAAGCACACATAAATAAAGTGCATTTGAGTTTAAAGAAAAAAGTTAGCGTCATGCCATTGAACTATTGACAAGGCTGTCACAAATATCATCTTGTCTCAGTGTAAATAAACAAGCTTAGTGCTGTTATTTTAGAATAAAAGGCCGGAATAGGTTTTGTATTGACTTTCTAATACCCACTCAAGAGTTGGAAGAAGAAAATTAAAGATAATAAAGTAAAAGTGCAAACCATAAAAGTGGAGACAGCTGGTGCATAGTGAACTGCGAATCTGAGTCCTCTTCAGTTCAGGAAACCAATTGTGTAACTCAGTAAAGGTCAGCAGCAGAGATAAGAAGTTGAGCTTGTCAGTGACTTCCCTTCTATATTTGGAAGGATGACAACTGCAGGGTGATACAATCTTAGTCTGCACTGATTCAAAGACTGGTCCTGTGTCCTACCCTTTCTGCCCGCACTTGAGAGCTGGGTGGTGGTCCTGGGCCCTGCCACATTCGTTTGAAGTTGACCTGCTCTCGGGTAGCTTATCCAATCCACTGGGCAACAGTGATAGTGTAAACTGTAATACCATCTTAACTCTATTCGGTGACAGGGATGTTTATAACTCTCTACAATAGAATCAGGCGTGATCCCAAGCTCTCTGCTGTGGTAGCCTGTTAACCGCTTAACTCTGCCTACCAGGCTGCAGCTCCCTGTGAGCACAGCGGGGGTTTCCCTGGGCCGTGCGATCAGTCGCATCCCGGAGTCCATTTCGGACAGCCTCGCGATCTGGCTCCCACAGCCAGCAGCATCACAATGCAGTGGACGGCAAAGAAGGTAGAGAAGGGTCTCCCATGAGGTTGGTAAGATGGCTTTACTCACACCTTGTCCCAGCGCCCTCGGAAGCAGAGAGGGAGACCTTATGATTTGGGTCCAGCGTAGTTTTGTCAGAGGCCCAAGGGCGGTCCCTGGGCGGGGTTGGGGCACAGGAGCCAATAGGGAGAAACAGAGGGAGTGGCCAAGGCTGGGGCAGGGAACGGGGAACATGGTATCCCAGAATCAGGGGGTTAACAGGCTGCCCCATCTCACCCTTTTTCAATTTAAATTGAAAAGTGAAGGACTTCATTTTTATACAGTATAAAAATGGAAAAATAATGCAAAATAATTGCATTAAAAATGGTGATGCAACTGGTTGTTGTCTTTGGAGATCAGTGCTGGCTGGGTTCTCACACAGCAGTTGCTTTAGTAGCTTCTTCTGCTGGGGCTGCTTGGATGGCATCTTTTTGGTTGCTACTTGCTGCTTTTGGTCCAGGGGGCATGGCGAATGGGGAAGGGGGTGCTGCGCTGCTCTTTCCACTCTGCATTTGCCTTTCTTACAAAAACATGCACTGATGCCACTTGGTATCTTTTTTGGAGCTCATCCCTCTGTGTCTTGGTTAAATTCAGGCCTCTTTTCGGGTAAGGCTTGTTCCTAGAATAACCTCATCATCTTTATCAGGTTCTTCTTAGAGCTTCTTTTATTTTCCAAGCTTCTGTGATGCTTTTGTGGACTTTCTCACTTCCTTCTTTCATCCTAAGTGAAAGAGGATAGGAGGATTTAGAAAGAGGAGAGGACTGAAAAGAGAAATCTGGTGCCCTTAGTCCAGTAGCTCTCTCAGGAAGGACAACTCTTTCGTCCTTTGTCTCATCTCAGCATGCTTTGGGCAAATTATGAATGAAATGTTAGAGCTGCAGGCCCAAGATGCACCCTTTAGGGATGGCAAATCGTGTGTACGAGCCAACACTTTCCATTTGGCAAGTAATGTCTTGCTAAATGAGTGAAGTTAAAGGTGAATAAGTGGTGATAGTTGGAGGGGTAAAAAGAGATTGCATAAGGGGCTGACAAGATGATGAAGATTTTGAACAATGGTGAATTTGATGAGGATGACAATATGAGGAAGAACTTCTTTATCACAAAGGGCAGCTGAGGAAGATATTAACACTAATGAATGTAGGCTGCTGCTCCAAGGACATAAAAGCCATCTCTGCCTAAACGTCCTTCATCCAAGTGACCAAGGGATGACCAAGGCTTTCCATGACCATGACTGCTATGCATGATTTTGAATCAAATCAAAACATCCTCTAGATCTGAAGTATTTCAGACCTCAGGTTCTGCCTTGTTCAGCTCCATAAGTTTTCCATGATGTTGCCTCATAACATCCAGCATATCAAACTCACACAATTAGAGGTATAATGGCCCATGAGTTGTTGAACACATGCAAAGCATTCATGTATTCATTTACTTTGAATCATATTGGTTACTGTGTCCAAATAATGCCATTTAAATAGGTTTCTTTGACATTCCTTCCCCAATTCCTTTGAGATGGAGAGTCAAAGGAGTCCCTGAGGCAGGGAGGAAGTATTTGTTTTGTTTTCTATTTCAAGGGAGAAAATTTGGATGGAAAACTCAGAAAATCCAGATCTATGTAGAAGCTGCAACTCCTTAGTCAGAAAAGAGATGGAGCTGCAATTGTATGGATAAGCTCTGGTCTCTTGTACTGGGAGTATAAAGCAAAGGGCTGACACAAGTAGCAACAACACTTCCAACTTTTGCACTTCTTCCTTGGAGGTTTGAAGGCCAGAGTAGCCTTTGACACTTCTGCCTGGCCTCACACACAGTGCTGAATTTCAGATAGTGACTCTTGCATCTGTCCCATAGCGTATGGCTCAGCTAGAGGCATCTAATTGCCTTGAAAAGTCTCATAGCAAGGGAGAGGTTTCCCAGTCCCTAGTCTCAATAGTTAATTATCCTCACTGGTTAATTATGCTCACTAATTCTCTTCAGTGACAACAAGGTGGCTATAGGGTTTCTTTCCTACTGAATTTAGTTTCTCTGAGCCTCACCTTTGTTAAATTGGAAGTAATAAACGAAGAGCCAGATCATCCCCTGATGTAAATTAACAGCACTGAGCACAAAAACACCTTTCCAACCTGTTTCCAAACAGCCCTTGCAGTGTGAATTTAATTGCCTTCCTGGACTTTACAACTCTTATTTAAATCTGTTTGGTTTGGGGTTAGAGTCCTTTGAAAATCCTGCCTGTGTCACTGTACTTTTGGTGGGCAGGATGCAAAAGTCCTGAACATGACATTGCATGTGAAATGATGCAAGCCCACTGTCTCTGCAGCATTGTTCTTACAAGCATGTATCATATCAATAAAAGATTATCTGAGTTTGGGAATGAAAAAATAAAAATGAAGGAGAAGATGATTGGGAATCATTCACAGCAGGTCATTTTGGCTGGACTGCAATCAACTTGCCAGGCTTGATAAGATAGGTATTTGAGAGAGTATTGATCTCAGATCTTTTCTCTTTTTAATTTCATTTTTTGTATTTGTTTATACTTAACATTTAATAAGCTCTTTGCATCTTGCCTGCTGGTTACATGCAGCCTCTGGCTTGTGTATTTGTTGGTCCTTGAAAGTTTTGTAAAATTTCTGCAGCTTTTGGGCCAGCCTCCATTTCTGTATGGCAGGTAAGGGCTTAGCTCCCCTTTTCCTCCCTCTCTTCAGTTTGTGTTGGGATGATTAATTAAACCCCAATTTAATTCGCAAGACCAGTGCAATTCCCTCACTACATTGTCACTCTGAAAGATTTTTGCATTGGGGATCATGCCTTGGTACTGTGGTTTCTCTGCCTTTTTGTGCATGTGTGAGGTCAGCACCACCATTTGCCTTCTGGTGGCAATTCCAGGTGCTTTCTGCAAGCGGTTTGCGGGTCCCAAGCAATTCAACCTGATAAGGTGCACTAGTTCTTGATCTGCAGATTCTGCCAGGTTAGAGAAGATGAGAGGAGAAACAAAGGCACAGAGGTGGAAATGACTTTTCCAAGGTCATATTGCTGACCATGTCAGAGCCTGCCTAGACCCCAATGCTCTCAGTCATTCTCTAGTGAGTTATCTCCAGCACCAGAAAACCTCTCCAGGGTGATTTAAAAGGGTGTGATTTTAACCAAGCTCAAGGCCCAGCCGTCTCATGAATCTTCTCCCAACGACTGGCATGCACATAATTCATCTCGTTTTTCAGGCTTTTGTGACTAATACAAGAGCTGTTCACCCTAACCTGCCTGCATGATTCATCTGTGTTTTCTATGGCTTTTGTTTCTCAAACTGTAACTCTCAAGTGCAAGGAGTAAAAACAAAATTAAAGAGTGATATCTGACAGCACATGGAGATTTGATAATATGAAGAGTAAAGGTTTTTCCTGGATCTTGTTCCAAGTTGTACCAGAGTTGAAGATGGTTACTTGGACCAAAAATAACAAAAACATTGAAATGAGAACTCAGATCTGAACGTTTTTTTGCTGGCTTTATATCCAGGATTTCAGGTATTGTGCTGGAATAGATTCAGTGAATCACAGAACTGGTTTAGGTCAGAAAAAATTAAAATCATTGAGTCCAACTGTTAACCCAGCACTGCCAATTCCACCACTACACCATGTCCCTGAGCACCACACTTACACATCTTTTAAATACCTCCAGGTGTGGTGACTCCAGAACTTTCCTGGGCTTTCCTGGGAAAGCACACGTGACAATCTTTTATGTGAAAAAAATTCTTCCTGATGTCCAACTGAACCTCCCCTTCCCCAGCTCTGTTGCTCTCCTCTGCACACTCTCCAGTACCCCAAATAATGAGAAGAGGCAGACAGTTCAATTCCGCTGTGAGTTAAACCGTGTTTCATTTGCAGATTTGGGATCTGTTCACAGTAAGGCACTACAGGTCAGATAGAAACAAGGTAGTCCAAAGGAAGGACTGACTTAGAGCTGTACCTCCTTCTCTACCTGATTTTTGTTTTTTTATCACATGCAATCCTTGAATGTGTTTAATGTTTCCCTGTCACCTTCCTCCCTCAGCCAAATAAATCACCACTTTCTTTGTTTATTTAATCAGCTTGATAGGATGATTAAAAGTTAAAATATATGAGGAGTCTATTCTGCTTAAAAGTTCTGGGATTTTTTGTTTCAACCCTGTTTTCATAAGGTTTTGGCTTAAAGGAATGCAATGGCACCAGCATGAATTTAAATGTTTCCTTTTTTTTAAGAGATGCCCATGAACACTGCTTTTTTTCATTGTTGTTATTATTATTATTATTACTATTTATTACTAGTATTATTATTATTATTATTATTAACCAAAGAAGGTCAGTTTGGCTTTGAATCAACTGTTTCACTCTACAGGAAAGTCAAACTCTGATCAGGCTGAATGCTGAGATGTAGGAAAACACAATTTAAACACTCACTGACTTTTCTTATTACGAAGTCCAAAGCTGTCCACTCCAAATAGGAACATTGAGCTCAGTTTTGCTATCCTCCACTAGCTGCCCTTTCCAATAATGACTCCATGACTGGTAGTTAGCAGAAGGAATT
The DNA here is from genome assembly GCF_017639235.1 of Corvus kubaryi. Taxonomy (NCBI): domain Eukaryota; kingdom Metazoa; phylum Chordata; class Aves; order Passeriformes; family Corvidae; genus Corvus; species Corvus kubaryi. Next base: position 16,451,566 of record NW_024581096.1, on the reverse strand, counting down.
TTATTTAGGACTCATGTTTTGATAAGATTTAAGACTATTTTAAAGAAACTACCCAGATTTCCCAAGTGACAGGCTAAGTAGGTGGTTAACCAGCTCCAAAGCACAGATCTAAAGCAATACACATTTTCAGAGAAACTGCACAACGTAAGCCCTTGAGGGACAGGCTCAAGTAAAACGAAATGGGGTTTGCAAATTCATTGAAATTAGGTGAAGCATTCGAGAACCATCACCATTTAAAGATATTGATGAGCCCTTGTCTGTACGTGCAAGTCCATAGCACTAATCATGCACACAGACAGGAACAGTCTGTAGTTTTCAAACAAGATTTGCTGAGGGTTGTTGGGCAGTTTGGAAGATGTGTTGTTGTAGCTGGTGCTGCATATATTGAGGTAAAGGTGCAGGTATGGCTCTCCCTACACCCTATACCTACAGTGCATCTCTCTCACCCCTCAGGCAGCCCTGTTTGCAGCTGAGACTGACCAGCTCCTGGGACTTCAGTCAGTCCTGACAACTTCCTGTGCCAGGGTTAAAATACCAGTCTGAATCCAGGCTCTCCAGAGCAAGTCGCGCCCCTCTTCTTCCTGCCCATGCCTCAGCTTCCTGAACTATGCAAAGTACAAGAGACACATATTGATCTGTCTGGTAGAGTTGTCACGAGAGAGGAAAAGAAATATTTGAAGGCTAAAATTAATAAAAAGTCTCATTGGATTTCATTTACTATTGGGTATGTGGGAAGTCCAGACCAGTTGTTATGTTCAGAGCTTTCAATCCCAGCATGAAACTCTTGACTCCTTCCTCTTCCATCATTAAGGTCTGATCCTGACACTTTTTACTAGCAAGAGTAAACACTGCCCTTTGAAACTGTCACAATGATTGACATGTAAAAACTCCACGTTACATAGAGTATTGGGAGTGAATAAAGATTTCAGGCTCAGCTTTACAAAGGCTGCAGTAAAGATGGCTCAGTGAGAGGTGTCTGCTCCCATCCCTCAACCCCTGACTGCCCCATAGTGCAGGTCTGCATCCTCAGCACTGGTGTCCTTCAGATAAAGTGTTGACCAGAGCTCACTTGTCCTACCTGTCTCTGCTGGCTGCTGCTCAATAAGAGCTTAAAAAGATCCCAGTGTAACTTTCCCAGAGGAGATGTCACCTCAATGTCTTTGCCAAAACTCCCCTCTCGTGCTAACACAAGGCCCAGATGTGAGCTGAGCTTATGACTTCCAGGGTTTATCTGTGCCGGGGCAGATTGTGTCCTTGGTTTACTGACTCTGCAGGAACAAGCCTCCTCCTCACGACCACTGTCACCAAACACCGCTGCATGCAGTGTCTGAGTGGTGATCCATGAGATGAAACTCACTCTGAAAGCCAGGGGCTCTCTGACACCCATTTGAGTATCCTCTGCGTTGAGATGTTGCCTGATTACAAAGTCTGGACTTGTCCCCATGAACAATAAAAAAAAAGGTGTGCTGGGGATATTTACCAGGTAACTCAGCATTGGCCTGAACCCTAACCCTTACCTCTGTGACTTCTGTGTGCTGCATTTGTTCCATCCTATTTTTCTCACTGTTTCACTCACATAGCTCTTCCTCAGCATGGCTGAACTCTGGAGCAGAAAGAAAAGATAAGGGAGATCCCAAGATCATTTCTCTCCTTCACCATGCAGCACTGGTATTGCCTATCACTACTGGAGATATCACTATTAAATTTGCACCTTTATAGTCCTGCTTTGGTGTAGCAGCTCTCTGCTACTGGTAAACTGCAGGAGGGAATCTTAAAGGTAGTCACCGATTCCCCTATTCTTTCCCAAATTCTAATATCCCCTCCCTCCTCCTCCTCCTCCTCCTCCCTCAGTCAAGGGGAAGGGTGAACCGCAGCAGTTGGCTGTTCATTCACAGATTAACTGCTCCAGCTCTCTGCCTTATTACTATTCATATTCGTTTCCCCATCCCATCAGGCAGTAATCCAGTAAAAGATGTCAGCTGGTTAGCAGAATCATCTGGGAAAAGTTGGGAGACCCTTAACAGACTTCCCCTTCCCATTGCCAGCCTCCTGCTACTAATTCAAACAGTCCCCAAAGCACTGGGTGTTTATTTTAGTTTCCTTTCTGTTCGTCTGTTTTCTTGGTTTTGTTGGTGGTGTGCGTTTTTTGGTTTTATTTTTCTTTTTTTCCTCCTGGACCCAGCTGCATCTCTGCAAATTCGATCTCCAAAATGGAAGCTTGGCTGAGCTGGAAGCTGTCAGCACCGATGGTTAGTAGCTGGCTGCAGCCACTTGCCAGGGAAGGGGAAAGATGAGTCCCTAGGCATCAAGGCAGTATGAAAAGTGACTACATCTAAATACTTCAGCACATGATTTCTTTCCCATTACTTTGATTCAAATCTCCCTTAATCCTCAGCTGCGTTAATGCAGTTAGTAGGTTATGAGTGCCGCATGTGGATGCCACTGGATTTGAGTCCTTCACACAATTGGTTGGTAAATAATTTAGTACCAGTTTCGTCTGGAACAGAACCTGAAAATAGCCAGGCTGCTTATAGCTCCTGCTTTCTCTCTTCCCACTTTTGTCCTCTTCACAAGCACTGGGGGGGTTGTTTGTGCAAGCACAGCCTGGCAGAGACTGCCATTTTACATGTCACAGCTTCCTCCTGTTCCTGCTCGTCAGAATCTCTCTTAATTTATTTTCAAGAAGAGAGGGGAGGGGAAGAGTGGGTTCAGGCCAGAGAGCTGGAGCTACAGACAAAAAGCAACTGAACGTTCTTGCCTTGGAGTCTGCCAACAGTAAGAATGTACCCAAATTTCTGCTACCAACCTCAGTTTTTCTTTACATCTGGTGCTTTTAAAATAAGGGTATATTCATTTATTTGAGATTCCTGTACTTCTTAAGCTCAGTTTTGGGTCGACATGGCAAAGGCAGACAGAAAATGGTAATAACAATGAAGGCATTTATGAGTTTAGGAAAAAGTCCTGGATGAGCAAGGAAACAAGAATCTCACTGAAATGGCCAGGCAATCTGGGATGGACCAAATTCAAGTGTTTTGATTCTTCTTTGGGCCATAATAATATCCCTAATCATGTCCCTCATCCCATTTCATTTCTTGCCACACTCATTTGTCTTCTTACTTGCTACTGACCACAGTGCACCACGCTATGTACTGTATCCCGTGCTGCTTCTTCATACCAGACGCCACTCTCCTCATCCACACAGGACTGAGCTTCACCCAGCAGACGTGGAGCAGACTCTAAATCCCTGCTGCTCATCATTGCCCCCTGTTCAACTGAGGTTCTTCTTGATCTGAACCATGGAGCATTTTCCCTCTCCTAACCCTACTTACAAAGACAGGAGATGGCCTCATAGCTGTTTTAGTGAGATCCTCTTGATTGATATCTATGGAAGCCCTGGGGACAACAGAAGAAACCATGAACAAACTTTGCCATTGAATGTTCTCCTAAAGAGAGGCAAACCAGTTGCACAAAGAAGCTGATGGGTAAAATATTTAGTTTTGTTTCATTCAGGAGATCGTACTAGATGAAAAATGCCCAGATTCTTGACTTTCTGGTGGCTGTTAATGTTGCTGGGATCTCTCTCAATCACTGAGGCCAACCAACATGGAGGACCTCGTGTCACTGAAGTCTAAACCACAACCACTTTAATCCTAAAACAGGTATTTAGGGTGGCAGACCAATGCATGCTTGTTTACACACCCTCATACATCCCTAAAAGCAGGCTGGGGGCCATGCTCCGTCCCTCAGACACCAACTGTCTTAGCACACTGCATTTTGGTCAGTCTGCCTGCCCAGATGCAAATAAACTTTTTAGCTAGATCCCAGACTGGTCACCCTCACACCAGATGTTTTTTGGAATCTCTTTGAATTTCATAGCTGCTTGTGAGCCCCCACCTCCCCACCCTAGCCCCTATACATGGCTTTCCAAACACCTATTATAGGACTCTGCATCAGCATATGAAGTTATCAGGGTTTTGTCTGTGAGGTATTAGCTCTTAATACAAGGATTTAATTATATATCACAGCCACAGAAAGAAAAGAAGCTGCTTATGCCCTGCACTGCCCCAGTGTTGTATTGTTGTGCATCAAGGTTTTCACTTGCTCTTGCCTGCTTTGTTGTCCTGTTTTGCCTCTTTCCTGCTGTGGTTTCTTTCACGCGACCAGTCTGGGTCATTTTGCAGACTCTCTGCAGTTGAGCTGCCCATGCTCAGTGAGGTGCAACACTATTTCATAGCAGGGAGGACCAAGGCACAAAGAATTTAAGGTCAGAAAGTTCATCCTCAGGTGCTTAAAGGCAGTAAATTTCTTCAGTATTTAGGGAACAGAGGGATGACCTGCTTGCCAGAGGTGGTATCACTTCGTGTTTGGAGATGGTACCTCTGCATCTTTGCACGTCCAGTCAGCTCCGACATGAGCAATGGTTGCTTGGCAACTTTGAGCTGATGGCCAACTATTTTGATGTCTGAGTAAGGATTCAGACATGTAATTTCAGGGACCCACATTTGAGAACACTGGTATAGGTGAGAGGATGAAAGTCACATGCAGAGATGGAGGCTGAGCAGTAAGGGCAGAGCCGAGCTTGCTCCTCAACACCCATTTCAATCAGGAGCAACCACTTGCTTCCTCTCTAGAGGTGTTTTGGACCTTTGGTGTTAGGAATCGCCCTTTCTGTCTTGGCATGGCTAAAGCTGACTCCTGCGAATGGAGTATTTGTGGAAATGAGTGAGGTGAGGGTTTGCAGTGGCTGTCCACCCTAAGTGTCCTCAGCCAAAGCTGGCATCCTCACCGATGGCTGCGGTGACAAGGGGGTGTAGGGGTGGTGGGGCACTGAGCTGCTCATGGGAGTCTCCAGCTTGGCTCACAGACCCTTTTTGAGGGTCACACTTTTGCCCAGTCTGCAAAATGGGAATAGTGATGCTTCAACCACCTTTGCCAAGAGCTTTGAGAGGCTTGTTTCCCTCCTACAAATGCTACGCAAGATCTAAATAGCAGTGTTATTTCTAGCGTGTTATCCTGATAGCGTGAGAGGCATAAACAAGATCCTCATTTGCTGATGGTGACTCACTGTGAGCCTTTGAGGGCTGTGTGGAAGGGCTTGCTCTGATGTTTTTGCTGCTCTGAGATAGATTATTGATTCTCTTTATCTGGTGTTCGTCTTACAAACCCAAGGTGATGAGCATCCTGTTAGTTTCAAGAGCACTGGTGCTATTTTTCTACTGCTTCAAGGGACACAGAATATGATCCAAGTACCCTCAGATGAGCAAAAAAAACAGGTCAACCTGGTTCACATCAATTAAACTGCCAGCTCCAAGGGAAGGCTGAAAAGTAAAATTGGATAACAAAAGCAGACCTTGTCCAGCAAGAGGATTGGTAATTTTCCATTAAATTGAATTTTGCTTGGCTTGAGTTGGCTTCTGTTGTTACTAAGTTTGCTAGGAAATGCCAGATCATTGAAAACAGTGTCTTTCATCTGGGGGAAAAAAAAATCCAGAGAAAAATCTCAGAAAATTGTCAAAATGTTGTATTTTGACATTGCTGCCAAATAAAAAAAAATGTGTCTTATTACAATAGAATTTGTTATTTTAGAAAAGTAATCTTATTCCCAGGTAATTAATACAAGAAAATGTGTAGAATCTAACAGATTTGTATATACAGCTGTCAAGATACAAAAATAAGGATTTGGCTTTAACACAATAGGGATTTCGCTGTTCTTCTCAATCCATAGCAGAAAAAGGTCTCTCCAGCAGCAGCTGCAACATCAACATTCCTTTCTTTGCAGCAAACCCTCCAGCCAAAAAATGCTAGATGCAAAATTTACCACATTCTTTACAAAAAGCCTTTCTTGGCTCTCTCCCTCACCCCACCTTCTGCCTTTCTTGAAAGCCATAAATATGAAGAGGCCAGCTGAAGTTAACCGCAAAATACCCACTTGCAAACAGGTGTAACAAAAGAGTGAGTCTGAAATGAATGTTCTGCAGAAAAGAGAGGGAGAGAGGAGGTGGGGTGGGAGGCGGGAAGTGGGGAAAGGGGAAAAAAATAAAACCACTACATGATTGAAGGCCTTATGAATGTAAATGGTTTGACAGAAAGGGTTTAGCAGCCCTGGGTAGAAGATTGCACTTGCTGTTTCAAGGCCCTTATTTTCAAAATCACAGCACTGGATCCCTTTCAAAGCTGGTCCCTGTGTTTGCTTTTTCAATCAGTGAATATCAGGTTGTCTTTTTTTTTTTTTTTTTTTTTTATTCTTTGCACTCAGACGTGCCAGGCTTAAATGAAACCTCAGAAAGAGAGAATACGAGCTGTGTTCTGGACCTTTGAAAGATCTCATCCCTGCTGCCTTTACTGCTATTTATTTATGAATCTCTCATCTCCCCCTCCCAATCCCCCCTTCGTCACCAACCTCCATCTCTTGTTTTCCCGCAGCAAATCCCACCTTCCCCTTTGGATGTTTTTTACTTTTCTTTTTTCCTCTACATTTATCTATATATTTTATACCCAGTAAGTCAATCAGTTTCAAATTATTGGTCCCTGAGACAGATGTTTGGTGAGTCATTTAGCTGCACGAAGTTCTTTAGACGGCTTGCTCTTCCACCTCCTGTTCATTTAAAGCATCTTTTGAGGCTGATTTTTCCTTTTCAAAATGTCTTTAACTGCCGAACGTTTGCTCCCACCGGGCAGTCTAATGATGTTGGACACAATATGTGTGAACATCTCTTTAGAGGCCATCTCCCCTAGGCTACATTCTTGCCTATAAAATCATTGTTTATTTAGTCCTTAGGCCTAGGAACCATCTGCAGTCCCCATGGCTCCTGTTGTTTTTAAAGTCCTATTAAGTTTCTGCACTTCTCCTCAGAGCATTATTTTATTTCTAAATAACCACAGACAACTTCTTGTCAACGCGGCTTCTACCAGGCAAATTAGAGATGACAGTTTCATTCTTCTGACTATGGTGAGCTCTCATCTGATGTTATTTAATGTGAAAAACAACTGTTATATAGAGAGTGATTTAAAAACAATGAGAAAAAAATAATAAGAGTAATAATAATAATTTTAAAAGAGAAGATGGAGAGGGTGGCCCAGAGACTCTGGGTTAAGATGCTCAGACAGCTTTTGCCAGTCAGGAGAATATAAGGGATTGGAAGGCTCTATATAATGGTTATAACAAAAGAGAATCAATGAGTGCTGACTTGATGTCATTTTCAATCTTTCTTTTCCTGACTGGAACTGAAAACATTTTTGTTTGGTTTGGTGGGGTTTATTTTTGCTTTCCCTCCTTGCTGTCTTTGCCCACCTCACATTCCCCTCCTCTGATGAGTAAGCACTCAAAGCCAAGGACAGTAGCTAAGCCCTGTCCCCCAAGGGGGAGCCCGTCCTGCTCAGCCACTCCTGGCCTCACCATCTAGGAGCTGAGAGCTGGCAGCAGGGACACCAAAATCCACCCCTTTGGTTGAGCAGCATCTCAGAAGCAGGATGTTCTCAGCATCAAGAGGCACCTTCCCGTTGCAAATCCCTCTGTGCAGGACTTTTTCGCTATGTCTTAGTAGAGGTGATGCCTTTTCCTGGTCTTAAAATCAAGAACCTAACACGGTTAGAAGGGAAAAAGGGATTTTACCTTGGTATTTATTTTAAGGATCCTTTGGTGCACCACGTCCAGGTTGAATGCACCGAAATGCACACCCCAATGCACACCCCACAGAAGATCTGGTATAACATAATAGGTCTTACTAATTAGCATATCTATCAAAGATTCCCAGTGAGAGGCTCAAATGAGCCCCCTCCCCCAAGGAGCCTTCCCCTGGATGGTTCTATCTTAGTTTACAGAATGTGTTCTGGAGAGGACCTTGGGGTCTGGGGCATTTTGATCCCTAACTACGAAGCTTCTAAAGTGTTTAGTCTCCTAGCTAAACAAACAAGTCCAAGAATGTAGGCAAAAAAACCACTAAGGATACAGAAGTTACAAAAAGTTATAAAAGGGGTATAAAAGAAACAGCAAAAAATCATCATGGCATCAGAGGTACTTCACTTAAACAGCTCTGGCTAAAAAAAAGGTGAAGCCACTACAATGACATTGATGCCAGGAGAGGGATGGCTGAGCAGCTACCCCTGCTCTAGCCACAGACTTCCTCTGCAGGCAGGTGAACCAGCATAACTCATGCCCACACTTCTAGAAATATTCTTCTCCCTAAAGCCAGATGGCATCATCCATTTTTTCTACTGGGAATGGTTCCTGGCTCGTGGTACACCCCAAACCATGCCCAGGTATTAACTGTGAGTGCTAGCTGGTCAGGGCTGGCAGTGTGCCAGTCCACATCAGTAACAAAACAATAGGGACGACAAGGGAAAAACACCTGAGCCCAAACTGCCTCCTTGGACAATGCGATGACTATGGTGCTTTGACCTCCCTCAGCTTACAAAAAACAAGCTGCTGGCTCTGGCTTCATGCTGACTGCTGCTGATAAAAGTGTAATCAGGGAGAAAGTGAAAAATTGGTAAGAAAAAGAGGTTAACCTGTGTGATGTCTGTGAACCAGCCAACATCTTACTGCATCAGTTTTGCCACCTGCTGATCAGCTGTGATAGTTGGGCAGGAAGGCTGCGTTCAGTTGTGTTAACAAGGCTCTTCAAGATATGCAGGGAGAGGACTGTAAATGGAAATAGTTGGGAGGGGCCAATGTGTTTTGGGAGAATACCTCACTGCAGTAATGTTGTGGCTCTGCAGTCAAACATTCAGATGTCAGGGAAGGAGGTTAAGGTGGCTTCTGTCATCTTAACACTGCCTTCTCCTGAATGTGCAGCATAAGGCTGTCAGCCTAACCCTCACTTGGTAGAAGTCGAGTAACTCCACTGAAGTTTTAAAAAGTCTGAAATTATATTGTGTTATTCTAGCAAAGAAACAGCACATTACAGTACTGAGAAAATAAGCTGACATCAATGGATCTGTGCAGACTGACACCAGATGAACAGCTGCCTTTTACAGCAATCACAGGCTGGTTTTCCAGATAGTATGATATCACTTCAGGTGAGTGTTTCTGCAAACCTTAGCTGTTGCCATGCTCTACAACCCATTTGTCTCCTTGAATGCTCACACTGGTTTTGCTGTGTCAGAGCAGTCTACGCTATCCTTATCAAGTTAGATGGTTTATCTTCTCACCATGGCTTGTATTCTAATCACCTGGGCACCTACATCCAGTCTGAATTTGCTTTTGAAACAGCAGGGTAGCCTTACGGATGTACAATTCAGGGGGATATGGCAATTCCATTACTGTGAAGCTCATTTACTGCATACTTGGGTGGTCTATATACTTTAGTAAATTTTCACTGTTTATCCTGCAGCTGTGAATAATCTCCTGAGTGTGGTTCTGTTCCAAATAGTTTTTCATCCCATCCTCAGCACCACCATGCTAGAGAGCCTTCCAGTCACGCATTAAGCAATATGACCAGTTTCTCTCCAACATTTTCTTCTTAGGGGGACAAATTTAGGTACACGATCACTTTTGTTCCGTTGGTTCTATTTTTGAAGTCTGTCTCAATGTCTGCTCCTGGAGCGTACAGTAGAGAAGGCAAGATGAGAAAGTGTCCCTAGTTCTACAACTAAAAGATATCTGCAGTCTATGATGGATGCATTTTTTTGTGAGACCTGCTTCTGCAAAGCCCCTGAGAAACTTTTGGGCTGTTTCCGATCTGACACTGTCATTCAGTGTCTCTTAGTCCAGTGGGAAGTTGTTCTTCATATAGCTCCAGGTGAATATGCAGGATATTTGGAGAAGTGAAATTAATACAGGCTGAGGAACGCCATAATGGGCCTCTCCTCCAGAGCTCCACAGAAGAATTGGGGACTTCTGGCCCAAGGGGTCAGGCTCACAAAAAGTTGATCATTCCACAGGAAGAGAAAATGGAGTGGAGACAATATGCATCTCTATCTCCACTCCTTGTTCCTTCACTCCAAAGGTGTAGGAACACTTTGCAGGAACAGAGTTGGCTCAGTAAAACTGAAGTGTGCTAACACGGAGTTCTTCCCTCACCAACAGCCTCATCAAATAGCCCTGACAAGTCTCTTAAGTTCTGCCAGAATTTGTGAATTGTGGAAGTTTATTTGGGACTGAGATAGTCGCCCATGGCTCCTTTAAAAGTCAGCAGAGAGGAAAAGTTATTCCAGGTGGTAGTTCATCTCCTTGAAAAAAAGACAGGGTAACTGACTTCTGGAGGAACCTGTGTTACTCTACAGAGCTGTGGGACACAAGCTGTGGCTTGGAGATGAAGGGCTGAATCTCAGCTGTGGCCCCTTTTGTGGGATCTACAACCTGGAGAGCAGAACCCATGGTTCTACCTCGGGTGAGGTTTAAGAAGAGAAATTCTGTAGGGAGGAAAGGAGTGCATCCTCATCCTGGAAGGAGCTGTGGAGAGGATGAATTAGTGTATCCCTATCCAAAAGAGCTCAGGTACGTTTGAGGATGGGGAGGGACTGTTGTGGTGAGTAGTTGAGTCCGTCTATCCCACTGCACAGTCAAACAATGGTTGTGTCCTTCTCCAGACACCAGTGATGTCGCCCCACAGGATATCCAGCTGCTCCTTTTATATGAGAAGAGGAGAGGGAGGAAAAGGGGGGAAATGGGAAGTGAGGAAAATTATTTTGAGCCATTACAATTGAACCCAGACAGTATTTGGATGTGACTGCAACTAAAATGGAAGGTCTTTTAGATGTAGAAAAGAAATCCTGGCTCTTAGAGTCCGTGGAGAATGCAGTATTCAGTAACCACAGAGGCAGCCATACATTATAAATACATCTGTAACTACTGAGATAGGTGTGAAAATGTAATTAACTGGAAACCTACTGAGTTTAAATGGACTTTTAGTTGTTTCAGGCTTTTTTTTTTTCCTTCTTCTTTAGCCCTCCCTCCTCCCATTCTAAAGTTAAGTTTAGACTTGTGGGTCCTCTAACTCCCACTGGCACAGTGTAATTTAGCAAAGGTTGTTCCAGCCGAATTTGAAATTAATAATTTCAAATAGGCAAATCAATGATATTTAAAAGCTCCCTCCTGTGTGTTTGTACAATCTGCACAGGTATAA